>NW_028318079.1:3119375-3435000 GCF_062004578.1 Staurois parvus
TCTCCTTCTCCTTCTTCTCATCCTTCTCCTTCTCCTTCTTCTCATCCTTCTCCTTCTCCTTCTTCTCATCCTTCTCCTTCTTCTCATCCTTCTCCTTCTTCTCATCCTTCTCCTTCTCCTTCTTCTCATCCTTCTCCTTCTCCTCATCCTTTTTCTTCTCATCCTTCTCCTTCTCCTTCTTCTCATCCTTCTCCTTCTTCTCATCCTTCTCCTTCTTCTCATCCTTCTCCTTCTTCTCATCCTTCTCCTTCTTCTCATCCTTCTCCTTCTCCTTCTTCTCTTCCTTCTCCTTCTTATCATCCTTCTCCTTCTTCTCATCATTCTCCTTCTTCTCATCCTTCTCCTTCTTCTCATCCTTCTTCTTCTCATCCTTTTCCTTCTTCTCATCCTTCTTCTTCTCATCCTTCTTCTTCTCATCCTTCTCCTTCTCATCCTTCTCTTTCTTCTCATCCTTCTCCTTCTCCTTCTTCTCATCCTTCTCCTTCTTCTCATCCTTCTCCTTCTTCTCATCCTTCTCCTTATTCTCAGCCTTCTTCTTCTCATCCTTCTCCTTCTCATCCTTCTCCTTCTCATCCTTCTCCTTCTTCTCATCCTTCTCCTTCTTCTCATCCTTCTCCTTCTCCTTCTTCTCATCCTTCTCCTTCTCCTTCTTCTCATCCTTCTCCTTCTCCTTCTTCTCATCCTTCTCCTTCTTCTCATCCTTCTCCTTCTTCTCATCCTTCTCCTTCTCCTTCTTCTCATCCTTCTCCTTCTCCTCATCCTTTTTCTTCTCATCCTTCTCCTTCTCCTTCTTCTCATCCTTCTCCTTCTTCTCATCCTTCTCCTTCTTCTCATCCTTCTCCTTCTTCTCATCCTTCTCCTTCTTCTCCTTCTTCTCATCATTCTCCTTCTTCTCATCCTTCTCCTTCTTCTCATCCTTCTCATCCTTCTTCTCATCCTTCTTCTTCTCATCCTTCTCCTTCTCCTTCTTCTCATCCTTCTCCTTCTTCTCATCCTTCTCCTTCTTCTCATCCTTCTCCTTCTCATCCTTCTCCTTCTCCTTCTTCTCTTCCTTCTCCTTCTTCTCATCCTTCTCCTTCTTCTCATCCTTCTTCTTCTCATCCTTCTCCTCCTTCTTCTCATCCTTCTTCTCATCCTTCTTCTTCTCATCCTTCTCCTTCTTCTCATCCTTCTCCTTCTCCTTCTTCTCATCCTTCTCCTTCTTCTCATCCTTCTCCTTCTTCTCATCCTTCTCCTTCTTCTCATCCTTCTCCTTCTTCTCATCCTTCTCCTTCTCCTTCTTCTCTTCCTTCTCCTTCTTATCATCCTTCTCCTTCTTCTCATCATTCTCCTTCTTCTCATCCTTCTCCTTCTTCTCATCCTTCTTCTTCTCATCCTTTTCCTTCTTCTCATCCTTCTTCTTCTCATCCTTCTTCTTCTCATCCTTCTCCTTCTCATCCTTCTCTTTCTTCTCATCCTTCTCCTTCTCCTTCTTCTCATCCTTCTCCTTCTTCTCATCCTTCTCCTTCTCCTTCTTCTCATCCTTCTCCTTATTCTCAGCCTTCTTCTTCTCATCCTTCTCCTTCTCATCCTTCTCCTTCTCATCCTTCTCCTTCTTCTCATCCTTCTCCTTCTTCTCATCCTTCTCCTTCTTCTCATCCTTCTCCTTCTCCTTCTTCTCATCCTTCTCCTTCTCCTTCTTCTCATCCTTCTCCTTCTCCTTCTTCTCATCCTTCTCCTTCTTCTCATCCTTCTCCTTCTTCTCACCCTTCTCCTTCTCCTTCTTCTCATCCTTCTCCTTCTCCTTCTTCTCATCCTTCTCCTTCTCCTTCTCCTTCCTCATCTCCAAGGGCATTTAAATTAAAGGTACAGTGTTCTGCACTAATTTAAAGGCTCTCTGAAGCCTAGAAACCCTTTAAATAAGTCATCTTCGTAGCGGAGAAATTCGCATCGAATCGAATTTCACACTGGAATTCGCCGAATCAGCCGAATCGAATTTTTCATTTCTTCGCTCATCTCTAGTTATGACCTCACCCGCTGTAATTATCTGGACCCTGTTAACAACCACCCAGGGCACCTGAATTAGGTCCTTCTCCTTCTGTAGTTCAGATGAAAGAAAACTCAGGGTCTACATCATGTGAACATAAATTTAGATAAGTAAAATAGGCTTTGAGACATATATACTGTATACACATACATTTTTTAATAAGTTAGATGGAGGCTAATTAACCTATCAGCATGTCCTGGAGTGTGAGAGGAAACCCATGCAAGCAGAAGTAGAACATGCAAGCTACATGAATATAGCGTCCATGTTGGGATTTGCACTGATGACCCTAGTAGAACAAGGCAGGAGTGCTAACACCAAAACCTCTGTACTTCTTGGGTCCACATCCACATCATTCAGCCTGGAAGCAAACTTCTTTTTCATATTTTACTAAGCATTTATAATTGTATCTTTCTTGAAGTCTAAATCTTTGGAAATGCATTATATTAAATTAAGCTTCAAAGCTACCAGGTAGACATCAAAAACATATTTTCTCGGCATGATCCATTGCTAAAAAATACGCTTTGCAGGGCCTAAGAAGAATATGTTCTCTATTGTCTGGGAATTGCTTTTGTAAGCTCTGACCCCATGCTGACGAGGGCTGAACTGTTACAGTAAACCACATTTTCCACTGAGAAAGGCATCAATTGACATGTTGCAAAAGGCTTGAGGGAAAGATTTTGCTGGTGGGAAAGCCGGCACAACTCCTCATGTGAAGGAAGTATTTAATTGATGAAATGTTTGATAAAAATGAAGATATATCTGTGTGCAAACAAAACATCTGAGAGTCTTTTTTGTGATGCTTTTTTAAGTGGAATTTTATCTGCTAAAGAAGGAAATTAAACTGCAACCTCAAGGAACACTGACATTCAAAGGGAGCTGGGGGCCTGTGTTGATGAATGTTTAATTGTGTCTAACGCAAGGGATTGTATATGAAAGACAAATGATTATGCTATCTATCTGCATAGGCTATTAGCAAACTCAAAGTGAATCTGTGAAGATAAAAAAGTGGGCGTTGCAGTTGACTTGTGTTTAACCAATTGTAGATCTTGGGCGTATGAGGCATGCCCCAAAAAATTGTAAAACCCATTGCAGGTGGGAAAAACTTTCCCTCTCCAGCCCCTGTACCTAACCTACATACACCATTATACCCCCAATTACGTATCCTAATCTCTGGACATTTGGCAGATCAGGTTTCCAGTTCTTCTTTTTAGTGTTCTGTAGTGTAAGAAAGGCTGGTCTGCAATGCATGTCTTAATTCCTGGTGATGTAAACAATGCTAATTGGTGACCAGAGTGGCCCATCACAGGGTCTTATCTAGAAAAGGCACCACTGAGACCACTTGACAGGTGTTTAATGTGAATGTTCAATGGGGTTTTGAGGCATAAAAAGACAGATATCCATGTACGGTTGTGGGAAAATGGACTGTCTTATTTTTACAGTTGAAGGTTAGCTTTTTAGTTTTTTTGGGGGGGGTGATACAGCACCAAGCACATCAGTGGCTGCTTTTGCTAACAGTGATCCCTGCAATGTGTCCTATACAGCTGCCAGATACTGCCCTGAGTGGCTATCATCCGGAGTTGTGAAGATTAACAGCAGTGGCTAATACTGAGAAAAGTTGCACCACCCTCCCCCTTCTGCCCACTCTGCTATTCATTCTGTTCATATTACTACTCTCACACAATGCACCACAAGTGCCCAAGGTCTGAACTCCCTGGGGCCACATGCAGCCCACAGGATACCCCTGATGTAGTGCAAGGGCCTACCTGATTGAAACACATGGCCTTGTATTTGAGTGCTTTCTTAAAATAAAAATATACTTTGCAAAAAAAAAAAAGAAACAGGAATTGATTTTAACCATTATGGGTAGAGATGAGCGAATTATTCAAAAATTCGGTTCGGCTGATTCGCCGAATTCGCCGAATAAATTCGCTTCGAGCCGAATATATTCGCTGCGAATTTAACTTATAAAAAGGGTGTTTCTAGGCTTCAGAGAGCCTTTATATTAGTGCAGAACACTGTACCTTTAATTTAAATGCCCTTGGAGTCTGCTGGGGAAGAGAAATAATACTGTCAGTCAGTATGACATGCAGATGAGTGCCGTCGATCTTAGAATCACCGCACACTTCACTCATTTGGGCAGTCACGGGGCCAAAACCAGAGTGTGGAGCCACAGTGTGGCGGTGGAGGCAGCAGCAATGGGAGGCCATACAGCACCCTATGACAAAATGGAACCCACCAGCAGTGTGAGGAGACCTGAAAGTGCCACATGGCAGAGTGTGGCGATGGAGACAGCAGCAATGGGAGGCCGTACAGGGACCCATGACACACTCTGGACCTGGCAGCAGCATGAGGAGGCGGTACAGGGGCCCATGACAGATTACGAGCCTGGCAGCAGCATGAGGAGTCGGTACGGGGGCCCATGGCAGATTACGGGCCTGGCAGCAGCATGAGGAGGTGGTACAGGGGCCCATGGCAGAGTGGCGGAGCGTAAGCAGCTAAAATTGAAGGCCATACAGAGGCCTATGTTAAAAAGTCCCCCCAGCAGCAGCGTGGGGAGACGACTATCAAGAGTCCAATGGCAGAGTGGCGGAGCAGAAGCAGCTTCAATTGAAGGCCATACACAGGCCTAGGTTTAAAAGTCCCTCACAGTTAATTCCAATAACGAACTCTACTCCTCCGTGCAATCTACTTACAAGACCCTGGGCAGGTCTGGGTCCAATTTGTGGTAGAGACTGGTTTTGTTCAGCCATGCTTGAGCGAGTAATAACAGGTCTGTGCTGCCCTTTGGTGTCTGGCTTAATGCGCACAACACTGAACGTCCCAGCGTTTGTCAACGATTTGCCGTTAAGTGATGCAAACCCGCTGAACCACTTTCATGAGGAGCCGGTACAGGGGGCCATGAATCAGTATGGACCTGGCAGCAGCGTGAGCAGACGACAGAGGCACATGGCGCAGGGTGGCGGTGTAGTCAGCATTATTCTGAAGCCATACACAGGCCTAGGTTAAAAAGCGGAAGCCGTCAGCAGCGTGAGCAGACGACAGAGACACATGGCGCAGGGTGGCGGTGGATGCAGCAGTATTCGGAAGCCAAACACAGGCCTCGGTTAAAAAGCAGAAGCCGTCAGCAGCGTGAGCAGACGACAGAGGCACATGGCGCAGGGTGGCGGTGGAGGCAGCAGCAATGGAAGGCCATACAGCACCCTATCACAAAATGGAACCCACCAACAGTGTAAGGAGACCTGAAAGTGGCACATGGCAGAGTCTGGCGATGAAGTCAGCAGCAATGGGAGGCCGTACAGGGACCCATGACACACTCTGGACCTGGCAGCAGCAAGAGGAGGCGGTACAGGGGCCCATGGCAGAGTGGCGAAGCGTAAGCAGCTTAAATTGAAGGCCATACAGAGGCCTATGTTAAAAAGTCCCCCCAGCAGCAGTGTGGGGAGACAACTATCAAGAGTCCAATGGCAGAGTGGCGGAGCAGAAGCAGCTTCAATTGAAGGCCATACACAGGCCTAGGTTAAAAAGTCCCCCCAGCAGCAGCGTGGGGAGACGACTATCAAGAGTCCAATGGCAGAGTGGCGGAGCGGAAGCAGCTTCAATTGAAGGCCATACACAGGCCTAGGTTAAAAAGTAACCCCAGCAGCAGTGTGGGGAGACGACTATCAAGAGTCCAATGGCTGAGTGGCGATCCGGGAAGTCAGCGTTGTGATTGCAGATGCAATGCAGAAATTCTACGAAGTAATGCCGTGGGTGCGAAGAAGATCATATACCGTCGTACTTCCATCCATAAGACGGAACAACCTGCGAACCGGGAGCTTTATTGCCCTGACCCGCTGAGCAGCTTCTGGGATACCCAAGAGGCCCATGGCAGAGTGGCGGAGCGTAAGCAGCTTCAATTAAAGGCCATAGTGTCTGAGGATGGACGTTGGCGCAGAAAGGCAGAGACCAACTGACTACATAGGTGGTTTTTATAGTACTTTATTTTGGCCTCCCTCTCAGCAGGTGTGAAAAAGGCCACCATTTTTGAACGGTAGCGAGGGTCCAACAAGGTGGACAGCCAAAAGTCATCCCTCTGTCTGATGGTTATTATTCGGCTGTCGCTACGCAAGCAACCGAGCATGCTATGGGCCATTTGTGCCAAGGAATGCGAGGGACTCCCTGCCTCCATCTCCACAGCATACTGCCACGGTGCGTCTGGGTCCTCTGTCTCCTCCTCCTCCTCTACCAGATGCTCCTGCTCCTCCACTCCTGTCCGCTGAGTGGAAAAACCACCCATTTCACTCAATAATTCCTGAGCACCAATGTCCTCCTCTACCTCCTCCTCTTCTTCCTGTCCTGCCCCCACAGGGGTCATGTGGCGTTGAGATCTGTGCGCCACGTCTACCGCACCCTGACCAGCCATTGTTAACAGCATTTGTTCCAGGACGTGCAACAGAGGAATGACGTCGTTCATCCCATAGTCCTGCCGACTCACGAATAGCGTGGCCTCCTCAAAGGGCCTGAGCAAGCGGCAGGTGTCACGCATGAGCTGCCAATGGCCGACATCTAAGTTACACAGGGGAGTACCTTTATCCGCTTGTAACATCAGGAAATCGGTGATGGCCTTTCGCTGTTCGTAAAGGCGGTCTAACATATGTAGGGTTGAATTCCACCTTGTTGCAACGTCGCAGATCAGGCGATGCTGTGGAATTCCGTTCTGCCGCTGCAGCTCAAGGAGGGTGTGCTTTGCGGTGTAGGAATGGCTGAAATGCATGCAAAGTTTACGTGACATTTTAAGGATGTCTTGCAGTGGGATGGTGGATTTTAGGAACCGCTTGACAACCAGATTGAACACGTGAGCCATGCATGGCGCATGGCACAACCTTCCTTGACGCAGAGCAGACACCATGTTCTTTCCGTTGTCGGTCAACATGGTTCCGATTTTCATTTTGCGCGGAGACAGCCATCTGTCGATTTCTCTGTTCATTACACTCAGAAGTTCCTCCCCTGTGTGACTACGTTCGCCAAGGCATACCAGGTGCAGCACAGTGTGACACCGTTGCGCCCTACACATGTGATATGCCGGTCGGGTAATGGGACTTGGCACGGGGGTGGCGGCTGAGGACACGGCGGAAGAAGAGGTGGTAGAGGCGGACATCTTTGCTGGCGTGACCTGTCCAAGTTGCTGGTGCGGCTGTGCCGGCACCACGTTCACCCAGTGGGCCGTAAATGACATGTACTGTCCCTGACCGTAGTTACAGCTCCACACGTCGGCGCTGCCGTGCACTTTGGCAGAGACCGACATGCTCAAAGACTGGCCCACCATCTCTTCTACATGTGAATGCAAGGCTGGCACTGCCTTTTTGGCGAAGAAATGCCGGCTTGGCACTCTCCACCGCGGCTCGGCACAAGCCATCATTTCTCGGAAAGGTGCTGAGTCCACCACTTGGAAAGGGAGGGACTGCAGCACCAGCAACTTGGACAGGAGGACGTTCAGCTTCTGCACTGTCGGGTGCGTGCTCACAAACTGTTGTCTCTTGGAAACGGATTCCAAGAAAGACTGCTGACGGAATCCGTGAAGAGGAGTAGCAGGAGAAGGAGCATCTGAACGAGCGGAAGATGCCAACGAGCGACAACTCCCCTCAGCAGAGGTGTTGGAGCCTTGACTGGCTGATAGAGGGCGATTGACGTCGGGTGACGGAGCAAGTAACGGAGCGGGTGATGGAGCGGGGGCTGGGGCAGGCAGAACCGCCGTATCTTTATCACGGTTTTCCCAGGCCACCGAATGGCGACGCTGCATATGCTGACGCAACGCTGTAGTCCCAACATTGGCCCCCTGGCCACGCTTGACTTTCTGGCCACATAGTCGACATACGGCTACGTTTACTTCCTCGGGCGGCTTGACGAAAAATTGCCACACCGCCGAGTAGGAAACTTTGCCCCCGCTACTCCTCACTGGCTGACTGCTACTTCCTCCGTGCACACCGGCACCACTACTGGCCGTGGTGGTAGGCTGCAGTGGAGCTGGTGCTCTACTCCGTGGCCGTTTGGCTCCACTGACAATGCTGCGACCCTGCTGCCTCCTGGGCAACCCACCGACTGTTTTGCTCGCTGGCAAGCTGGCACCCTCTTCTCCTGATGATGCGGAAGCAATAGCCTGATGACGACAAGGCTGCCAAGTGCGATCAGCCTCATCATCATCAATTAGGGTCTCCGCCTCACTACTAGCCCCATCGGCTGCGTGTGGGTCAGGAGACAGACCTGTCTCTAGACCGGCTACCAAGCCACTCTCCTCGCCAGTACTTCTTCGCCTGGCTGCTGAAGAGGCGGATGTCTCCCCCCGTTCCTGACCGCCCTCTGTTAGCTCTTCCTCACTGTACAGTGGGGCTGAGCCCACAGCATGCGATACTTCGCTTGGTGAGGGAACACCAAAGGACAGGGGCAGGTCGAGGACACGTGATTTCAGTGGGCTTGGTCCCGGGCCATGCCAACTAACGGTTGTGTCTGACGTACCCACCGACCGTTGGCTGTAGGTGTCAGAGGTGACCTGGGAAGAGGAAGACGACCGAGTCAACCAATCGATGACGGCAGGGTTGTCGGTGGAGACACGACCGCTGGATGACACCGGGAGCACTGGCCTCTGGCTGCGACTAGTGCTGCCTCGACCCCTTCCTCTGCTGCCACGTCTGCTCGCTCCTGAAACATTGCCTCCTCTGCCACTCCTCTGCGTGTTGTCTGACATACTCTTTAATTCAATAAGCACCCCAAAAATAAAACCGGATTTAACTCTTTGAACGTACAATAGTGGTTGTGAAGCAGAAAGTCAGTTTATTTAGCACAATCGGTCAATTGCAGCTTGCCGTTGGCTGGAAACTGTACGTTTATGTCACTGGAATGCACTAATCACCCAAAAAATATTACCGCCACCCGGCGTGTATATGGATTTAACTCTTTGAACGCACAATAGTGGTTGTGAAGCAGAAAGTCAGTTTATTGTACACAATCGGTCAATTGCAGCTTGCCGTTGGCTGGAAACTGTACGTTTAGGTCACTGGAATGCACTAATCACCCAAAAAATATTACCGCCAGCCGGCGTGTAAATGGATTTAACTCTTTGAACGTACAATAGTGGTTGTGAAGCAGAAAGTCAGTTTATTTAGCACAATCGGTCAATTGCAGCTTGCCGTTGTCTGGAAACTGTACGTTTATGTCACTGGAATGCACTAATCACCCAAAAAATATTACTGCCAGCCGGCATGTAAATGGATTTAACTCTTTGAACATACAATAGTGGTTGTGAAGCAGAAAGTCAGTTTATTTAGCACAATCGGTCAATTGCAGCTTGCCGTTGGCTGGAAACTGTACGTTTATGTCACTGGAATGCACTAATCACCCAAAAAATATTACCGCCACCCGGCGTGTAAATGGATCTAACTCTTTGAACGTACAATAGTGGTTGTGAAGCAGAAAGTCAGTTTATTTAGCACAATCGGTCAATTGCAGCTTGCCGTTGGCTGGAAACTGTACGTTTGTGTCACTGGAATGCACTAATCACCCAAAAAATATTACCGCCAGCCGGCGTGTAAATGGATTTAACTCTTTGAACGTACAATAGTGGTTGTGAAGCAGAAAGTCAGTTTATTGTACACAATCGGTCAATTGCAGCTTGCCGTTGGCTGTAAACTGTACGTTTATGTCACTGGAATGCACTAATCACCCAAAAAATATTACCGCCAGCCGGCGTGTAAATGGATTTAACTCTTTGAACGTACAATAGTGGTTGTGAAGCAGAAAGTCAGTTTATTGTACACAATCGGTCAATTGCAGCTTGCCGTTGGCTGGAAACTGTACGTTTCTGTCACTGGAATGCACTAATCACCCAAAAAATATTACCGCCAGCCGGCGTGTAAATGGATTTAACTCTTTGAACGTACAATAGTGGTTGTGAAGCAGAAAGTCAGTTTATTTAGCACAATCGGTCAATTGCAGCTTGCCGTTGGCTGGAAACTGTACGTTTATGTCACTGGAATGCACTAATCACCCAAAAAATATTACCGCCAGCCGGCGTGTAAATGGATTTAACTCTTTGAACGTACAATAGTGGTTGTGAAGCAGAAAGTCAGTTTATTTAGCACAATCTGTCAATTGCAGCTTGCCGTTGGCTGGAAACTGTACGTTTATGTCCCTGGAATGCACTAATCACCCAAAAAATATTACCGCCAGCCGGCGTGTAAATGGATTTAACTCTTTGAACTTACAATAGTGGTTGTGAAGCAGAAAGTCAGTTTATTGTACACAATCAGTCAATTGCAGCTTGCCGTTGGCTGGAAACTGTACGTTTCTGGCACTGGAATGCACTAATCACCCAAAAAATATTACCGCCAGCCGGCGTGTAAATGGATTTAACTCTTTGAACGTACAATAGTGGTTGTGAAGCAGAAAGTCAGTTTATTTAGCACAATCGGTCAATTGCAGCTTGCCGTTGGCTGGAAACTGTACGTTTATGTCACTGGAATGCACTAATCACCCAAAAAATATTACCGCCAGCCGGCGTGTAAATGGATTTAACTCTTTGAACGTACAATAGTGGTTGTGAAGCAGAAAGTCAGTTTATTTAGCACAATCGGTCAATTGCAGCTTGCCGTTGGCTGGAAACTGTACGTTTCTGTGACTGGAATGCACTAATCACCCAAAAAATATTACCGCCAGCCGGCGTGTAAATGGATTTAACTCTTTGAACGTACAATAGTGGTTGTGAAGCAGAAAGTCAGTTTATTTAGCACAATCGGTCAATTGCAGCTTGCCGTTGGCTGGAAACTGTACGTTTATGTCACTGGAATGCACTAATCACCCAAAAAATATTACCGCCATCCGGCGTGTAAATGGATCTAACTCTTTGAACGTATAATAGTGGTTGTGAAGCAGAAAGTCAGTTTATTGTACACAATCGGTCAATTGCAGCTTGCCGTTGGCTGGAAACTGTACGTTTCTGTCACTGGAATGCACTAATCACCCAAAAAATATTACCGCCAGCCGGCGTGTAAATGGATTTAACTCTTTGAACGTACAATAGTGGTTGTGAAGCAGAAAGTCAGTTTATTGTACACAATCGGTCAATTGCAGCTTGCCGTTGGCTGGAAACTGTACGTTTATGTCACTGGAATGCACTAATCACCCAAAAAATATTACCGCCAGCCGGCGTGTAAATGGATTTAACTCTTTGAACGTACAATAGTGGTTGTGAAGCAGAAAATCAGTTTATTTAGCACAATCTGTCAATTGCAGCTTGCCGTTGGCTGGAAACTGTACGTTTATGTCCCTGGAATGCACTAATCACCCAAAAAATATTACCGCCAGCCGGCGTGTAAATGGATTTAACTCTTTGAACTTACAATAGTGGTTGTGAAGCAGAAAGTCAGTTTATTGTACACAATCAGTCAATTGCAGCTTGCCGTTGGCTGGAAACTGTACGTTTCTGGCACTGGAATGCACTAATCACCCAAAAAATATTACCGCCAGCCGGCGTGTAAATGGATTTAACTCTTTGAACGTACAATAGTGGTTGTGAAGCAGAAAGTCAGTTTATTTAGCACAATCGGTCAATTGCAGCTTGCCGTTGGCTGGAAACTGTACGTTTATGTCACTGGAATGCACTAATCACCCAAAAAATATTACCGCCAGCCGGCGTGTAAATGGATTTAACTCTTTGAACGTACAATAGTGGTTGTGAAGCAGAAAGTCAGTTTATTTAGCACAATCGGTCAATTGCAGCTTGCCGTTGGCTGGAAACTGTACGTTTCTGTGACTGGAATGCACTAATCACCCAAAAAATATTACCGCCAGCCGGCGTGTAAATGGATTTAACTCTTTGAACGTACAATAGTGGTTGTGAAGCAGAAAGTCAGTTTATTTAGCACAATCGGTCAATTGCAGCTTGCCGTTGGCTGGAAACTGTACGTTTATGTCACTGGAATGCACTAATCACCCAAAAAATATTACCGCCATCCGGCGTGTAAATGGATCTAACTCTTTGAACGTATAATAGTGGTTGTGAAGCCGAAAGTCAGTTTATTGTACACAATCGGTCAATTGCAGCTTGCCGTTGGCTGGAAACTGTACGTTTCTGTCACTGGAATGCACTAATCACCCAAAAAATATTACCGCCAGCCGGCGTGTAAATGGATTTAACTCTTTGAACGTACAATAGTGGTTGTGAAGCAGAAAGTCAGTTTATTGTACACAATCGGTCAATTGCAGCTTGCCGTTGGCTGGAAACTGTACGTTTATGTCACTGGAATGCACTAATCACCCAAAAAATATTACCGCCAGCCGGCGTGTAAATGGATTTAACTCTTTGAACGTACAATAGTGGTTGTGAAGCAGAAAGTCAGTTTATTTAGCACAATCGGTCAATTGCAGCTTGCCGTTGGCTGGAAACTGTACGTTTATGTCACTGGAATGCACTAATCACCCAAAAAATATTACCGCCACCCGGCGTGTAAATGGATCTAACTCTTTGAACGTACAATAGTGGTTGTGAAGCAGAAAGTCAGTTTATTTAGCACAATCGGTCAATTGCAGCTTGCCGTTGGCTGGAAACTGTACGTTTGTGTCACTGGAATGCACTAATCACCCAAAAAATATTACCGCCAGCCGGCGTGTAAATGGATTTAACTCTTTGAACGTACAATAGTGGTTGTGAAGCAGAAAGTCAGTTTATTGTACACAATCGGTCAATTGCAGCTTGCCGTTGGCTGGAAACTGTACGTTTATGTCACTGGAATGCACTAATCACCCAAAAAATATTACCGCCAGCCCGCGTGTAAATGGATTTAACTCTTTGAACGTACAATAGTGGTTGTGAAGCAGAAAGTCAGTTTATTTAGCACAATCGGTCAATTGCAGCTTGCCGTTGGCTGGAAACTGTACGTTTATGTCACTGGAATGCACTAATCACCCAAAAAATATTACCGCCACCCGGCGTGTAAATGGATCTAACTCTTTGAACGTACAATAGTGGTTGTGAAGCAGAAAGTCAGTTTATTTAGCACAATCGGTCAATTGCAGCTTGCCGTTGGCTGGAAACTGTACGTTTATGTCACTGGAATGCACTAATCACCCAAAAAATATTACCGCCACCCGGCGTGTATATGGATTTAACTCTTTGAACGTACAATAGTGGTTGTGAAGCAGAAAGTCAGTTTATTTAGCACAATCGGTCAATTGCAGCTTGCCGTTGGCTGTAAACTGTACGTTTAGGTCACTGGAATGCACTAATCACCCAAATAATATTACCGCCACCCGGCGTGTAAATGGATCTAACTCTTTGAACGTACAATAGTGGTTGTGAAGCAGAAAGTCAGTTTATTGTACACAATCGGTCAATTGCAGCTTGCCGTTGGCTGGAAACTGTACGTTTCTGTCACTGGAATGCACTAATCACCCAAAAAATATTACCGCCAGCCGGCGTGTAAATGGATTTAACTCTTTGAATGTACAATAGTGGTTGTGAAGCAGAAAGTCAGTTTATTTTGCACAATCGGCAAACTGCAGCACCAACTGTGCACGACAGCCACCAAAAAAAAAAGGGTGTATGTCACTTTAAATTTTCGATTCTTTGATAGCTATGGCCCTAAGTAACGATTCTGTGTCCCTGAGTAACGATTCTGTGTCCCTGAGTAACGATTCTGTGTCCCTGGGTAACGATTCTGTGTCCCTGAGTAACGATTCTGTGGCCCTAAAGTCTCTGTGGCCCTAACTCTGTCCCTTAATACACACAGGTCTGTCTCTCTTGAATGACCGGAGGCTAATGGAGAATTCTAAGATGGCCGCGATTTATTGCTCCACCATTACACAGTGCTGGCTGGCTGCTGATTGGCTAATGCGATCACATGTCATGAATGCATTATGGGTCAGCGCGCCTTGTCTGCGCGCCTTCCCAGAGATCCCCGCCCCATCTTCTCTGTCCATTTTCTCCGTCGCCACACATGTCGCCGCCATTTTTGGGAAAATTCGATTCGTGCATCCGAAGTTTGCTAATCTTCGGATTCGTCGCGAATAGAATTTTTCCAAATCTTCGGAACGAATTCCACTTCGTCATGTTCGATTCGCTCATCTCTAATTATGGGATTACAGCTACTGAGCTCTAGGCAGATATAAAATATACACAAAAATAAAGCTCTGTATTCATTAAAGTCAAAAGCACAAACAGAACAATCAGCACAAATGACACAAGGGACATATGTAGAATGTGTCCCTTGTGCTGATTCCTTTTCTGTTATTGAAACTCTTCCTTCATCTACACCCCGCCATCGTAATCTTCCAGTATTAAAACAACTAAAGGACTCAAGAGTGCACAACTATGTCTGTCCTTTCCATCCAGTTCTGCCATTCATAGAAACCATACTACAGCTTCTATGAATGAAAAGCAATTTATGAATGGAGAATAGGCGGACAATTGATAGGTCTACCCTCTCCATTCAGAGATCAGGTGACACTGATAAAAGCTGTTGTGCGGCTACTATGAATGGAGCAGCTGGGTGGAAAGGGTAGGTATAGTTGGGCTCTCTTTTAACACTACCAGTGTAAGTCAAGCCATCGATTATAAATCGCTCAGTTCCCACATCAACACAGTGTTGATGGGGGAATCTCTCCTGAAGTGCTATTGTGTTCTGCCACCAGGGAGTCTTCCCTGCCAGCAAAACACAAGTGATCACTGCTGGCAGCATCAGGCGCCAGCAGCGATCGCATAAAAAGGTAAAATAGGCTTGTTGTACTGAAGTTGATTGATAGATCGACTTCAGTACAACCAGGCTGCTTATAGATGGATCGATTTTTGGCTGGTCCCTGCTGAACCAGCTGCGGTTTGATCCATTATTGGCAAGCTTTAGTGTCTGAATTTGACATGGTATTAGCCACTTTCAGTCTCTGTAATGCAGAATTTATCATAGGAATGGAAAAAGCAGAACAAGGAGCCAGTCAGTTCATGTGCTGACAATGAGCATGCTGATAGGAGGAGGAAGCAGACTGATAGAGAGATGAGCTCATCACTGTGCTGCTTCTCATTCACTGTCCAGTCACAGGCTGGGGGCAGGAACATGACAGCCTAGGCACAGAAGAAATGGACTGATTGATGCTGGCCGTCATTCAACCTGGAAGACATCTTGTGAAAGAAAAGAAGTACTGAAGTGAATAGCTCTGGATTGAAGGTGAAAATTGCAGCAAATGTTGCTCTTTTTTAATCTTTTAATTGGCTATTTTTTTTTAACTGGAATTCTGCTTTAAGATTCTAGATCTTCCAGAGAAGATTATTATAAGCAGCAAGGTAATTTAAGACAGTTGCATAGTGCAATATAGTGCAAGTATGCCTGGATAAAAAACAAAAGTGGTTGATTATGTGTCTTGTATGCATCTCAAGGTTTCATTTTCAATCTTAACAAGAGCATACATAGAAGATTAAGTTATGCTTGTTGATGTTTATCTACAATATACCTGTGGCATAAAATGCATTATTGGTATACTTTTTTTTCAGTAATTACAGGTTCTGTTGAAGTTGTAGGGAATAAGATTGATGCTAATCAGCAATGCCAGACACAGTCCCAACAAGTGGTTAGGGCATGGTGTGCTCTTCAATGGATTTGCTGAAATTACACCAAGGGTCAGCGCGCTTTTCCTCTTCCTGGTAACTAGCGACACGGTCCATGTCATGGAAACACGGGTGGAATATTTTTCTGCTGCTTTAAGCAGAAATGCGCATTTTTCATCTCTGTAGTTTGCCAGCTAGAAATTGCTTTCTTGAGGAATTCTTGGTATTGACTTCACAGATGATTTTTTCCAATGTGCTTACATTGAAATGGAAATTACATCCATAAAAAACATCATTATTAACAAGATATTATACTGGAGAATGACTCAAAAAGCCATACAAGGGTCATGTACCTCATGCAGGTTTGCGCTTACATGTGCGTTCACCGTGGTTGTTGTGTTAAATGATCCTTACGCTTGATTTGCGCTAAGATGAGCTGCTTTATCAGCAGAGGGATGAATGAAAGTTACCTTTAATATACAGTAGATGTTGATGTTTTTCTTTAAATGTAGACAGCTTCAAAAGCCAGAATTGTTACTCTTTTTTTTTTCACTCTTGGAGCAGTGTGCATATATTCAATTGCTTGGCAAACGGACATTCCCAACCATAGGTGGGACAGGCGACAGTACCGTATATCCAAGTAATGGCTCTAAACTTGGAAGAGCTCTTTTACAACAGGTAGTAGTGGGGGTTCCTACATATTTATACTAATTGCTGGAAGTATTAGGATTATTCTGTATGCCTGTCTCTGTGTTCTGTAGCTAATGGCAGCAAAATCTGACAAATGACTGTAGTTGTAAGGATTTGCAATTGCTTTTTGGTCCCCGTAAGGCAGGCAGGCAGCAGGATAACTGTAGTTAACCTCCAAAGCAGTTGAAGTGATGAGAATATTTTGGTCACATAAAGACAAGATCAGCCATGGAGTGATGACCTTAGGGACTGCTACACGTTGATCATTTAAAGTTGGAGCTGTTGGTGTTAATACCTTTACAGTGCAGGATGGTTATCCTTTCGGCCAAATCACTTTGATGCAATGGATATGCTGTAACATGTATTGCAATGTATGCAAATCAAGAATGTCTGTTTTTATTACTGTAAGCATTAGTGTTAGGGTTAGAATTACAGAAAGGGTTGGTATTAGAGTCAGTGGTGTATTTAGGTTTTGTGCTGCCCTAGGCAACACTAAAATCGTATGCCCACATAGACACTGACCAACACAACCCCCCCTTCCCCCTCCCATGGAGAGAGAATGACATTGGCCAACAATACCCCTGCACCCCACCTGGGAGAGCCTTCCACTACCCTCTACCCCCGGCAATAGAGAGACACTCATCTTCACACACTCATCTTCACAGCTCTGGACATCCCTGGGAAAGAGAGCCAGGCTCTACATACACCATCAAACAGGCTGCAGCCTATCTTGGATCCCACCTGGTTCCAATGGTCCCATCTTTCATCCCTTCTTCTAAGGCCCCCCTGAAAAATGCCGCCCTAGGCAAGTGCTTTGTTTGCCTTGTGGTAAATACACCCCTGATTAGAGTTACAAGGAGTATTAGGATTACAGAGAGAGAGTTAATGTTAGAGCTCCAAGGAGGGTTAGTATTAAAGTGGTTCTAAAGCCTACCTTAATGCATTCTATGCTTTAAGGTAAAAAAAACCTTAAAGTGACACTAAAGTTTGTTTTTCTTTTCTAAAATAACAAATATGTCTATACTTACCTGCTCTGTGCAGCAATTTTGCACAAAGCGGCCCCAATCCTCTTCTTTTAGGTTCCCTTTCTTGCTCCTCCTCCTCAAGCAGTGCCCCCAGGGAAAGCCGCTCAACCTGGGGGCATCTCTGCATGCTCATTCCTGAGCTGCTGCTCAATACATCCATAAGACACATAGAGATGCAGCTTGGCCCTAGCCCCCCACTCTCTTCTCATTTGACAGCAGCAGGAGCCAATGGGCTCCCGTTGCTGTCCCAGCCAATGAGGTGGAAGAGTCCCAGACAGCAGAAGCTGTTGAGAACATCAATGGATCGGAGGGGGCTCAGGTTAAGATTGGGGCAGTGCTGCACACAGAAGGTTTTATACCTTCATGCATAGCATGCATGACAGTAAAAACTTTGAGCCTTTAGAACCATTTGAAGTGTTCTGCTCCCCCCCCCCCATTATACTCACTTGAGCCTGATCTTGATCCAGCAATCTGTACAAAAGAAGCGGCTCTCTCTCTCTCCTCATTGGACAGAGTGGCAGAAGAGAGAAGCCATTGGCTCCTGATACTGTCAGTCACAGCCAGTGAGGAAAGAAAGTTGGTGGAGCTGAGCATCACTCTGGGTATCTATGGACACATAGAGCTGGCTTGGGAGCAAGCATGAACATGTGCCCCCATAGCAAGAGGTATGTTTTGGGGCACTTTACAAGGGGAAAGTGCCAGGAGCACCGGAGGGGGACTCCAGAAGAGGAGGATCGGTGCTGCTCTGTGCAAAACCATTGCACAGAATAGGTAAGTATGACATATTTGTCATTAAAAAAATAAAACTTGAAGCTTTAATATCACTTTAAGTTTACAGAGAGTGTTAGGGTTGCAGGGAGCGTTAGTGCTAGGGTTATAGAAACGGTAATAGAGTTTAGGGTGGGGTAATATTAAAAATTCCATGAGCATTAATGTTACAAAATGTGTTAGGTTTACAGGATGGGTTAATGTTAGCATTAGAATTACAGAAATGGCTAGTATAGGGGTTACATAGAGTGTTGGTGCTGGCATTACAGATTATTATTATTATTATAATACAGGATTTATATAGCGCCAACGGTTTACTCAGCGCTTTACAATATAATGGGAGACAATACAGTTCAATACAAGAGGGTTAGGAGGGCCCTGCTCCTTGGAGCTTACAATCTAAGAGGGAGGGGCTGGTGGTACAAAAGATAATAACTGTGGGGGATGAACTGGTAGGAGGAATAGAAGATTCCGTTATTAGCTGAAGGCAGGATAGGCTTTCCTGAAGAGATAGGTTTTCAGAGATCGCCTAAAAGTGGGAAGAGTAGGCAATTATTATTATTATTATTATTATACAGGATTTATATAGCACCACCAGTTTGCTCAGCACTGTACATTATAATGGGAGACAGTACATGAGACAGTACAGTAACAATACGATTCAATACACGAGGGGTTCGAGGGCCCTGCTCTTTGGAGCTTACAATCTAGGATGGGGGGGATAGTGGTACAGGAGGAAATAGCTGTGGGGGATGGAGTGGTAGGAAGAGTGGAGGAGGTCAGTAATTAGCTGAGGGCGGGGTAGGCTTCCCTGAAGAGATAGGTTTTCAGAGTGCGCCTAAATATGGATAGAGTAGGTGATAGTCTGATGGATTGGGGTAGGAAGTTCCAGAGGATGGGGGAAGCCCTGGAGAAGTCCTGGAGATGAGCATGGGAGGAGGAGACCAGGGAACTAGAGAGTTGGCGGTCTTGTAAGGAGCGGATAGTGCGTTTTGGGTGGTATTTGGATACCAGATCGGTGATGTAGTTTGGGGCAGTATTATGAGCAGCTTTATACGTCCATGTTAGTATTTTGAATTTTATCCGTTGGGCAATCGGAAGCCAGTGGATTGATTAGCAGAGGGGGGTGGCAGATACGGAGCGGTTAGTAAGGTGGATGATTCTGGCCGCAGCATTCATGATAGACTGAAGCGGGTATAGCCTGCAGTGAGGTAAGCCGATGAGGAGGGAGGAGGGGGTGGTTAACCATGTCCAAAGCCGCAGAGAGGTCAAGCAGTAGGAGCACTGAATAGTGGCCATTAGTTTTGGCGGTTAGCAGGTCGTTGGTGAGTTTGAGTAGGGCAGTTTTGGCAGAAGCCAGACTGTAAGGGATCAAAGAGGTTGTTGTCGGTGAGGTGGGAACTCAGGCGATTATAGACTAAGCGCTCTAGGAGTTTGGATGTAAATGGCAGCAGGGAGATGGGTCTAAGGTTGTTCAGGTTGGTGGGATCCAGGGAGGGTTTTTTACGTATGTGCGCGTGCTTTAGAGGGGAGGGGAATGTGCCAGTAGAGAGGGAAAGATTAAAGATGTGAGTGATGGGAAATAGTCGGATAGATTGGGGTAGAGAGTTCCAGAGGATGGAGGAGGCTCTGGAGAAGTCCTGGAGATGAGCATGGGAGGAGGAGACAAGGGAGCTAGAGAGCAGGAGGTCATGGGAGGAGCGGAGAGGACTGTTTGGGTGATATTTGGAGACAAGATTGGTGATGTAATTTGGGGCAGAGTTATAAATGGCTTTGTATGTTATTGTTAATGTTTTTGAATTTTATTCATTGGGCAATCAGAAGCCAGTGGAGGGATTGGCAGAGAGGGGTGGCAGATATGGAATGGTTGGTAAGGACGATGAGTCTGGCAGCAGCATTCATGATAGACTGAAGAGGGTATAGTCTGTGATTAGGTAGGCCAATGAGATAAGATAACATGGAGTGTTACTGTTAGCCTTTGAGAAGGAAAGCATTAGAGTTACTGAAAGTGTTAGATTACGGTTTGTGTTAGGGCTACAGAAAATGTTAGGTTTACAGGGAGGGTTCCTGTTAGCATTAAAAGTAGGATAGCATTAAGATTATTGGGAGTGTTGATTAGGTTTACAGAGTGGGTTAATGTTAGGGCTACAAAAATTGTTAGGGTTAAAGGGAGGGTTACTAAAATCTTAAAAAAAGTTAAACCATGAGGGCCCATCACATGGGTGGACACTGCCATCAAATCCATCTGCTTAGTAGGGAATCTATCCACTGATCTCTGCTGATCCCTGCCGAGCAGGTGGATGACAGGTCTGTGTCTGCTCCATTTATGCTGAGCTGACATGGACACAGCCGGCTTTCCTCAATGGGCAGTCGTATATATAAATGAACCACCTGTCCATTTACATCCAACTGTCATTCGATCTGATCTGCTAGACCAGTGGTCTCCAAACTATGAACCAGCAAACACAAATGCTCCTGCGCTTGGGGATGGACTCGATGCTACAACCACATTAAGAATGTCCTGGAACATGCACACCTTGCTGCCCTCAAATGGACCGGGGGAATCCAAATATACTGAATGGGGAAAGAACAAAAAGAGGGCGCACAGGCCTAGTGCATTACCATAAAAAATGTTTAATAAAAAATAAAGTAGGTGTTGTACTCACAAACGACAATATAGTCAAGGCACATCATAGAAGAACAGCTGGATCAACACCGCGCTGAGTAACAGTCCACAATAGGGAGTTTAGACATCCAAAAGGCTGACGCGTTTCGAGGACTTGCCTCTTTCTCAGAGGCTCTGAGGAAGAGGCAAGTCCTCGAAACGCGTCAGCCTTTTGGATGTCTAAACTCCCTATTGTGGACTGTTACTCAGCGCGGTGTTGATCCAGCTGTTCTTCTATGATGTGCCTTGACTATATTGTCGTTTGTGAGTACAACACCTACTTTATTTTTTATTAAACATTTTTTATGGTAATGCACTAGGCCTGTGCGCCCCGTCTCCAAACTATGGTTCGGAGGCTGGATGTGGCCCTTTGCTTGCTTTTACCTGGCCCTTAGGCCATTATTCCCCCCACTGTCAGCAAAGATGGAGCATAGTTCCTGCCCTGACACCTACAATAGAGCACTATTCCTCCCACTGACACCAACAATGGGTCACTATTCCTCCCACTAACACCAACTATGGGGGCACTATTCCTTTCACTGACCCCAAGGAAGAGGGCACTATTCCTCCCACTGACACCAACAATGGGGACACTATTCCTCCCACTGATAGCAATGATGGGGGCACTATTCCTTCCACCGACACCAACGATGGGGGCACTATTCCTCCCACTGACACCAAGACATTTTCTACACCAGCTGGCCACAGTCTGGACCTCCTAAAGTTTGAACTACAGCCCTTTGTTTAGAAAGTTTGGAGACCCCTGCGCTAGACGGTTTGGGAATGGATCCCCATCGTCTGTTTTTTGTGGATTGGATGCAGGTGGGTGTAAATGGACACATGATCAGCATTTAACACCAACTTGTCATTTTTATATCAGCTATTTCTATTGTCCAAAGAATTTGTCACTGGGATTTTGGACAGGAAGTCTGCTGAAGGTAGCAAAAAAGAAAAGAAAAACAATCTTCTACGATAGCAAATTCATCTGAAATATCTTCAGTTACAGTACGGTGAGTGCAAAAATATGTCCCAATCCACCCATCTAGGCAGGTTATCATAAACCATGGTTCGAAAATTGCTCATATAATATATATACCGAATCATTTTATGCATAGATCTGTCGTCTAATCCAATTTCTTGGTTTTGATTCCTAGATTTACTGATCCTTTAAAATGTGCTCCAGTTCCAGTGTATTGTCCATGTAATCAGAAGCCCTGTGTACAACACTAAATATTGTATTGGGTCTGATAAAACAATAAATACACTCCGGCAGGTTGCATGTTCAAAAAGCTATTCTCATCTTTCCAGACATTACGGACCGATACAATAATGTAAATGATTGCTGGCTCAATGTACTAAACCTCCAAGGAGTTCCCGTAATCACTTCTAAATGTTTGTACTGCGCTCAACCTAACCAAGGATGGGAGATAGAAAAACTTAGATTTTCATTTGAATGAAGCACTGAGGTGTGAAAAGTGCCTGGGAACTGTCACTTACGGCCCTCTGCTAAATCTAATGGCACTGTCTGCTTCATGATGAAGAAACATGAATGTCAATGAAAGGGAATTGTTTAGACAAACCGCTAAGATGATTGTTAGAAAAATATCACAAGCTACAACATTAAGCCAAGCTGATTCCCAAGAGATTTCATCTTAATTAGATGAAGAATTTGGGTTGTGGACCATCTGAGATAAAAACAGTAACTCAAATGAACTCGTCTTTTTTTTGTTTTTGTTTACATATCTTTGGAGAAAGAGCAAAAAAACTTAAAACAAGATCGATAACTTGTATGCCTGCAGACTTCCAACGTGCCTGATTCAGTTGCAAGTGCCAAATTGCCTTGAGAACTGGAACAATTTTGCCTAGGCATATTTAAATTTATTTTTGTGAGCACTATATTATGAAGACCTTTTATCAAGCTCCAAACTTCTGTTTCTGACCCAAATTTCCTTTGGGTGATTATTTTTTTCTTTCAGCATATTTATTAATGCGTTTTCATTGTTATATCAACGTTCTGAGGCTTTAATTTGCTTTAGTTTAATGGTCCCATTTTTCTAGTTTGTTAGCCTTCCGAATTATCATGTTATATGATTTCTCTGTGTTTTTTAACCCTCTGTAGCTATTTTAGGGGATTTTTGAAATTTAGTCCGGCAATATACGTTTGTCAGGTGACTTAAGAATTTTTACGGGAAATCTTGATGAAAAATGCAAGCTGCACAAGATGTACCAAGACATTAATACTGATTGCATATGAATTATTATTAAAAATGAATTAATGCTATTACTTTACATTAATGAGAAACTACAGAGATTTCTGTCTATTTTATTTATATATTTTTTACATTTTAATATTTCACACACGAACAAAGATTCCCAGAGCACAGTGGGTTAAAGAGATTGTAATACACATAGCAAGCACCTCCAGGGGCCTTCACATCAGGGCAGCATGCAAGTTGAGCAGAGAATGTTATGCAGATTATTCCTGGGTTGATAGAAGTATGGTTGATGGAATAGATATAAATTATTATTAAATATGAACCAGTGTTAAATAGTAAGTCACATGTATTATTTATGTTGGAAATTAAAGCTAAACTCTGTTTATACTGTGTGTGTGTGTATATAAAAACCCTAATTAATGTAGTAAATTTACGTTTTTAAGTTTTTTTGTTTGATTCTAACTCAATTTTTTTTAACGTTTCCAAGTTTTTAAACTGCTGTTTTATATCTGTGATTCTTTCTGTATGCATTCTTTGCTTTAGAAATAAACGTATAACAAAGGATTCCCAGAGCACTGTGGGATAAAGAGAATGTAATACACTTAAAAGTTGAATTACTAGAACTGGAGAGGGCAAAATCTGGTGCAGCTGTGCATGGTATCCAATCAGCTTATAACTTCAGCTTGTTCAATTAAAAAAAAAGGGAAGCTGATTGGTTTCTATGCAGAGCTGCACCAGATTTTGCACTCTCCAGTTTAGGTAAATCAACCTTTTAGCAAGCAACTCCAGGTACACAACAGGGCAGTTTTCATTTTGAGCACAAAATGATATGCAGATATTTCCTGAGTTGATGGACTGAGCAGCTTGGCCCACAGCTGCTGCCTCCTAGGTCTCCTTATTGACCATTATGGTTTTTCATAACAGTAATGGGCCAATAAGAAGACTTAAGGAAGTGGACATGTGCTTGACTCTATGACCAAAGTAGTATCTGTGTATCAGAGCACCCATGCTTTTTAGGCAGCAATGGTGCTAAAATTGAACACAGACCTGATATGTAAGCATCCAGAAGTAGCACAGAGCAGAAATAACAATTTTTCTTTAAAGCATAACGACATTGTCAATGTTTATTACACTTTTTGAACAGTTAACTCTAAAACTATGGGCATTCGTTTAAAGCCTTCCCCCCATTTCTTTGTGGCTATTACTGCCTCCACACTTATTGGAAGGTTTTCACAAGATTTTGGACTGTATCTATAGTAAACTGTGCCCATTCATCCAAATGTGCATTTATGAGGTTAGGATGGACAAGAAGTCCTGGCTAGAAATTCATACTAAACAAATTCAAAAGGGTTGAGATCGGGGCTCTGATCAACTACTCAAGCTCCTCCACACCAAATTCATCGAACCATGCCTTTTAGGTTTCAGCTTTGTGAAACAGTCATGGTAGAAAATGACCTTCACCAAACTGTTTCCATAAGGTTCGAAGAGCACAATTGTCTAACATGTCTTGGCTGTAGCATTAGCAGCATCCTTCAATGGAATCCCTTGAACTCAATGTTTTGGAGCAGTGTCCATATACTTTGGGTCATATTGGTAGGTCTGATGGTTGGATGTCCATATACTTTTAGCCATGAAGTGTAAACCATCATATAATAGGTGATCTTCACCAAAGACAAGGCCTGTTTCCATCAGCATTGCCTTGTTTACATTCTACTCAGCTATGAACAACCTTCTCCTGGCCACCACTATAAAGTACTTTTTTTGAGACAGGAGGCCTGCTCTGCATTAAAATGAAGATGAAGGACCAGAACCAACCAAGATGTACTCAGAGCCAGGAAGCTGCAGGCCAAAATTAGTTTATCAAATTAACTAGTATATTTGTGCCTAGCAAAAAAAACTGAATATGAAGCATCTTGACTAATTTCTACAGTGAATTGTTTTGTATCCAGTAATGATAGACAATTGTAGATTATTGCTCAAAAGCAAAATTCACAAAACAAAACTAATTATGGCTTTCCAGTGCTGTGTATTATTGAGTCTTTATGATTTAAAGCATTTTCAGTTCATGAAACACTATGTGGTCAATTAACAATCATTAAAAAGGAAAGCATAAATAATAAAGTGCTTAAATAAAGCACTCCACTCACGCTACACTCTTTGATTAAATCAAGAAAAAAAAACATAATAAATCAATAATTGCAATGGACATTTCACAGTACACAATTAAACAGTAAACCTTTAAAAACCAAACATGATTAATGTTAAAACCAACAAATATTAAAATAAAATCTCAGCTCAGCAGGACCCTGAAAGTGCATGAAAATTCTATATGACTTTGATTATTGAATAATTCACTTTGTGCAATGTTTGGATATATCATCTTGTTCAATATAAGTATCAAACTAAACACTTCAAATGTACAGTTTTATACTTAGATAATTAATACATTTTGTTATTATTATTATTATACAGGATTTATATAGAGACAACTTGTTAAGAGGCTTCCATTGCAGTACAAAGTCTCTCCTGTAAACATTTTTTTAAATGTATGTCAAGATAAAAAGAAATAGTAAATCATTCATTAAACAAATAAATAAATAAAAACATATGTAGTACATCTCTGCAATACATGCACATTTCCCTATATTTCATCCCTTTAAAAAAGCTGCAAGTAGAGAAAAGTCCTTGTTGATCTGTTGTTCCTAACTCTTTGGGCTGACAACACAGTACCAGAGGTGTACCAACAGGCATTGCAGGGGTCACAATTGCAACCCGGCCCCATACTCCAGGGGGCCCGTGCGGCACCCCTGGACATCTGGATAGCAGGAGCAGCATGGCGGCTACATACAGAGGAACCCATCTCTCCATGTTCCTCCTGCAGCCACTGATTGCCCTCTTTGCCTCCTCTCCCTCCCACAGGCATTGAGTGGCTACAGGAGGAAAATGGAGAGATTGATTCCTCTGTATGTAGTGACCCCCGCTGCTTCTCCTATCCAGCTTCTATCTGCTGCATGCCTCTGTGCTCTTTTGACCCCATCTGCTCTTTCCTGGCCCCTCTGTGTTCTCTCTTGGCCCCCCCTCGTACTGTCAGGATGAACCTATACGGGGTTAACTGATCTTGCAACCCATAGTGATCCGCGGGATCAGCTTCAGCGGTTTGCAGCCTGTAAGGGGTTAACTGTGGCAGCTCTATGCTAAAGTTGGAGATCGGCTTCTTCGGCCTGAAACCGGCATATGCGAAGATGCTTCAGGGGATACATATCTTCATATCTTCCCTTCCTGACCAGGCCATTTTTTGCAATATGGCGCTGCAGTTCTTTAGTTGACAATTGCGCAGTCATGCAACACTGCACCCAAATGAAATTTATGTCTTTTTTCCCAGAAATGGAGCTTTCATTCGGTGGTACTTGATTGCCTGTGTGGTTTTTATTTTTTGCGCTATAAACAAAAAAATACAACAATTTTGAAAAAAAACCCTATATTTTTGATTTTTTGCTATTAAACATGTCTAGTTAAAAAACAAAAATCTAATTTCTTCATAAATTTAGGCCAAAATGTATTCTGCTACATGTCTTTGCTAAAAAAAACCCAATACATGTAAATTAATTGGTTTACGTGAAAGTTATAGCAATTACAAATGGCGGTATATACACTGGTATTTTTTAAAAAACATTTTACTACTAATGACTGCAATCAGCGACTTACAGTGGGACTGCGGCGGGGGGAACTGGCTGGTGTCTGGGGGGAACTGACTTGGCGTCACTGACACCGATACAATGATCAGTGCTAATAAAAGGCACTGACACTGAACTAATGGCACTGGGCAGGAAGGGGTTAACATGTGGGGCAACCAAAGGGTTCACTGTGTGCTTTGTGCTGTTTTACTATGTGGGCTGTCTGTGTGTGTTTCACTGCTGTGCAGAGCCATACAAAGCAGTGTCCAGGAGTTGACAAGGGAGAGATTGGTATTATTCACATACAGGTCTCTCCCCCGTTGGAAATTCTTGGAGATTGTCGGGTGCCGGCAGGGAATCACCAGCCGGAACCTGATGACTGACAACTGAGAGAGCGAATGGTGGCGCAGGTAGGGTGCATGCACAGAGCGCACGCCCCCTACCCGGAACTGCATAATCACGTGTATATGTATATATATGTGATTTTGCGCACCAGTGCCGCCTGTAGCATTATTTCTGCTATAGGGCAGCGCGGAAGTGGTTAATAATAATAACAATAAAAGTAATAGTAATAATGATGTCATAAATACCGTTGCTGTGAATCATTTTTCGTACAGTAGCCACACATAAAACCATACACAATGAGAAATGATAAATCGGTGACCTTCAAAAAGCAAAAACAAGCCTCTTCTTCAATATAAAATGACATACCGGAGATAGGGTGACCTTTACTCTCATAGTTCCTTACCTGCTTTGAATTTTTCCGGCCAGTAAGACCATAAGGTGAATGATGCCTTTGCCTGGAACAGATAGTCCATTCTCATATTGTGCAAGCTGGTTTATAAAGACTAGGGCACGCTGTACAAATGGCAAAGAATCTGCAATTTATTACGGAGTTATAACTCTGCGAGATGTCAGTGCTGGCTCATGATAGTAGATGTTCTCCTTGGAGTCTTTTGATTATTCCTTGTTGCGAGGATCATTATATCGAAGCAATATTTATTTTTGTGGCAATAGGGCTATTTTTTTACACTAAAAAGATAAGTTGTGGAAGCAGGTGATAAATCTTGAACTACTGGTACAGATGTTTAAACTAGCATTCCCAATGACAAGGAAGGAAGAAAAGGCAATCTCACAGTTATGCGTGCGGTCTCATTTATTGTTTGTCTTAAAGTAGCTGTAAACCCCACAAGGATGACATTTAGTTGGATAAAGCTCTGCGTATCATAAACAGATGCCATTTTATAATGAAATGCTGCTTTCTCTTAATCTGATAGGCTGCTTTCTTTTTAAGGTGCTATCTTAATAAGAAAATGTATTACTTTCTTCTATTTGTTTAAATTTTTTTTGAAAGTTTCAAGCATTGACAATAAAACAGCTTACAAGTACAATGTTTGAACAGTGACCCAAGGATTGGTATTGAGGGACCAATCACTAGCCAAAACCTGTCTCCAGTCGTAATGAAAATGTGACCTTAGACCAGGGGTGGGCAAACTTTTTGACTTGAGGGCTGCAATGGGTTCATATATTGGACCCGGGGGCCGGACCAAGAGTAGATGAATGATGTGTATGTGTCATCCATAGTAAGTATAGTAATATTCCCCCATAGTAAGCATAGTAATTAATCCCCCATATAGTAATTCATCCCCCATAGTAATTCATCCCCCATAGTAATTCATCCCCCATATAGTAATTCATCCCCCATATAGTAATTCATCCCCCATAGTAATTCATCCCCCATAGTAATTCATCCCCCATATTGTAATTCATCCCCCATATAGTAATTCATCCCCCATAGTAAGTCACCCCCCATATAGTAATTCATCCCCCATAGTAATTCACCCCCCATATAGTAATTCATCCCCCATAGTAATTCATCCCCCATATAGTAATTCATCCCCCATAGTAATTCATCCCCCATAGTAATTCATCCCCCATATAGTAATTCATCCCCCATATAGTAATTCATCCCCCATAGTAATTCATCCCCCATATAGTAATTCATCCCCCCTATAGTAATTCATCCCCCCTATAGTAATTCATTCCCCATATTAATTCATCCCCCATATTAATTCATCCCTCATATAGTATTTCATCCCCCATAGTACTATTCCCCCCCAAGTAGTAAGCCAAGTCCCCCCTGTGTCAACTCACTTACCTTTGCTCCGCGCGTTCCTCTCGCCGTGTTCCCGCGCCGTTCTGGTCTTCAGGGCGGACTGTGAGAGAAGCCTAGCTCCGCTCACGTTCGTCACGCTGCCCCGCCTACACACATCCTGACAGCCAATGTATCACGCTCTGCGGGCCGGATTAAAAGGTCCGCCGGGCCGTAGTTTGCCCATCGCTGCCTTAGACTGTTGTAAACAATCCTAAGAAAAAATATTGCCAGGTGGTATGGGACCCATAAGGTGTATGATATATGGTTAGGACAACAGAGGCCATCTATAAATGCAGACACTTGAAGTTAAGAAAGTGGCATAGTTATGAGAACAACCAGTTGTTGGTTCTAGGTTGTAAAGTTTGGGGGGGGTGTCTGGATCTAGCACTATATAGGTAAGAAAGAAAATACCAAAGATAAAGAGTGGGGATGGGGGTTAAAGCGGTTTTAAGTGTATGAAGGTAAAACATCTTCAGTGTGCAGCTCCTCTTTATACTCACCTGAGCCCAATCCCGATTCAGCGATGTGCACAAGAGCAGAAACTCTCCCAGGTCTCTCCCTCTTCATTGGCTAAGACACAGCAGCAGGAGCCATTGGCTCCCTCTGCTATCAATCACAGCCAGGAGAGGAGGATCGCAGTTGCTCTGTGGAAAACCACACACCACAAAGTTGCACAGAGCAGGTAAATATCACATTTGTTATTTTAGAAAAAATTAAAAATTCTGAACTTTTACAATCACTTTAAGGGGAAAAAGGTAGGGGAGAACTGGGGGTGGATCTTAGCCAAGTTTTGACTGATGCAAAAAAGCATTATTGTCAGAGAGCCAACAGTGTATATTCAAAGTCAGCAGAGAGATAGATAGCTTATCCATGGAATTCAATCTTATATTTGGCCTTGTGTCCGGTGTCCACAACTGGTTACCAAACACATACTTGCTTTTAAAATAAATGACTGTATATCGATATATCCAGAAGTAAATCCAAAGTCTAATATGTCATTCAGTGACATAAATCCAGCGTCAGTCATGATGACCCATTGTTTGCCAGTCTGTACATGATGAAATCCTGACGCTAAATTACAGAACGCACATAGAAAACTAATAACGTAGCGCCCATTAACATATTGGTTGTGTAACCCTAACTCTGGTGACAAGGCACAGCGTTAGAATCTAGCTAAATGGGGGGAGAGGGGGATTAAAAAAAAACAGGGTGAGTATCCACAGCCCCCTTCCTTGCTCGATGGACCCCCAGCTTCCATGTACCCCCCCAGCTTCAATGGTGGTCATATTTGGGTTTGAGGTTTTTAGTCATTCCCAGACTATTTGTCCAAACTGACGAGAAATCAAACACGCGTGTTCAAGTAGCATTATTCACTGATCAGCCTATCAACTGTGCCAGCATCTAAGCAGCTACAGCAGCAGCAAGGTTGGTAATACACAGTAATTTCACTACTGGGCAGCACAGTGGCTAAATGGTTAGCAGTTCCACCTGGCAGTACTAGGGTAGTTGGTTCAAATCCCAGCCATGGCGCCACCTTCCTGGAGTTTGCATGTGCTCCCTGTGCCTGCGTTTCCTCTGGGTACTCCAGTTTCCTTCTACATTCCTAAAACATGCTGGTAGGTTATCCTCCCTAGCGGTCTGATTATGTCAGTATTTCTGTGCTAAAAGCGGTAAATTTTTTTGCATGGAAATATGTAATTTTTAGGAATAACTCACTGAAATCTGTCCGAACAAGAGTCTAGTAAACATCCCGGGTATGATAAAATTTGAAACACGAAATCATAAATTATAATTTAATAAATAATCATAAAAAATAATAATAATATAATAATAAATTTAATTCAATAATATAATCAAACCAAAAACACTGAAATTTGAAATATAGCGCCAAGTTCGCACATCACTGAGCAAAATCACAAAATCGTTTTCAGTGTCTGATGACGAATTTCCCCACGAATAATTATCACTCAATTCTGAAAGTAGTTCTAATTTACTATCGCTGTTCTCTAACTGGTATAAAACCGCTTTTGACATAAAGAGACGCTTTTTGGACGCCATGGACGTTTCTCAGTTTCCAGGCAGAAAGAACAGTAAAAATGCAGGCAGGGCACAGGACAAAGCACTCGGGACAAAATGTATGTGAAATGGTTTGATACAGGAATGTTTTATTATGTGATTTTAGTGTATTTAGTGAATGTCACTTTTTAAATTTCCTGCCAGTTCCGTCCCTGTACGACCTGACGCTTGCAGGGAACAGAATCTGGAAGAAAGACGCCGGCATCGGCCGGAGGACATTGCCGGGGACACTGCAGGGGGGACATCGCGGGAGCGCAGGACAAGGTAAGTGAAGAAGAGATCCCGGAGCAACGCTGCAAGGTATTCCCGAGTGTAGCTGAAACTTTACCCCGATCTACACTCGGGAATACCGCCAGGGAGGTTAATGGGATACTGTCTAAATCATCCCTAGTATGTGTATGTATGAATGTAAGTTAGGGACCTTAGATTGTACACCCCTTGAGGGTTAGGGACTGATGTGAATGTACAATATATATGTGTAAAGCACTGCATAAATTGACAGCACTATATAAGTACCTGAAATAATAATAATAAATAATACTGACAGAAGTGCCATCGCCCTGCCAAAGGAAGTGTCTGTCTAATATCTGTACTGGCACGATTAAGAGGTATAAGGTTCAAGGGGGCACTTAGTAAAATAAGGATCGAGGTCTTACTGGTATGGGAATCCTGCATCACATTTTGACCATAATCCTACTTAAAATGATCTTCAAGCATAATCATTGATAATGCTGTAAAAAAATAAATAAATATATATATATATATATATATATATATATATATATATACATATATATATATATATATATATATATACTTACCGGCCACTTTATTAGGTACACCTTGCTAGTACTGGGTTGGACTCCCTTGTCCTTGTCTCCCTTGGACTCCCTTGTCTTCAGAACTGCCTTAATTATTCATGACATAGATTCAACAAGGTTTTGGAAACATTTCTCAGATTTGCATCCATATTGACATCATAGCATCATGCAGTTTCTGCAGATTTGTCAGCTGCACATCCATGAACTGTTGATACAAGGCAGATGGATCCATGCTTTCATGTTGTTTATGCTAAATTCTGACCCTGTCATCTGAATGTTGCTGAAATTGAAACTCATCAGAATAGGCAATGTTTTTCAAATCTTCTATAGTCCAATTTTGGTGAGCCTGTGCGAATTGTAGCCTCCATTTCCTGTTCTTAGCTGACACCAGTGGCACCCGGTGTGGTCCTTTTGCTGCTGTAGCCCATTTGCTTCAAGGTTCAACGTGTTGCATGGTCAGAGATGGCATTCTGCATTTTCCTCTGACATCAACAAGGCATATTCGTCCACACAACTGACACTCACTGGATATTTTATCTTTTCGGACCATTCTCTGTAAACCCTGGCATTAAAGTTGGGATCTCTCCAGAGATGGTTGTGCGTGAAAATCCCAGTAGATGAGCAGTTTTGAAATACTCAGACCAGCCCATCTGGCACCAACAACCATGCCAATTTCAAAGTCACTTAAATCCCCTTTCTTCACCATTCTGATGCTCAGTTTGAACTTCAGCAAGTCGTCTTCACCACGTCTAGATGACTAAATGCATTGAGTTGCTGCCATGTGATTGGCTGATTAGCAATTTTTTTTACCAAGGTGTACCTAATACAGTGGCCAGTGATATATATATATATATATATATATATATATCAGGGGCGGACTGACAACTCATGGGGTCCCCGGGCAATAGGGGATCATGGGGTCTCTGTGTCCATGCCCAAACTCAAAACAGCCTATGAAAAAGGTACCAGGGGCATCTCATAGGGCCCCCTACTGACCCTGGGCCCTCGGGCAGTGCCCAAGTTTCCAAATGGTCAGGCTGCCCCTGATATATATATATATATATATATATACACACACATATATATATATATATATATATATATATGTTCCCTGCTAATAGCTTGCATTAATAAGAGAAAAAAAATATCTCACCAAAATACAAATACATCTAAAATAAAAAAAGGAATAGGCTTTGGTATAATAGAAATAATATAGAAGTAAGGCTGTACAATACACGCAGAATTTCATAGCTCAATATCCTTATCACTGGCCAAACATTTTCAGACTAATAAAACATTCCATGCTACTTCTTATCAAAAGCATCAGGAGTTTTTATGCAGTTGTAGATTTTTATTACAGATTTAATTGTTACTCTTGTGCCTGCGTGTAAAGCTAATATTGCCAAATATGACCTTAGAGCAATTTGCATTAGAGTCTGTGACTCAGAAGTTAATTATTGTGATTTTCAACCTAACCTGCTGCACTAGGAAATGAATCGCGCTAACCGCTGGGTTGAAGTCTGCATGTTAGCCATCCAAATGTCACTAGAGAGGAGACAAAGGTCTCAATGGAAATGACAGCTTCACGATGGATATAAAGTTTTACTCTGTCTACTGCCTTCAACATGCCTTGTTACTGACAATTTCCCCGCTTTACAAAAATACCCTTTTCATTGCCCTAACTTCATCACAGCCCTGACAGTCACAGTCTATAAAATCATGTTTTTAAAAAAGCAGAAGCCGAAGTATACTATTGACTCAAAAAAATAACTAGTACGATCGTATCTGTGCTGCCACATAGATATCTTTCTGTGGATTTACAAAGGGATGAAATGGACTGATTTTGGTGAAATTGGTTTGATCAATTTTGCTGTTGGTGAAATTTTGGCGAAAATATTCAATTTCACTCATTGGGCTGCTTGGATAAAATTTGGTTGAAAAAAATAGATTTTGTATACAGGGTGCCGATTTTGGTGTGTGTTTAGGGTAGTTAGCTTAGTTTCTTTTATCTAGGTGCATAGTAATATAACAGTAAATGTGGCATTCACCAAACATTCACTGGAGGTGAATCGATCACTGTAATATAAAACACACTAAAAAGTAATAAATATTTGACAAATGTCACATTTACTGATTTTTAATACATTTTGGGCTCATTTACACTTTTGATGTTTTGGCAGGCGTTATGTCACCCCTAAGGCTAGGTTCACATCTGTGTGTGTGGTGCCGCTGCGGATCCGCACAAAAATCCGTGCAGCTGCACCACCCGCATAGAGAAATGTGGATCCACGGGCGGGTGCAATTAGTTCTAATGGCACGCCACCCGCACTGGAAAACGCAACCGTACTGGGAACCTAGGTTAACGTGCGGGCTGTTTTTTTGGAAGAAGTGCAAGGGCTTCTTCCCTGCGTGTCACGGGGCACAGGAGTCCATTCAAAGGAATGTGCTCTCGTGCCCACACAAAACGTGGCCCTCACGGCCGCATATATGTGAAGCGGGGCTAAAAACCCCTAAATACTCACACCACTGCCCTGACAGATGGAGCGATACTGCCCTCTGAATTAGGGGAGTAATTCTGGCTGCAGGGTGTGTACACCCACGTCTGTTGCATTTGCAGCTTTAGAGAGAGCAGTTGGGTTGGTATAAACACAGCCCATCAGGAGATGTTTAAATACTATTGCACCAAACCACCAAAAGCCTCCATAATTTCCCCTTACCTATTGACTCCAGTGTAACATAGTTGGTATGGTTGAATAAAGACACCAGTCCATCCAGTTGAATTTGTGTGGGTGTTAGAGTGTTTATGTAAATACCATTTCCCATATCTCTGTATATTGTGTTTGCTAGGATGCCCATCTAAGAGTTTTTTTTTAAACTACTGACACTTCCTACTGACTCCACCGATTGTGGAAGGGAGTTAACATCCTTACACCTCTGACAGTAAAGAACCCCTTACACAGTTTAAGGTTAAACCGCTTCTCCAATTTCAATGAGTGAGAAAAAGCTCCCCGAAACTGAATAGTTTTCCCCTATGCTAGAATCAATATTGAGGAAATTGTATATCGCTATCATATCTCCTCTCAAGCGTCTCTTCTCCAGGGAGATTAATGTTTGTAGATGTTCCTTGTAACTGAGGTTCTCCTTATTAGTCCCCTTATTAGCCTTAATGCATGCTAATCAGTATTGACAATTGATCCCATTTCTTGAGGCCCTTAAAATGTCAGGATAGTACAAATATCCCCCAAATTACCCCTTTTTTGGAAAGTAGACAGTCGGAGGTTTTTAGTAAGAAGCAAGTTTTTTGAAGTTTTAGTTTTTTTGTCACAATTTTTTGGAAAATGAATAAATTAAATAAAATGTGTTTTTTTCACATTTGTTTTCTGCATACTCTCACCAGTACAGTACATGATATTGTCATGATATTACTGGTGTGACGGTGATCAGGGACACTGATTGATGACAGCATGCTAAAAAAAAACAATTTAATTCAATATTTTAAATATTTTTTAACACATTTTTTTTTACTATTTTTGTAAATACCATAATGTAATATACCATAGTAACATGGTACTACTCTGGGGGGAGTGATTTTTTTTTTTACTATTCTTTTAAATACCATAATGTAATATGCCATAGTAACATTGCACTACTCTGGGGGGGGGTGATTTTTTTTTACTATTTTTTATAAATACTATAATGTAATATACCATAGTAACATTGTACTACTCTGGGGGGGTGATATTTTTTTACTATTTATGTAAATACCATAATATAATATACCATAGTAACATTGTACTACTCTGGGGGGGGGGGGGGTGATCAGGGATTTCTTTTTTTTACACTTTGCTGGTACAATGAAGATCATTGCACCTGCAATGCTTTGAACTGTCATGACTGGGTTAAGTCCATGACACTTCAGAATACTACTGATCTGTGATTGGCTACAGCTAACCACATGGTACAGGGTGCTGTGATTGGCCCAGGTACCGTGTGATAGTTGTGAGCCAATCACAGCTCACTAGTACTAGAAGCAAAGCTGTTATGAATTAAATTCTTCCATAACAGCTTTGTTGACATTTTGATCATATGATCGTATAGCAGATCCCGAGCTCCGGGATCCGCAGTACGCTGCACAGTTTTCCCTAGTGCCAGTACAGTCAAAATAATGTACGAGCCTGTCGCTTTGCCTGTACATGCTGGCTGCTTGCAGTAAAAATGCCGTGGGCAGTTGGCAAGTGGATATAAAGTTTTTTACATTAAATAAACTGTAGCAATGAAAAACGTATATACATTTTTTAACAAAAGCAGAGTTTTGCTTTAATTATTATTTTTATGCAGGATACGTATAATGCCAGCAGTTTGCGCAGCACTTTAGAATATAAATTGTTCTTCTTTTTCATTGCTAATTTTTAATATATAATGTTTTGCCCAGGGAAATCAAGTTCTGACACCATAGTTTTATATATAGTTTCCTGATTTCTCTAGGATACAAGTAAAATTATACTGTAATCTTGTTTTATTAAGAACTGTAACTCCAATGGAGCCAAAAAGATTGAGGAGCAGTAACAATATGTAATGCGGTTAGTGAACGAAAAAAACATTTGACATAAAAAGTTCAGCAGATTATTGTTTTGTGACAGTCCAGCTTGTTATGGCTTCTTTATTAACTTAAAGAGAAGTATGGAAAATGTAAAAAAACAAACATTTATATTTTATTTATTATACCTAGACGGATGAGCCATCTGTCCGATGCTGCATCTGTCCCCCGCTGCCTTTAAGCTCAAGAACTGAGTGGACAAAGACTGCTGATCACTTAGTTCTCAATATTCAGTGAGCAGAGAGCCGATGGCTGACAGCCAATGGCTCTCTGCTCTGACCCTCCAGCACTCACTGGAATGCCAGGCTGTGGAGGGGGAGGGAGTGGCTGGCCCAGGCTCTCAGTGGCTAGCTCTGGGTATCTGGGTAGATCCTGACATTAACGTTGGGATCTCTCCAGAGCCTGGACTGGCTGAGTGAATCTTCCTATTATTATTCTAGCCAATGAAATGAATTAATGCCCAAGCAAGTGACACACTTAAAGGAGCATCTGTGATGCTGCTTTTCTCCCGCCAGGAGAATAGTGTTCAGGAGAGCCGAGCAAACACCCAATGTGCATGAGACCTTAAAGTGTTACTATACCCACAACAATAAAATCAGTCTGTATATGCAGTAAAGCATGCTTATTATGCTCACTGTGGAATCTAAGGGGTTAATCCTCCGAATTGTATATAAAGGATGTTTGATCCTGTCTTCTCTGATCCTCTCCTTCTTCTACTGTCCCCAAACCATCTGTGCATAGAACGAAGCCTTGGAGGTAAGCTGCACATGCTTAGTGTGGTGTGTATTGCTAAAGTTGGGTTGTATTGCTATGCTCGACTCGAACATTGGCCGCTCATGTGTTCCGCAAACACATGAACAGTAAAGGCGTTCAGCGGGCTATTCGCCTGTTGCGCCACACAATGCCCTGCGCCCTGACAGTGCATTGTGACCAATCAAAATGAATAATGACATCACGTGGGGGCAGGGCAACCCTTACCCCTTGTGAAATTATCACAGTATTTAAGAACTGCCATCCCAGTGCAGCTGTCACATGGCGGGAGCCAGCGTCAAGAGCGGGTTGGCGGTGGTGCTGGGCATCGTGATTGATGTTAGATCTACTTCAGGGATAATTTTTTTTTTTTTTTTTTTAATTAAGGACTTGTCAAAGACTGTCTACTGTCAACTTTTACACTGCACCTTTTTTATTGTGATTGAGTAGCGGTACCATGCACCCCATGCTCATTCACATAGGGGGGAATCTGGGATCTGGGGGCCTCCTTGTTAAAGGGAGCTTCCAGATTCCAATAAGCCCCCCACATGCAAACCCCACAACCACTGGCCAGGGCTGTGTGGAAAAGGCCAATGTCCCCATCAACAAAGTACCCCCCATGTTGAGGGCATGTGGCCTGATATGGTTCAGGAGGGGGGGGCGCTCAATCATCCCCCCCATTTCCTGACCTGCCTGGCTGGTGTGGATTTTGGGGGGGTTGAATTTTGGTGTGGGGGGTTCCCCTCACAAGCCATACCAGACCCAAAGGGACCCCACAAGGTTTTTTTTTTTTAAATGTTTAATTGCCGGGCAATGCCGGAAATTCTATTTAAATTCAGCTGTCGGTGGGGAACTCCGCTGATAGCTGAAACACAAAAGAATGTTTTCACTACTAAAATACAGCATTATTAAAATAGTCATGTGGTATTTTAGTAGTTGTTTAGTATTTTACCACATGCTCAGATACCACTTTTGTGATATCTGAATTGTGAATTGTTCCTGTTGCGATGTTTGTGGTCCAATTTTCATTAGGTTCGAATGTTCTACCCGCGAACCAAACGGGGGTGTTTGACCCATCACTATGTGTTGCTAGAGAGTTTTTTTTTCTGCTTGGGAGAGTGCATGTGATCAGTACAGGGCCAATCAGTACTGTCCAGACAGAGGGTCAGAGGTTATGCAGTCTCATAGGACAATCAGGGGAGAATGAAAACTCCTCCTACAAGCTTTAACCAGTGCTCTGCTGGACACTGATATAATTCACAAGACTGCTATATACTGCTAATGAGAAAAGGTATTTAGCAGTTTATATTTTCTAACATAATTGCATTTCCCTGTTCTGTGTACTGTGGGAGACCAAATAGACTGAATACAGGGTTCTGGGCTTAGTAACACTTTAACATTTTTATTCATACATATAATAATTTAGAAAGATTATCTATTTCATTTAGGTACACAACACTTTGGTAATATATAGTAGATTCACTTCAATTCCTGTGCTCAAGGAGCTTACAGTATAGGATCCCTGTCTCAATAGGGCCAATTAAACTACAGTTTGGAAGGAAACCCAACAATTTATTCATACTCCTACTCTGCCCATCTTTAGTCTAGTGAATGCAATATGCAGCTAGTATTGTAAACATGAGTGAGGAATTGTTACAGAGCTCAGAATGACAGACACGAGACTGCAGTCAAGCTAGAGGCACAGTGAAAGCTCTAAAAACTATTGGTATACCAAGTAGACTTTATAACTTGAGCACAGTTTTATTTAGAGATAAGCACCCCATAGATTAATGTGACCAACAAGTCCTAACATCGCCAAATTGCCACACATAATATTCATTATTTGTAATATACAGAAAGCTGTCAGAACCTGGAGACATACTACAAGGGATGTTTAACCACTTATCTACTGGGCCAATTTTTCTAACTTTTCCCCATACAATCTACATTTTTATCTAGAAATTACCCCCCAAAAAAGTATATATTTTCTGAAAGCTAAGACCCTGGAGAATAAATTGCATTAATTGCATTTTTGTGTAGCATTATACAGCATATGAAACAGTAAAGTGGCGAGCGAGTGACCTGATATGATTATTGCACCACATCCCTTAAAATTGCAAATAATCAATAGAGAAGAAGGGACTTTCAAGGTGCATAGACATGAATACCACACATTAAAAGTTATATAATTTGTATTTCGTATTTTGGTAAAACAAGAAAGGAAAAGATACAAAAACATAAAAACAATTTCAATTCTAAGAATATCAACTGAGATTCAGACTTGGTTAGGTAAATGTAGTATACTCCCTACATGTTTCGCACACTGAGTATCTTGGAGGCTGTATTGGATCTGAACGGAGATGGATGTTTGATGTCCATTGTTTCCTTTCTTATGGTTGTGAATGTAGAGGTCAAATAGATCTTTGTTAGGTTATACCTATATATCCTAAAGCATTTAACAGATAATATCTGATGCCCATTATATCCTCTACAACTGTTTTGGACATGTAGGCCAATTAAGATTTTTAGGTCATTTTCTTCTAGCTCTGAGCTTTCACATCCAGGACTGCCTTGGCGGTAGAAATTTCCTCAAAAATCTCCCCTGAAGAAGCCCGTGAGGGCGAAACATGTAGGGAGTATACTACATTTACCTAACCAAGTCTGAATCTCAGTTGGTATTCTTACAATTGAAATTGTTTTTATGTTTTTGTATCTTTTCCTTTCTTGTTTTAACGAAATATGAAATTAAAATTATATAACTTTTAATGTGTGGTATTCATGTCTATGCACCTTGAAAGTCCCATCTTCTCTATTGATTATTATACAGCATATGTGCAGATATTTATCAAATACATGTTTGCAGGAAAAAATGCACTAAAATGAATTTTAGTGCAAACAAACACAATGTTATACCCAAAAGGTATATGAATTCTGTTTTGTTTGTCAGAGGATTTGTATTTCTGTTGTCCAACTCTGAGGTATACACAGCTCTGCTACATAGTGCAGCTTACATATGGCAGGGGACTCGATTTTTCCCATCTGTAATTAATTAACATGTAGCACCCTCCTAATGTAGCTAGGGGGAGCTAGATCCTAATGGTTAGACAGGAGCTGGTTAGCAGCTCAGGTGTAATAGGTGTCATCAGGTGTCAAATTGTGATCAGAGCTGAGAAACTCTGCAGGCCAGCCCCTCCGGAATGTCCCCCTGCTCTGAGGCTTTCGGAGGGGGGCCTTGGAGGCAGTGGGTGGATCTGAGGAGTGGCTGGCTGCACTCTTGAGGAGTCCTGGGCAATACCCAACAGAAGGCTTGGCAAGGGGCTGGACACCCTTAAAAGTGTAGGAGCCTATTCAGTAGCAGGAGTGTGGAGTCTGAGGAGTCAGGTGGAAGAAAAAGTATGAAGATGTGAGGCTGGAGAAAAAAAGGCTGCTAGGAGGTCTAGTGGGATGGGACCTGCCTGCGAAACTGGAGCTGGAAAGGCAGAAAACGTGGAGCTCACTGGCCCCATGAGCAAGCACCACCTGTATGGCAGGGAAGGAGCAGCCCAGCTGATAGGACTGGTAGCAGCAGCTAACCCGCAAGCGTACAGGAGAGGATCTGAGTGAGTGCGCCTGGGCGGATAGGGGATAGCCATGCTAGTGACTGTTCACCTCATTTAAAGGGACAGCAGCCGGATCCCCTACTCAGGAAAAGTCTCCAGTTTGCTGGGTGAGGAGGGCTTCATCTAGGGTCTGGGGTGGTACAACAAGGAGATGCTGGCTAGTGCTCCGACAGAGACTGCATCAGAGAAGAGAAGGTTGTTAATAGTTACAGGAAGTTGTCCTCAGTTATCGGGTCCCTTGAGCATCCTATACACCCCTTACCCTATCCCAGTTAAATCCTCGCAATAAAATACAAAACAAAAGCTCAAGGACTGATTTTTGACTCGGAACGCACGTTTGTGTGGAGAATGCAGGTTGTCTGGCTGTGCAGGACTATAGGGGGACCCAATTTATCAGCAATCCACTTAAGGGGGTAGTGCTACAAACATATGAGCATATGACCCATGACACTTACGATTCATATCCTTCCCTTGACCTGTGACTGGAGTTGAAAGGAGAAGCAGCAGACTAATGACCTTATCTCTCTGTCACTGTTCTCTCCACCAATCAGCATGTTCCTTGTTAAAACATGAGCACTGCAACACAAGTAATTGGCTCCTTGTGCTGCTTCTCCCTTTCCCATTCTGAGCTCTGCTATACAAGGACTACAGGAGGCTGATACCAGAGAAAATATAGGTAAATACTCTGCTTGCATTAAAAAAAACACATTTAATAATGTAGTAAATGATGTAGTAAAGAATATAAATGCTGCATTAAATTGTGTCTTTTATATCTGCCTGGAGCTCAGCTTTATCCTCTTGCTGCCCATGTAATGTGCAATGACAAAGGGTGGGTTTTAATACCCACCGCATATGTTATTCTATTGAAGGTAGATATTTCTGTACTGAGAGGGCACAAAGACAGCTCCCAGTCTGTGTTAATGATTGGTAACCAGGGGACAAGCAATCACAGTGGTCACATAGTTAGGCAGACTTTCCTGCCTCCTGGGCATAAAAACCTAGCTAAGTAACAATGGGGTGGGCGGAAGGGGTTAAGGTACCCATAGACATGGAATGCAAGTTGCCCACTTCAATTTTGATCAAACTGGACAATGTGGGGATAAGTCAGGTTTGACGACGACATTATCACCCGAGGTGCAAGTGTTTCTGACACTCTCCAGCCACAGCACTCATCCCCTTCCTACCTATTTAACTTGAATCTGAATGATCAATCAAGCTGAATATCCTATGGACTGATGTACAATGGTAGGAGGTTGAAAAATTCATATACATTATGTAGTGTTCTGCCAAAAATTAGGCTACATTTCTTTTTTGGTTCACTGTACTCACTGGAGAAATTATGTTTTTTGGTCGTTCAAGATTTTTCTAAGGTCAGTGGTTGATCACTCCTTTCTGCTTCTGGGAGAAGCTTCCATAAAACAGAATAGGAGAGTCAACCACTGTTTATCAGACCTTGACCAATCCTTGGGAAGGGGGTGCTCAGAAGCTGGCTGTCAGGAATGGACTGGCCAGCTATGGTGGGACTCACCTGCCTTTTGATCTGCAGTACCAGGGCTGGCCAGCGGGTGTTACCAGCAATCAGAGACTCAACTTTGCAGCCAGCTAACACCTGTAACTGATTATGCTGGGGTATTTAAGGGATGGCCAGACCCACAGACTCTGCCTTGGTGTGTGTTTGTCCTGGGCCCTGTATCCTGTTTCTGTCCTGCATCCTGTTTCTGAACCGCTGCTGACTTCTCCTGCTCTGATCCCGGCTCGCTCCTGACCATCCCTCTGTCTGACCCTCTGTACCACGCTGCTTGCTACCTGTTCTGATCCCTGGCCTGTGACCCCGACCATTCTCTGCTTGCTCCCCCTGTACCTACCTGCCCTATTGATATTGACCCGGCCTGCCTGACGACGCTTGCTTGTATGTACTGTTATCTGTGGGTGGTTTGGTTTGGTTTGTTTGCACTGTATTATGTTTTAGTATTGCACTGCGTTTATGTTTGTATTGTTAGTGTTAATAAATTATATTGTTTATAACATATCTGAGGTCTGCGTTTCCCTGCGTCAGTCACACATCTCTGGTCACACCTGGGAGCCCTGACATTACACCAAGGCCAATCCTGACCAGAAGTGGCTGCACAGGGAAGCCATCTTGGCTTGTTGATGGGAAGGATGGATCTGGATGAGGTTGCGTATTTATATCTGCTAGTGTTTGATGACAGGGAGTATGCTTATCAGACTCTGAAGGAGTATACCCGGGATGAACTGCTAGAATGTATACGGCTCGCTCATGTTCTAGTAGATCAGGGCACAGATTTCTCTATGGTGCAGCCATTGATTCAGGTTTGTGTTGAGTTGGTTTCATCTGGTTCCCCCGAATGCAGGGATGAATTTTTGCCACCATTTAGTGCAGACCAGGTTGAGTCCCTGGTGTGGTTATTAGAGGATGATGTGGGTTACTTTCTGGAGCGTTATTCCACATGTTCACCACAGACACTAAGAGATTGTATAAACGCAGTGCAGTCATTGACCAGACAGGCTTTGTGTAAGCTCAGCTTTGTTCAACCCATACTGCAGACATGGACAGACTTATTGCACCCAGCCTCAGTCAGCTTACAAAAACCCAGTCCTGCTTCTAACTCTACTCCTGTATTCCCACCAGCTCCTACAGTTACAGCCCAGTATACTTGGCTATCTACCGCATGTCAGTACCCTGTTCCCACTCGCTGCACCTATCCTGCCTTTAACCCTGTAAAAAAGCCCTCTGTAGCAACTGCTCCCTCTCCTGTTCCATCCTCCAGTTTTTCTCTGTCTCCAGCTGCTCCATTCGTTTGCAGACCTGCGTTTACTTGCAGTGCTCCAGTAGTTAAAACCAGAAAAAAGCGAAAATTCTTTCCAACCAATACCATCCTGCCAGTATCCAAACCGGTGAACCTGCCTTCCGTGACTCAGCCTGAAGCCTCTACTCAGCCGGATGCCTCTCCTCAGCCTGATGCCTCTCCTCAGCCTGATGCCTCTCCTCAGCCTGAAGCCTCTCCTCAGCCTGAAGCCTCTCCTCAGCCTGAAGCCTGCATTCAGCCTGATGAACTGATCCAGCCCGACGATCCTATTAGGCCAGTTGACTCGATGCCCGCTGTTGATCCAGATGATCCGGTACCTGATCCAGTGCCCGCTGTCGTGCCAATTGACTCAGAGCCCGCTGTCATACCTGGTGACCCGGTGCCCACTGCCTTGCCAGATGACGCGGTGCCCGCTGGCAAGCCAAATGACCTGATGGCTGGTGACCCAGTGCCCGCTGTCATACCTGGTGACACGATGCCCGCTGTCGAGCCAGACAATCCGATACCTGATGACCCGGTGCCCACTGTCGTGCCTGTTGACTCGGAGCCCGCAGTCTTGCCAGACGACTCGATGCCCGCAGTCTTGCCAGACGACTCGGTGCCCGCAGCCTTGCCAGACGACTCGGTGCCCGCAGTCTTGCCAGACGACTCAGTGCCCGCTGTTCCGCCAGTTGACTCGATGCCCGCAGTCTTGCCAGACGACTCGGTGCCCGCAGTCTTGCCAGACGACTCGGTGCCTGCTGTTCCGCCAGTTGACTCGATGCCCGCTGTTCCGCCAGTTGACTCGGTGCCCGCAGTCTTGCCAGACGACTCGGTGCCCGCAGTCTTGCCAGACGACTCGGTGCCCGCAGCCTTGCCAGACGACTCGGTGCCCGCAGCCTTGCCAGACGACTCAGTGCCCGCTGTTCCGCCAGTTGACTCGATGCCCGCAGTCTTGCCAGTTGACTCGATGCCCGCAGTCTTGCCAGTTGACTCGATGCCCGCAGTCTTGCCAGTTGACTCGATGCCCGCAGTCTTGCCAGACGACTCGGTGCCCGCAGTCTTGCCAGACGACTCGGTGCCCGCAGTCTTGCCAGACGACTCGGTGCCCGCAGTCTTGCCAGACGACTCGGTGCCTGCTGTTCCGCCAGTTGACTCGATGCCCGCTGTTCCGCCAGTTGACTCGGTGCCCGCAGCCTTGCCAGACGACTCGGTGCCCGCAGCCTTGCCAGACGACTCGGTGCCCGCATCCTTGCCAGACGACTCGGTGCCCGCAGCCTTGCCAGACGACTCGGTGCCCGCAGCCTTGCCAGACGACTCGGTGCCCGCTGTTCCGTCAGTTGACTCGATGCCCGCAGTCTTGCCAGTTGACTCGATGCCCGCAGTCTTGCCAGACGACTCGGTGCCTGCTGTTCCGCCAGTTGACTCGATGCCCGCTGTTCCGCCAGCTGACTCGATGCCCGCTGTTCCGCCAGTTGACCCGGTGCCCGCAGTCTTGCCAGACGACTCGGTGCCCGCAGTCTTGCCAGACGACTCGGTGCCTGCTGTTCCGCCAGTTGACTCGATGCCCGCTGTTCCGCCAGTTGACTCGGTGCCCGCAGTCTTGTCAGACGACTCGGTGCCCGCAGCCTTGCCAGACGACTCGGTGCCCGCAGTCCCGCCAGTTGACTCGATGCCCGCTGTTCCGCCAGTTGACTCGATGCCCGCAGTCTTGCCAGACGACTCGGTGCCCGCAGTCTTGCCAGACGACTCGGTGCCCGCAGTCTTGTCAGACGACTCGGTGCCCGCTGTTCCGCCAGTTGACTCGATGCCCGCTGTTCCGCCAGTTGACTCGGTGCCCGCAGTCTTGCCAGACGACTCGGTGCCCACTGTCGTGCCTGGTGACTCGGTGCCCGCCGCTTCGTCTGGGGGCCCGAGACCTGTTGCTCCGCCTGAGGGCCCGAGACCTGTCGCTCCATCTGGGGGTCCGGCGCCCGCCGCTCCGCCTGAGGGCCCGAGACCTGTAGCTCCGCCTGGGGGTCCGGCGCCCGCCGCTCCGCCTGGGGGTCCGGCGCCCGCCGCTCCGCCTGGGGGCCCGATGCCTGTCGCTCCGCCTGGGGGCCCGATGCCTGTCGCCCCGCCTGGGGGCCCGATGCCTGTCGCCCCGCCTGGGGGCCCGATGCCTGTCGCCCCGCCTGGGGGCCCGATGCCTGTCGCCCCGCCTGGGGGTCCGGCGCCCGCCGCTCCGCCTGGGGGTCCGAGGCCCGTCGCTCCGCCTGGGGGTCCGATGCCCGTCGCCCCGCCTGGGGGTCCGATGCCCGTCGCCCCGCCTGGGGGTCCGATGCCCGTCACCCCGCCTGGGGGTCCGATGCCTGTCGCCCCGCCTGGGGGTCCGATGCCTGTCGCTCCGCCTGAGGGCCCGAGACCTGTCGCTCCTTCTGGGGGTCTGGCGCCCGCCGCTTCGCCAGAGGGCCCGAGACCTGTAGTTCCGCCTGGGGGTCCGGCGCCCGCCGCTCCGCCTGGGGGCCCGAGGCCTGTCGCCCCGCCTGGGGGTCCGGCGCCCGCCGCTCCGCCTGAGGGCCCGAGGCCTGTAGTTCCGCCTGGGGGTCCGGCGCCCGCCGCTCTGCCTGAGGGCCCGAGACCTGTAGTTCCGCCTGGGGGTCCGGCGCCCGCCGCTCCGCCTGGGGGCCCGAGGCCTGTCGCCACGCCCGGGGGCCCGGTGCCTGTCGCCCCGCCCGGGGGCCCGGTGCCTGTCGCTCCGCCTGGTGGCCCGCTGCCTGCTGCTTCGCCTGGTAGCCCGATGTGCCTCTGCCCGGGGTCCTGCTCGATGTGCCTCTGCCCGGGGTCCTGCCCGATGTGCCTCTGCCCGGAGTCCTGCCCGATGTGCCTCTGCCCGGAGTCCTGCCCGTTGTGCCTCTGCCCGGAGTCCTGCCCGATGTGCCTCTGCCCGGAGTCCAGCCCGATGTGCCTCTGCCCGGAGTCCAGCCTGGTGTGCCTCTGCCCGGAGTCCAGCCCGATGTGCCTCTGCCCGGAGTCCAGCCCGATGTGCCTCTGCCCGGAGTCCAGCCCGGTGTGCCTCTGCCCGGAGTCCAGCCCGGTGTGCCTCTGCCCGGAGTCCAGCCCGGTGTGCCTCTGCCCGGAGTCCAGCCCGGTGTGCCTCTGCCCGGAGTGCCTCTGCCCGGAGTCCAGCCCGGTGTGCCTCTGCCCGGAGTCCAGCCCGGTGTGCCTCTGCCCGGAGTCCAGCCCGGTGTGCCTCTGCCCTGAGTCCAGCCCGGTGTGCCTCTGCCCGGAGTCCAGCCCGGTGTGCCTCTGCCCGGAGTCCAGCCCGATGTGCCTCTGCCCGGAGTCCAGCCCGATGTGCCTCTGCCCGGAGTCCAGCCCGATGTGCCTCTGCCCGGAGTCCAGCCCGATGTGCCTCTGCCCGGAGTCCAGCCCGATGTGCCTCTGCCCGGTGTACCGCTGCCCGGAGTCCTGCCCGGTGTGCCAGTCTTTGATATCCCGCCAGTTACCAGACCCGGGCGGTGGAACATTTTTCCCAGCTAGGACTGTTTGGAGCGTCCTGAGGCCGCTCCTTGAGGGGGGGGTACTGTCAGGAATGGACTGGCCAGCTATGGTGGGACTCACCTGCCTTTTGATCTGCAGTACCAGGGCTGGCCAGCGGGTGTTCCCAGCAATCAGAGACTCAACTTTGCAGCCAGCTAACACCTGTAACTGATTATGCTGGGGTATTTAAGGGATGGCCAGACCCACAGACTCTGCCTTGGTGTGTGTTTGTCCTGGGCCCTGTATCCTGTTTCTGTCCTGCATCCTGTTTCTGTCCTGCATCCTGTTTCTGAACCGCTGCTGACTTCTCCTGCTCTGATCCCGGCTCGCTCCTGACCATCCCTCTGTCTGACCCTCTGTACCACGCTGCTTGCTACCTGTTCTGATCCCTGGCTTGTGACCCTGACCAATCTCCGCTTGCTCCCCCTGTACCTACCTGCCCTATTGATATTGACCCGGCCTGCCTGACGACGCTTGCTTGTATGTACTGTTATCTGTGGGTGGTTGGTTTGGTTTGTTTGCACTGTATTATGTTTTAGTATTGCACTGCGTTTATGTTTGTATTGTTAGTGTTAATAAATTATATTGTTTATAACATATCTGAGGTCTGCGTTTCCCTGCGTCAGTCACACATCTCTGGTCACACCTGGGAGCCCTGACACTGGCTGGAGAGGTGCTAAATGTTTTGGGGCATGTAGAAAGTTCTTGCCCTGGGGATATTGCCCCTGCGATGCAGCCAGTGTACTGGAGTTACTGTTTGGCCCTCAAAACGTGTTGGACTGTGGACCTGGAGAGGATTTCTAAAGTGACCTGCTGAAGGGCATTGCTCTGGGAGTCCTGGTCTGGAGAAGGATCTTTTTTTTGTGTCCCTCACTAAAGAGTGTCCTGTGGAGTCTGGGTGGCAGATATCTCCTGGGCTATTGTGAGCAAGGACTAGTTTGGGATTTTCATGTGTGCCAACTGCTATAGGATTTGTGCTAAGAACTTTGTTCTCCTGTTGATACATGATATTGTTTTGGAGTATGTTGAACCTCATAAATCCCCTCCTTTCAAGTTTCTGCAAATAAAATCCACAAAAAAAACATCCCCTAGGCCAGCCTTTCTCAACTTTTTCAACACAGAGGAACCCTTGAAATAACTTTCTGGTCTCAGGAAACTCCCTGCTAAAATGACTATATCTCCAACTCATGATACATTAGTGTGATGGTCAGAGGGAAGAATGCTCTTTAAACTTGTGGTTATTGAGAAGAATTACCCACTTACAAATAGCTAAAAAGATCAATGGTGTCAATGGAAACTTATCTGAGAGGCAGAAATTGCTCATTGCTAAAGGAACCCCCATTGCAACCTCTGGAGGAACCCTAAGGTTTCATGGAATCCGAGTTGAGAAACCCTACCCTAGACTGAGTCTAAGTTGATGGTGTGCATGAAAATGTGCCTGTGGTAGGCAGCCTCTCCACTAACAAGGGAGATCTGGGCATATTCTGGAGTGGTGCTACATATATGTCCAGGCAACCTTAAAAAACCCTAATTATCTTGAATGCATGAACATTTGTGTACCTGTATCCAACCAATGCTCCTCATAAATCCATTTTAATCTAAAATATCATATCAGTGCTTGCAAACAGCTGGAATGTTTTCAAATATTTCTGTACATCTTGTTTCTAGATTTCTGATTTAAACCAAGTTTTGGCTTATCGGTTTCTTTAAGCGTTCATTCTATATTTCAGGTAACATCATTTCTAAAGAGAACATAGTGGAATGCTGTGTGGCAGGACCCTTACACTAGCAATGTATTGTTGCCTTTAATTTCTTCTCATTTCCCATCTTCCCTCGTGTTCTTGGCTTGGTTATAGATTTTTTGTTGAAAATTGAAGCTACTAAGATTAGGTTCTATGTGACGATGATTTATATGGTTTCTCAATTTCACAATCCGTGGTAGTTATCAGCCTATTGTTTGCAACAATGGGACCTTATTTTCTTGCGGTTTTAAGGTTCGTTTTCGTGTTTGTGCTCACTGCGTAGCGGGTGAAAGCTTTCCTTTCACAAAATTACTCTATTACTAATCACAGTGTTAGAAAAAAACTGTCAAAAAAGCTATTGTCTAATGTCAGTCAGTTTGAAGTAATATTGAAAAATAGATGGTTGTAAAACAAGAAAGGGAAAAGTTAATAAGTTATGTTTGCTGTAAGTAAATCTACAGGTAGTCAATTTCAACCCATACCATTGTGTGTAATGAAATACCCTCTGTGGTGTTAACCCTTAGTGCTGACAATCCAGACTTCTCATTAAATGTATTGATCTAATGAAAAATTTTCTGTAATGTTAAAGTATATATGAACCCTCACCTTGTAAACAACCCATACAGTTTAAAAAGGAAATGAAAGGCAAAATATTTGTGTATAGATATGGAAAACATTATAAATACCTTTTTTCCCCTTTTTATAAGTGATCACATGCTCTCTCTTCTCAGCTGCATAAGATCTTAGAGAGCTGGGGGAGGAGAAACAGCAGTAAATTGATCTTCCCAGTGAATGACTGTGGGGAGGGTGTCAGCACAAGCCTGATCAATGGAGAAGAGCAGACTCAGTTCTCAGCACAGCCAGAGGACTGTCCACATTGTGCTCTCCTGCCTAGTGTATTCCATTTTTAATATGAAAGCAGGGGGACTGGCAGAAACACCAGGGATTTCACACAAAGGAAGCAATACAAAGATAACAGGATGCTTTTTCATACAAGTACATGGTACAGCAGGCACATATCAGGAATATCATTTCAGGTTGATATAAACCAGTGTTTCTCAACTCCAGTCCTCATGGACCCCCAACAGGTCATGTTTTCAGGATTTCCCTCAGATGAAACAGCTGTAGTAATTACTAAGGTAGTGAAACTGATCAAATCACCTGTGCAAAATAATGGAAATCCTGAAAACATGACCTGTTGGGGGTCCATGAGGACTGGAGTTGAGAAACACTGATATAAACTCAGCAAATCAAAGCCCAATTTTCGGGAAAAAATAAAATTATCCCTTGCAGTGGAGTTGTGCCCACATTGCAACGTTTAATTGTTCAATTAGGTATAGGTACACTGCAAAGCAAATTTACTTACCTGATCTTCTGCTCCTCCCTTACACGCCACTGGTCCAAGGTCCTGATGTCATAAAAACCAGTGTAGAGTCCATAGCCTTACACTGGGCATGAGGACAGTCCATTGCTGAATGTGGGGTATCGCAAGAAGTAGAAGTAGAAAGTCAAACTGGGGTGACTGTTTTCCGTGACACAATACGGTGTACACTGCAGAGGAATGGCATGCACGAAGGAAGCCTCTCCTAAAGCCCATGCACAAAAAAGCCCACCTAGAATTTGTCAGGGCCCAAGGCTGAAAAAGAAGAAGACTACTGGGACTCTGTACTCTTGAGTGATGAGACCAAGATAAATGTTTTTGGAACAGATGACTTTAAAACTGTATGGCGTTGCAAAGGTGAGGAGTACAAAGAAAAATGCATGGTGCCTACAGTGAAACATGGTGGTGGCAGTGTCCTTTTGCGGGGCTGCATGAGTGCTGCTGGTGTCGGGGAGCTGCATTTCATTGATAGTATCATGAATTCACAGATGTACTGCTCAATATTGAAAGAGTAGATGCAACCATCACTTGGTCGTCGTGCACTTTTCCAACATAACAATGAACCAAAACACACATCTAAGGTCACTGTTGCATTTCTGAAGAACAGGGTGAAAGTGATTCAGTGGCCAAGTATGTCTTCTGATCTGAACCCAATCGAAAACACCTATGGGGAATTCTGAAGAGACAAGCTGAGCATCACTCTCCATCCAGCATCCAGGATCTAAAAGAGGTTGTTCTTGAAGAATGTAAAAGATAGATGTTGCAATATGTCGCCAGCTTGTTCATTCCATGCCTAGAAGACTTGGTGCTGGCCTTACAAATCATGGAGGTCATACAAAATACTAGATGTAGTAGTTTTTGTTGTGGGGTGGATTCATTTTTGCTTCCACTAATTTGATTAAAACTAAAGATTTTGTAATCTAAATTATATTATTAACCTTACTTTCATGTAATGAGCGAAACAAATGTTTCTATAAAACTCAGTTTTGTCAAACTTTTGGAAATTGTTATCATGTTCATTGAGATATTGATTAAAATCTTACTTTTCAAAAGGGGTGTTCTCATTTATACTGAGCACTGTATATATAAACATTATAAATAGCTTTTTTTTTTATAAATGATCACCTGCATAAGGAGCTCAGGGAGGAGAAACAGCAGAACACAGCTTTTCCCAGTGAATGGCTGTGCAGGGGGAGGGGGGGGGGGGGAAATCCTGTCATCACAAGCCTGATCATTGCATTAGCTCCCAGCACAGCCAGAAAAAACTTATTTTTAATGTTTTACATATCTATGCCTGCAAAAGGGGTCAGCCTGAAGAGATCTAGCAGGACTTCATTTTCTGACTAAAGTTCCACTCTAGAAGAGAAGTATTGGATGGGTTTCTTTTCCCAAATTATACTTACCTAGGTGGATGCAGCATCAGTCCTCTATCAACTCCAAGCAGGGGCGGACTGACCATTTGGAAACTCGGCCACTGACCGAGGGCCTGGGGTCAGTAGAGGGCCCCATGAGATGCCCCTGGTACCTTTTTCATAGTTTTTTTGAGTTTGGGCAAGGACACAGGGGCCCCGTGATACCCTATTGCCTGGGGGCCCCATGAGTCGTCAGTCCGCCCCTGACTCCAAGTCTGAGAACTCACCACCGCTGTGAGCAGAGAGCGGTGACTCTCAGTCTCTGTCTCCTTTGCCCCCCACCTTGCTCACTGGAAAAAAACTTTGGCTGTACTTCTCCTTTAGGTCTTCTGTACAGAAAGCAAAGAGAAAACCAACATTTATAGGAACAGGTCATTAAAAGTCATAGGAACAGGAGATATCTCAATGAGGAAACCTGTTCTGGTGACAACTAAGAGGGAAATGTTACGCTTTTTGGACAGTTCTCCTCTACTTCCTACCTGCTATCTGAAACAAGAAGTAAAGGCAAATCTCCCCAAGGGCACATACAGCAAATCATTTTCAACCAGTCCCTATCTATTCAAATTAAAAAAAAAAAACTTTTGGCTGGAGTTGCACTTTACGCAAGACGTCAGGACACACACTTCCCAATTCTTATCATCTCAGCATTTTGCAGCTTCTTTTGTGTGCATGGATTGAGAGCTAGCTTCTGCTCCCAAGCAGAGATCTTATATGCCCCTTCTCTGTAACTATTAGACATGATCTGCAAATAGGAGATGAGAAAAGAACCTTTTTAACCAGTAGCAGTGAAAAGGAGGTATTTTTCCAGCCTGCATAGATGCATAGAATCAGGACACGAGCATAGAAGGCAAGGTCAGCATGTACGCAATGAAGCACAAAATGGCCTTGCATAAACATTTTTTTTATCAAATGCTTAGCTTATTTTTATCACTTCTTTCTCAGTCATTCAAACTGAAGTCTGACACCATGTGACAGTATATTTCTGAACTACTTACTTAAAGACTTATTTATTAAAACTGGACATAAATGAGCACAGCATTGCGATTATAGCCAAAACTAACAAATTAGCTTTCATGTTTCACATTATGGATTTATTAAATATGATTTTGATTGGTCGCTAAAGGCAACATTTTGTAAAGTAGTTGTAAAGGAGAAAAATGTTTTTAAATAACAAACATGTCTATACGTACCTGCTCTATGCAATGGAATTGACAGAGAGGCCCCTGAACCTCCTCTTCTCTGGTTCCCCGCTGGCGCTCCTGGCTCCTCCTCTCTGGCCAGTGTCCCCTATAAGAAGCTGCTTTCTATGGGGGCAGTTGCGTGGGCTCGCTCTCGAGCCTCACAGTCTGTGTCTACTGACACAGACGGTAGGATTCGGCCCCGCTCCCTGCTCCCTTATTCCTGGCTTTGATTGACAGCACTGGGAGCCAATGGCTCCTGCTGCTTCAGTAAAGCCTGTGAGACCTGGAAGTGAGGGAAGAGAAGAGCTGTAGATGTGCACAGTGCTGGATCAAATTAGGGCTCAAGTAAGTATAAGAGAGAAGTGAGGGGCCAATACCAATGTCTAAAAATGTTTTACCTTAAAGCAGAATTTCGGTGAACATTTTTATTTTCCCATGCAGTGTGGCTGTGCCCACACTACATGGGTTAAGTGCTTGTTTTGCCCAGGGGCTCAGGAAAAAGCTGTACTTACCCTTTCCTCTGATAGTCTGTAAAACCGTGCTCCCCCACATCCAGCGGTGGACTGTTCCTGCCGTCCTCATGTCCGGAGCCAGTTATGGGCGTGATATTGTCAGGAACAGCCAATTCACAAGACCGCTAGCAAGAGGGGGGGCAGGAGCAGCGGGGACCGGTTGTGAGCTCAGAGGATCGAAGGATTAGGTAAGTATTTCTTTACTTTCAGAGCCCCTAGGCAAAAACGAGCATTCACCCATTCAGTGCGGGCAGGGGCGGACTGAAAACTCATGGGGGCAATGGGAAATCACGGGGCCCCTGTGTCCTCGCCAACACTCAAACCACACCCAAAAAAGTCTATGAAAGGTATCAGGGACATCTCATGGGGCCCCCTACTGACTTCGAGCCCTCGGGCAGTGCCCGAGAGCTCAAATGGTCAGTCCGCCCCTGAGTGCGGGCACAGCCCCACTGCATGGGAGAATAAACATTTTTCACGGATTTCTTTTTTATTGCAAGGAATGTATTAAAATAAAATATGTTTAGGCTTTAGAACCAATTTAAGACTTTTTTGGTTTACATCAACCAGCCTCTTCATCATGAACATATTTTTTGTACCTTTCAGGCTGGCAGGATTTTCCTGAATGATCATTATATTGTTTTTCTGATATGGAACTATCTAATAAAAAATAGTATACTTCCATATGAAGTCAGTGGCATTATAGGTGGCTGGGAACTTGCCCTATTATATCATGCATTGTATTCCACAGGGATCCCTATTTTGATCTTTGTCGAGCAAGGCCAATGAGTAAAGAATTTGAAAAACCGACGAATGGGCTTGCATAGTGAACTGGGACCGCCTTATTCGTGAGCGAACGAAAGAAAAGCTTCATAAATTGTGGTTTGGCCAAACTTTTGCAAAGCTCCTTGGGAAGCTCCTTGGAACTGGTGGCACTTATAGTTAAGCTAAGGGTACTCAGGCCATAGCAGAAGCATATATAGGGTCGAAACAGGCTTCAAAGAAGCTTTAGGCCTCTTTCTCCCAGAAACCTTTTGGAATTCAAATCATGAAAAAAAACACTGAAATGCAAATTAGGTCTCCAAATCCATGAAATTTGTTACAAATTTAACATCGTTCAAAATTCTGGATCAACTGTATTCCTTACCAGTATACATGATCTTTGCCTTTCTAAAGCTTATGAGTATATTAACAAAGATATGTTAATTATGTCTCAGCATTACATGCACATTTCAGATATTTCTATTGTACATGTAAAAGAAATACATGGTTATCTTGCCAGAAATTCAGTGAGTGCCTACCTTCCAGTTGTTGGCTTTTGTTGGTTGCCTCTGCTTAGCATTCAAGGGCCAGTTGTATCTGTAAAACTAGATGTCCAGAGCACTCCACCCATCCAATCATCATATGTCAAGGACACCCCCCACCATCAGAAGTCAAGAGTGCCCCACCCTCCCTTACATCACAATGTACCTTTACTTTGTGCTGTTGCCAGAAAGAAGCTGGGGATGAAGCTGGGAAACAAAAAAAGCAGTGTCTGGAGGAGAACCAGAGAAGGGCTGGAGTCAGCTGCCACAGTCTGCTGAATGCTGAGACCAGGGAAGTCAGAAATTAGGGGGTGGTGCACAGAGAGGTGCAGGCATTGATATATTTAATGCAAGGCAAACAAAGCATTGTACTGGTGGCAATTTTCAGGGGGGCTTTGCTGCCCCCCAGAAGAAGGGACCAGGCGATGCACTGCCAAGGAGGGTGCGGGATTTCCATCCAAGGAGGGTGTGGGATTGCCAACTGCTCTTCCGGAGAGAAGATAAGGTCAGTGAATTGGGAGGTGGTGCTGATAAGTTAAAGCCGTAGCTGGGACTGTGCTCTCCAGTCAGTCAACATTCAAGGACTGGTAAAGTTGTGTCCTTTTATTGAAAAGCAGCATTCAGAGGAACAATGTGGCTCAAATGATGTAGAAGATTGCTTCTCTACTGCCACTTTAGCCCTTCTATCTTCATTCACTCCCTCTCTCCTTTAGGGCTGGCGGGCAGTGGTGGCAGAGGGTGGTGGCGTTGGGAGGGGGTGGGGTGATGGTTCTGTAGGAGGAGTTCTGTCCTCATTTCTGCTGCCAACTGTTAAGACAAGGGTGAAAAAAACGAGCATCTCAACAAGTGCACAAAGAAGCGCAGGATCTGGCAGAGGAATTTTGTCTTCTTCTCTGTTGCCAACTGCTGAGGCAAGGTGTGGGTGAGGGAAGAGGGTGCCATTGCTGCAGGAGAGGTACGAGGACCACATGAAATGGCCTGGTGGGCCAGATTCTGCCCATGGGCTTTGTATTTGACACACGTGATCTAGAAAGTTAATGGGAGATTTGAGACCATGCCTATAGAAATCCTTTAACGTACAGCAGACTTCTCACTGTTGTCTGTATGTTTGCTCAATGTATATACACTGGTGGCCTGACTACATTGTTATTTCACATTCCAAAGTTGCATGTATCTCCAGCAGAACACTTGCAATTAAAATATTGTGAACAGCTAACCTTTGGGCACTGTAATTATTCAAATTATTCAGCAATTCTACTGTGTTCAATTTTTTTTGTTCACATTGAAATTTATAGTTTTGTCATGCTCCATCTTTGTAGCTTTGCAATGACTGCAACTCACCTTAATATCACTGTTTGACATTCGGAGATTCTCCTGAGAGAAGGGAAATCATTCTGAAATGAGCTGTACAAAGGTTATTAAACTGACAGTTAAAATTCTAGTCCTGTCCATTTTCCTTTACCCCTAATTAAATGTCAGGAAACGTGATACGGAATTTTCATTGTATGTATAATTAACATTTCTAAAGCCACAGGGTTATGACACCCATTGTAGAAGATGTGCTCATTTTTCCAGTTCTAATATAAAACAATTTATACTTCTTTAGGTTATAATGTCCATTGTTAAGTTAAAACCTTTCTGTTAGTGTCTTTAATTGTGTGAATAAGGTAAAGTGCTATTTAACGGCACAGCAAATGATCGTATTTGCAGAAGCTCTCAGCTCACAAGATCGTTAATTAAAGGGTTTTTCTAGTTCAACTGCATTATCCAATCCCATCTTGAACCACTTGATAACTGAAATATAAAAGCTCCTGATTCTGCTAAACACAACCTATTCTGTTATATCATCACTGCAGCTTGTCCTCCTTAGTATTTACATCCTTCTGCATTTGACTGGGCAGGAGGTACAACCAGATCTGTTTCTTTTCTGTAATTCCAATTTAGTGACTATTGGGATATGTTTCAAACAGTATTGTAAGAGTTATTATACATGGGAGCTTGCTGGCTTTTTTTTTTTTGCTTTACACTTGCATTTGTGCAACAGTTTGGAAATATTTTAAATTCAATATTTGAATTTAATTAAGATTTTGTGGAGCAGCTCTAATTTTTTTATATTATTTCTATGTTTGTCAGTCTTAGCTTTGTATTTTGGTGAAAGCAACTGCTCCTCTGTAATGACCAGCCTTGATCGTTCACCGTGCTGGTCATTACAACTAAGGCCACTACTGTGCACACTTATCTCAATTAAGAGTTCTTAATAGACTGCTTGACATTCAGCCTGTGCTTGATAAACAGGTTAATCTGGGTGCTTATGCTATGGATTCAAGTCTGTCTGACCTGTGCCTGTTAATGCCCTGGATTATTCTTTGCAAATTGTTTGGACTGTGTTTGTCTGTGCTGGTTCTGATCATCAGTCTCTTATCTCTGCTATTGTCTGTGCTCTATCTACCTGTCTGGGTCCTGAACTCTGTTTAGGATCTGTTAAGCCGGCCATAGATAATATGATTTTTCTTTCCTGCAACCATGGGTTGCAAGAAAGCAAATAGCTTGATTTCTCCATCAACAGAGTCGAAGTTGATGGGGAAATCCCCCTGTGTTCTCCCAGCGGGGAGTCGTCCCCTCTGGGAGAACAAAGTGATTATTGAAATCAGCTATACCCACTGGCAATAATGGCATATCAAATCCAACAGGCTGGTTGTACCCACGTCGTACAACTATTGAATAGGGTAAAGTCAGTCTGCCCATAGATGGTTTGAATCTGTTGAACTGGTTTAGATTCAAACCATCTATGACCGGCTTTAGCCTGTGCCCTATGCTGCCTCTGCCCTGATCTGTTGTTTGCTGTGACCATCTGCCTAAGAACTAAAGCTGGCCCTAGATCAGTGGTTCTCAACCTTCCTAATGCCGTGACCCTTTAATACAGTTCCTCATGTTGTGGTGACCCCCAACCATAAAATTATTTACCCAGTAATTATAATTCATGAGTGTCGTTTTACCTCCAATACTGCTGCTTTCAACACAGTAGCTGCTTTTAACAGAGTAGCTGCTTTCAACACAGCAGCTGCTTTCTACACAGTAGCTGCTCTTTACACATCGGAAATATGTATTTTCTGATGGTCTTAGGGGACCCCTGTGAAAGGGTCGTTCGACCCCCAAAGGGGTCGCAACCCACAGGTTGAGAACCACTGCACTAGATGAATCAATATTCATCCAGTTCAGCAGGGATCAGTCAAGTTTCGATCTGTGTGTAAACATTTCTGTTCAAACAGGAGTGGTGGAAAACTTTAGTTGACCAAAAAGAATGCAATGTCCCTGTGGGGGGGAATCCTCCATCTGCCTCACTTGTGTGGATGGAGGAATATGTTCTTTTTTTTTTTTTCAATGAATGAAAAAACAAAACAAATTGTCTATGGCCAGCATTACACTGCTCTAGCATATGTCCTGCTTGTTAGTTGGCTGTCAATCCTTGTGACACAGTTGGTACACCTCACTTTGCAACACACTAATCAATGTGAACTCAAATGATAGCAAACACAGACCAACTCAAAAGCACCTTAAATGCTAGCAATTTTCCCTGAAAGCAGCTGACAACACACTGCATTTGATTTGCATCTGAATCTGGCACTCATGTACACTAAATCACCCACAATGTATTACTCTGATTACAATAGTAAACGTCTATTTCTTTAGCAGATGATGTAATTCCAGCTGGGGCATTAAAGCCAATTCTCTCTCCCATCAAACTAAAACACTGTGACAAGGGGAGTTTATTTTCCCCCATAGCAGTGTCTAGTACTTGTTTAAAAACAACATGCCAATTACTAATTGTCTGTGTATCCAAACACAACACATTACCTAAAAAAAAACAACAAAAAGCATAAGCTGTTTATAATTTCTTTAGGATTCAATATCAAGAAAACATTTTACCTCCTGCAAACGTTCATGAAATATATATCTGAATAAAGAGACTCAGGAGTACTTATAATTTAATAATCACCCTCCTGTAGAGTGGAGCCTCAAACGTATGACAACCATATTGTCTTTAGCAGTAGGTCAAGGACTCACTACATGTGGTTGTATGAGAAAAATCAATGAAATTATCTTTCCCACGGAGACTATCAGTAAGATCCAGGTGGTTTCTCTGGATTTTTTTTGTGTCTGCAGAATCATGTCAATAGTTGAGAAATGTTTACCTAAGAAAAAATGATTGAAGGCCAATTTATTGGCCAATGGACAGGAATCATATTGTGAGACACCATGGTGGTCCTACTATGCACGTTAATTTGTGTGAGCCTGCAAAATGTTTTCTTAAAGCAGTAGTAAACACTTCATTGTGATTTTTACCTACAGTTAAGCTCATAATAAGGCATACCTAAAGATTAAATTAATATCTCCTAAACATTCATTGTTTATGACAGGTGTAGGCAACCTTAAAGAGGTGGAGATCTACCTGAACAACACGGGAGAAGTCAAAGATCACCAGCCACAGTGTTGCCCAGTGTCACCTCACATTTGATTAAACCTCTAATTGCCATACTACCGTGTCACAATCGTGCGCATTGCACGGCAATCATGGTTTTAAATCAAGTGGTCGGGCCTCCAAACCTGCCAAACACACTAGGATCACTTTTCACAGGCGCTACACTTGTGAATAAGCCCTTAGTTGCATCTCACAGTGGCACTCTTAGGGCTCATTCACATGTAAAGTTGGGGGGTGGCAAAACCCTGCAATTGAGTCATGATTTTTCCATCCCCAATCCTTGCCCTCTTTAGTTGCTTAGGCAGCAGCCAAAGGTGTACACATACCGCAGCAGGAATGACATCCCCTGTTGCTTTTGGTGGGTGCTACCGCCTGTCAATCGAGATCCATTTAAATAAATGGGGCCTGTCAATCGAGATCCATTTAAGTAAATGGGTGCCCTGTAACTGCATGCTTCTCCAAGGGGTTAAAGCAGGTGGTGAGAAGGCAACACACCGCTTCCTGTTTAACCCATTGTTTGCTGTACTGCACAAAGCTGCATGGCACTTGCAGAGCGGCCTCTTTCACTTCAATGGATCATGCTTGGCAGGTGCTACACCCACCAACCGTGACAGGGCGTAGAAGCCAGCACTACATAGGAGACATCGGCTGATGTGGCTCCTGCTCCCTACTACAGCTCCAAATTTACAAGTATTCCCTCTGCATTAAACTCTGTTTGGTGCTCTGGGATGGTGGGTCACCAAGCCCTGACTGTGATCTACCAGTCTCCTGGCTGGGGTCTACTGGTAGATCACGATCTACTGGTTGCTGAGCCCTGGTTTAGGAGATATTCACTTGTTTGACATCTGGTGACATTACCGGCGCATGCGCTTCGAAGGAATGGCATACTCAGGCCAAGAGCTCTGTGCCTCAGGAGTGACGTAATTGTAGCTCAGCCATTCAAGTGGCCACAGCCTGAAAACCTGGAAGGAAGACCTGGTGAAGATGGATGCCTCTGCAGTGGTTATAGCATACCACTGAAGGGCTTAGTTTCAAGGTAAGTCTTTCATAATGTGTTAGTATGTGATGTATACAAGCACATTACGCCTTTACATTGCAGGGAGAAAGAGTTGTTTTTTCTTTTTGTTTCAACATTTACTACTGCTTTAAGTTCAAGTGTTTTCATTGAAGGGTATTGTTAACCATACAGAATGCAAAACCATTTTATAATATAAATAATTGTAGGCTTCCAACCTTGTTCCAACAGTTTGATGAAGAAGGCTCTTTTTGTTCTAGCATGACTGTGCCCCATGCACAAGAAACTTGGGTTTACCTAGCCTTTACCCCAACTCTACTAAAAACCTTTGGGATGAATTGAAACTCTGAGGTCTTCTCTTCTAACATCAATACCTAATTTTACCTTTGGCTGAATGGGCACAAATTCCCACAGACACAATCCAAAATCTTCTTGAAAAAACCTACCCAGAAGAGTAGACTCTGTTACAGCCACAAAGGAAGGGGTGTGGTGGATCCCATATAAAGGCCCATTTAGAATGGAATGTCTAACAAGCTCATATAGGCATAATGATCAGGTGTCCAAAAACACTTGGCCTGTATATCACTTCAGGCATTGAACACAATGCCTAATGTATGCTAAAATGACGTAGACGCACTTTAAAGTGCCTTAAATGCTATTGCAACTTGATGAGGGCCATTTTCAGATATTGACTTCATCCCCTCTCCCAGGCTTAAACCTTTATTTTTGTCTTCTGAAAATGATAAAGGGACCCTGTCACATATTAATTAAACCAAGGTCTTGACTGTAAAGAAGAACATGAACACAATATGCATACAATACATTATGCCCTAATCTGTAGTCCCCCAAAGCCTGCTGTTAAACCGACACTTGGGGAAGTGGTTTAGGGTATTTTTGCTGACCTCCCAGCACTGCCAGAGAAAAAAATGAAGGGTGGTTAGCATGAGTAAACAGTGAGAGCTGCAGGGGACCATGAAGATCACCAATCCTGAAAGTGTTGGTTTACCAGCAAACCTTGCAGGAGCAGTTCTAGTGATCGCAGTGGCATTCAGCAGTGTGAAAGAGAGGTAAGTATTCAGACTCTTCATTACAGGTATGGCCTTAGTTTAAAAACAAGATTATATGACAGGGTCACTTTAAATCTAATTGAAAAATAAAACCAACTCCAGGTAAATATCTTGTCACTTACTGAGTTCTAGGTTATGCTTGCAATTGTCCTTTGAATGTCCAAGTAGGTCTGCTTGATTCTGCAATTCAGTGCCTTATAGATGGGTAATATTCTTGTCTCTGTGCCTAAAGGTGATTTGGTGATGTTGGAATCAAGATGCCCATAAACACTGATATCTGATGAAGAAAGCACTGTCTACGAGTCACCCCAGCGAGTTGCAGATAACTCTGGGGCAGCATCACTGCCAGAAAAGTCTATTGGTCGTCTGCTAAGTCATAGACAACATAGTAGCAGCAGGATGAGTGGTCCCGCCAAGTGCTTTCTAAATTCTATCATCCAACACAGGAAAACAAACGGCCAGCTGGTTTCGGGGAAAGCAAATTCTTTTGACTTTGCAGACAACATAATATTTCTGGCAATTAGAAAAGTACCTTGCAATAATTAACCGCTCATTAGTTTATTTCAAAAAGCCCAGATTACATCACATTTTATGTAGAAGTCTAATTAGAGCATTGATTTATTCAGCTATCCAAGTGCATTTGGCTTCACTGGGATTGCACAAATGTGGCTTCAAACATGTCATATTGTTTCCTGCTGATGATAAAGTGATTATATTGTGTGTCCTTACCAGCAGGTGATAGAGAGCATACATTTAGGAATGTGTCTATTGATAGAGACTATGGGACTGCATAGTACTTGCTTATATCTTCAAATGTGAGCTGGGGGATACTTAATATAAAACCAGATCATTGTAAATCTTTGTCCAATATTAGTTATTTATTAATAAAACATTTCTGTATTACTGAGGCTTTACAAAAAAAGGAGCACGTTTTAAACCAAGACAGACAGAGAGAGATAAAGTCATAGAGAGGGTCAATTTTTGTTGTTAGAAACATCAGACAGTATTTTAAAGTATTTGTAAACCCAATTACTAAAATCTGATATGCTTTAACTACTTGACCACCAGAACGTTTTACCCCCTTCATGACCAGACCATTTTTTGCTATATAGCACTGTTCTGCATTAACTGGCAATTGCTTGGTCATGCAACACTGTATTAAAATGAAATTTATATAATTTTTTTCAAACAATTAGAGTTTTGTTTTGGTTGTATTTGATCACCATTGGATTTTTTATTATATAAATGAAAAAAGGCCAAACATTTTGAAAAAAACCCCAATAATTTTTACTTTCTGCATTAAAACATATCCAATAAAAAAAGTTTAAAAAAATCAAATTTCTTCATAAATTTAGGCCAAAATGTAATCTGCTTCATGTTTTTGGTTAAAAAAAATCCAAGAAGTGCATATTGATTGGTTTGTGTAAAGGTTATAGCATCTACAAACTAAGGCATATATACTTGAATTTGTATTTATTTATTTTTATACTAGTAATGGCAGTGATCAGTGACTTATACTTGGACTGTGATAGTGCGGTTGGCAATCTGACACTAAGGGGGAGATTTACTAAAGCTGGTTCACTTAGAATCTGGTGCAGCTGTGCATGGTAGCCAATCAGCTTCTAACCTCAGCTTGTTTACTGAAGCTTTGGCAATTAAACCTGGAAGCTGATTGGTTTCTATGCAGAAGTGCACCTGATTTTGCATGCTCCAGTTTTAGTAAATAAACCCCTAACTGACACAGGGTGGGAGGTAGACTAACTGACTGACACTGATATCACTAGTGACAAAAATACGTGATCAGTGCTAATACTATACATTGTCACTGCACTAATGACACTGGTTGGGATGGGGTTAACATCTCGGGGTAATCAAGGGGTTAAGAGTGTGCCTAACAAGTGTTAATGTGTGCAATATGTGCTGCTTTTTACTAAGAATCTGTTTGGTCCTTTGTAGCGAGAACAAACAGACAGATCGTTCTCTCTGTATGTGTGGGTGCCTGTACATGCCGCCCACCCGCAGTAAAATGACTGTGGTTAGGTCGACAAGTGGCTAATGTGCTAATATTTTAAAAGTAATTTTCAGCATTACTTTGAAAATATTACATGGTGATCCTGCCATGAAGGAGTCGTTATTCAAATATTTCCTGTTATAGAGTGACAATGTTCAGTCCCTGTCTCCCAGTTCTTCTATGTTGTCACCTTGTTGCACAGGCTTCTGAAGGAGATGACTAGTTGCTGTTTCAACACACATCATGCAGACATGTCTCACTGTTGTCACCACAAGGAAAGCCCAAGAAATGCAATGCAGCCATAGCTGAAATGCCAGTGCATGTAGACAGGCAGTAGCTGCATAGATGCTTAAGGCTTTAGCAACAGAGGATGAAAAAAAGGTGAAAAGTAGTTTTTAACCAGTTCCACGCCGTCCTATAGCAGACATACTGCTACAGGGTGGCACGGGTGCGCAAAATCACGTTTTGCAGTTCCAAGTAGAGGGCACGTGCGTTCGTGGCCTCGGCTGTCAATCACCGGGTCCCGGTTGGTGATTACTTGCTGACACCCGGTGACCACTGAGTATCTCTGATGGGGGAGAGACCTGTGTATAAGCAACAAAGATCTCTCCCCTGTCAGCTTCTGCAGACTGCTTTGTATGGATAGCAGAGCCGTACAATGCATTCTAGTATTCTATATCCAATGCAGCATGGTCACCTTGTCCAAATACATAAATGGTCCATATAGAAAACTTGAAAAACTGTGTACTCTTGGAGGACAAGAGGTTTAATCTCTTCATATAGAAGAGGTTCTTCACAGTAAGAAATATGAAAACGTGGAAAAGTCTTCAATAGGAAATTATTCTAGCCAACCCATAGATTGCTTCCAAACGAGCTAGATGTGTTTCTAAATGCCTATTAGTATTTATAAGAAATCACATTGTAGAATTTTGATCCAAAGAGTTTCCGATTGTCTTTGGAGATCAGGAAGAACTTTTTTCCCTGGTGGAAAATTGAATTTTTTCCCTAACATATAACAATAAAGTGCATAAAAAAAAGCAAAAAATACAAAAAATTTCTTGAGTGTTGTACAAAGTGATTTAAGACCTTTATTTTCTTCAAACTTTGTGACAGCAGTTTGGGGAAGACCCTATTCTGTTCCAGCATGACTGCTCCTGTGCACATAGCTAGGTCATTACCACTTGGTTCAATTAGTTTGGTGTAGAGGAACTCAAGTGAGCATCACAGAGCCCTGACCTCAACCCTACTAGACACCTTGTGATGAACTAAAACACTGATTGCAAGCCAGGTCTTCTTGTCCAAGATCAGACCTCACAAATTGGTTGAATGGAAACAATTTCTCACAGACACATTGGAAAACCTTAAAAAAGCCTTTTCATATTAGTGAATGATATTACCACAACATCTCCATATTAATGGGTTTCGAATAGGATGTCCAACAAGTTCATATTTGTTTAATGGCCATGTATTCATACATTTCTTGACATATACAGTAAGATAGATAATAGATAGATAGATAGATAGATAGATAGATAGATAGATAGATAGATGGATATACCCCTGTAGGAGCCACTTGTATCTTGTCCAGGCTTTTCCCTAGATCTTCTCCCGAAGCCAAGCACACAGAATTTCCTAAAGCCAGGTGCACACAATTTTTGCTCGTTAATCCAATGATCAGTCTAGGGGTTGTAGTTTTTGTTGTTTTTATTTTGTTTTAGAACTGGGATAGGGAAGGGATATAGTGAGATGCTTCAAATTGAACTATGCACAATTGAGGACAGCTTACTCTAAGTAGATTTGTGTAGCAGACTGTACAAGGAATGGAGCAAAGTCCCTCTGTGGAAATGCAAAACTTAGTGGACAATTGCTGGACTCCCACCAGTGTCCCTTGTAGCTTATACCCAGCAGCTGACTATGTACAGTAGGTCCCAAGGGGGGTCAAACAGCACAAGTTTCAGTATCCCAGCAGAATAGTCTGTACTCACAAGACCCTCGCTGTGTGTCAAAAGTACTTTGGGTTTCAGTATTCTGTTCCTTGGGTCACCCACCCAAGGTCTCTTGGCAGTAGAACCAGGAGAGGCAGCTGCCTCCCTGGCTGGAACTCCCTTCTCCAAGGAAGAGGAAGAAGAACCTAGATCACATAAATACTAGTATGAGCTTTTGGTCTGTATGGGTCACTCCTATTCACCCAGAACCTTTCAAGGTCACCTGAATACAGAGGAGTCTATCACAGCAGTGCTACACAGGATATCCTCACAAAAAAAGTGTAGCTTTTCTGTTAAGCAGAAAATCTGCTATGTTTTGCCTATCAGTCTCTTGTTAAGCAGGAGACCACACTATACCAAACTAGACTACATCCTAGTAACCTACCTAGGACGGTGCTACAGATAGATACATGTGCAGTGAGATGCACAGGTTTACTTTATGCTGTAATAATATGTTAATATAAAATGCCACTGATGCATTTTATGTGCCACACTGAATTAGCAGATTCATATTGTGCTGTACAGAACACATTTATTTGACCCCTTGCTGCTACTAAGATGCTCAGAATTCATGGCACAACCTGCAAAATTACATTTTGATTCCCCACAAGCTCTCTCTGCTTTTAAAGAGGTTCATTTGAAAATCGGTAGATTGGAAGCCAAATCCCTATCTGAATAAAATTTGTAATTTGTACTACTAAACATTTTTTTCCAATAAACGGCGTACATAATTTTCCGTGTTAGATGCTTACATTGCAGTACATATAAGACAGATAAAAATAAATAACTGATGTGATAAATGATTGTGAAGATGGGCTAAATTATCTCAGAGGTGTACTAATAATAGCTGTTGCTTGTCAATTTCTGCTCTTTTTCTACTCTATTCAAATCTAATTATCCCAACGCTTATTACGAAACTGGCCCTCAACCCGGCAAGTTCTCCTTTTTTGCTATCTCCTTGCAGCTATTCATTAAGAACATTCCAATGCCCGTTGATCTTACTAGAACATTTGTAGCGTGGCCCCCAGCATCATAGTTCACAGATTATCTTGATGCTGCAGCCCACTAACATCTTACATGTGTCAGCCTAGCATTCATTATTTTTCTGCCATTCTGTAGCCTTCACAAATCACATTGGAGCCAAGTTGAGTGTTTCTTTGTATTTTCCCCAGAAATTCTGATTTATAATTACATTAAACATAATGTCTGCAATTTTTAAGTATAGTCCAGGCAAAACTGTTTAAATTTCAGACTAGGCAATGAGTAAAACGTTCATCAGCTTTTTTTATTATTATTATTATTATTATACAGTATTTATAAAGCGCCAATAGTTCGCTCAGCGCTGTACATTACAAAGGGAGACAGAACATGTGACAGAACAATACCAATACAATGCAAAACATGAGGGGATCGAGGGCCCTGCTCTTTCGAGCTTACAATCTAGGAGGGAGGGGGTGGTGGCACAGGAGGAGATAGCTGTGGGGGATGGAGTGGTAGGAAGAGTGGAGGAGGTCGGCAAGTTAGCAGGGGGTGGGGTAGGCTTCCCTGAAGAGATGGGTTTTCAGGGTGCGCCTAAAGGAGAGGAGAGTAGGTGATAATCTGATGGGTTGGGGCAGGGAGTTCCAGAGGATGGGTGACACCCTGGAGAAGTCCTGGAGGCGGGCATGGGAGGAGGAGACCAGGGAACTAGAGAGAAGGAGGTCTTGTGAGGAGCGGAGTGTGCGTGTTGGGCGGTACTTGGATATTAGGTCAGAGATGTAGTACGGGGCAGTATGGTGGACAGCTTTGTACGTCAGCGTTAGGATTTTGAATTTGATCCGTTGCGCAATCGGAAGCCAGTGGAGGGATTGGCAGAGGGGGGTGGCGGAGACAGAGCGGTTGGAAAGGTGAATGAGTCTGGCAGCCGTGTTCAGGATGGACTGAAGAGGGGATAGCCAGCGGCGAGGCAGGCCAGTGAGGAGGGAGTTGCAGTAGTCGAGTCGTGATATGATGAGGGAGTGGATGAGCTGTTTAGTGGTTTCTGGGGTTAGGAACGTGCGGATTTTGGCGATGTTGCGGAGGTGGAGTCTGCACGAGTTTGTTAAAGATTGGACTTGGGGCTGGAAGGATAGGTTGGAGTCCAGAATGACACCCAGTACTCTGGCCTGCGGGGCGGGTTTGATGGTAGCGTTGTTGGATGTGATGGAGAAATCAATGGGGGGTGGTGTCCGAGCTGGGGGGAAGACAAGAAACTCGGTTTTGGAGAGGTTCAATTTAAGGAAGTGGAGCGACATCCAGTCTGATATGTCGCTCAGTAGGTGTGTGATTCGGGCTGAGACCAAGGGGGTGAGGTGGGGGGTTGAGAGATAGATTTGTGTGTCGTCGGCATAGAGGTGGTAGTTGAAGCCGTGAGAGTGTATGAGTTGGCCAAGGGAGGAGGTATAGATGGAGAAGAGAAGGGGCCCGAGGACAGAGCCTTGAGGGACCCCAACAGAGAGGGGGAGTGAGGGGGAGGTGGTAGCATTATAGGTAACGCTGAAGGAGCGTTGTGACAGGTAGGATGAGAGCCAGGAGAGAGCAGAATCTCTGAGGCCGAGGGAGTGTAGTTTTTTGAGGAGGAGGGGGTGGTCGACTGTGTCGAAGGCCGCAGAGAGGTCAAGGAGTAGTAGTTTATACTGCTACCTGGTGCTCCTTTAGGTTTAATGTATTTTTATTAGAAGGTTTTCTGAAGTCATTACACAGTATGGTATAGCATCATATATGGGTAGAAAACACATTTTGACTCCAGCCTAAAAAATAGGTCTTATGTACAAGAATGTGACAAACAGCACTAACACATACTATGTAGTATAATGTGGCACAACTTTTTTCAGAGAAATCATTCAGTAGTTGTTTTCATATAATGAATTTAATACTTAAACAATATGTTTCTGGTAACATGCCGTGAAGGTAGATATCATCAGTAGAAATTAAGTGAAGCAAACTATAAGAAAAATAATTAAACATTATACTCACAGAAAGTGAGTAGGAAAAGGTGATGTGGATGGGGGTAGAAAAGAAGTGGGAGAGAGCCTGATGATAAGCCTGTGTAGTTTTAGTATATACAGTATTTATGGGGTGCTGTCCATGAGGACCCAAACCCATTCGATCATCACAAGAGTATTATTTATTCTTGCTGTAAGCACTTCCATAAACTCGACTTATTATTTTGCTTTGTGCCTTTTAAGGTCACTTTTCGGTAAAGCAAAGAAGCTTAAAAACTTCTGTAGTGTACTAATGTTTGCTTTACTATACAAAAATGAGTTATTCACACAAACTAAGTACAATTTTAGGAAATGCTTGACCTACAGAGTATTACAAAATATGCATACAATATACACATGCGCAACCTCTCTATCCTTCCCAGCAAATTAATATGGACAATGTATGCAATAAGTATCCTAAACAGCTACTTAACTTGGGTTTTCCCAGTGATGGAGTCTTCTTACTGCTCCTTCCTTTTCAGAGTCCTCCAGAACAACTTCTTTTTAAGTCTTCTCACACATGGCTGTGTCCAAGTCCTCTTTCCCTTCCCTCTACTACCTGAAGCATCACTTCCTGTCCTGAGCTCATGCACTAGTCCAACATGTTCATTAAGGTATGAATAGGGACAGCCTAGCTTCCAAAACAACACGTAATTAAAATATGTTTCACAAATATCTATGCTATAAAAAATCAACAAAATAGCCACAGCAACCCAATGCAAAACTATACATTGGGTATTTTGGGATCATGTGGCCACCTCCAATATGAAGCAATCAGGCACCCGACAGGAGTAAGAACATGAAGAAATAACCATCTAGTAGCTCTAGGCACCTTCTGCGGGGGAAGACTGAACGAATACATGGATGGTTCCATTGGACGGTTTTGGTTATGGGGCTCCTTTAGATATGCACTGGGTGACACAGTCATTAGGGATTCTTTAGAAGTGTGGATTTCTGGATTGTTGCCATAGCCAATTCAGAAAGGAAGAAGGATATCATTGAATATACAGTAGGCAGACTGAATTCAAAGTAGACTTTGAAGGTAAGTAAGCTACAGGTTCTTCAGCAAATTAAACAGTATACATTTGTTTCAACTGTGTATTTAATTTCCCAATGTTTTATGTTAACATTGATTTTAGCACACCTATACCATAATATACATATTTATAAAATATGTAAAGTATCTGGCGTTGTAACAGAGATATAAGGGGGTCCTACTTGGCTTCATTTAGAACTCAGCAAATAGTTATTTTATGCTTCCTGTTTTTAACTTTTGAAACTTTTACTTTGCCTGCATGCATAAATTACGCTGAATTCTGATTAATAATATATAAGGCTGTGCACTCCAAAGCTACATTATTTGCTTCTGTGAGTTACAACATTTATCTTGCTGTTTTCATTTGGCTCTTTTGCAGGTCAGATGACCGTTCCCCAAGAATCTCCCATATAGCCGCTAAAAATATACAGTACTTTTGTAAAGAATTAATTGCCAACATGATGTATTGACATTTTTTGACTCCATAAAGAAGTGACCTTTATTTTTAATATTAGGTTTCTGTGATTATTATGTGCAAGCTATTGTATGCTTCATACTTATGAAATGTCTAGATTCAACATAACACTCAATTTGAATTAATTTAAAATATAGTTTAAAACAGATACAGGGCAACAAAATCGATCTCTTCATATACTCTATCTATCTATCTATCTATCTATCTATCTATCTATCTATCTATCTATCTGTCCATCAATCTATGTTATACTATGTGTGTTAGTATATAAAAGAGTGTATGTATAGAATAAGTACTTTCAAATTATGTTCCCTCTGGAATTATACTTAGTAGCCTCCAATTGATCACAGTAATTTTGTTTCAATATAAGCTAGAATTTTTGCATGAAAAGTCGCCAGGGAAACATACAGCGTTTAGAATATGACTTGCTTCTTAAAGCAACACAGATATGTTATGTTCAAACACTATTTAAACATAGTCTTATATATACAGAACTATTTAAAATGCGCCAGTGGTCTCTGTTAAAACAGACCCATTTGTGTAACAGGTACCTCCAAATTTCTGAACGCAGTATCTGGAAACCCTGCCTTGGGAAATCTTTAAATACAACCACTGCTAGCATACCTGCACTTCAGACTGCCAATTGCCACCAACCCATGAACTACTATTGACCACCAAATGTCAGTTGGCATCTTTGACTGAAAGGAAGGCTAGGAGGAGAAGAGGTAATGGGCTAAAGTGAGACAATACAAGCTGAAACATTGGAAATAAATAGAGAATGTGTGAAGACACCTGGAGGTTCCCTTTATTGGTCAAAGGTTAATTTTTCATGTTATTAGAGGTCACAGATATTTCTTAATGGTATAGTACACCTTTTGAAAAAATAATAAATGCCCCCACATTGATAAAAGAAAAACTGTGTGTTTGTTCCATTTTTTTTATTGCATCAGAGCTTGCAGAGCACCTTTACCACCATCGGCGCATCACAAGCTCCTGTAGATTCTTCCCCCAAGTCCAGATCCAAACAAAGGTACGGACCTACTATTATGGGGCTAGAGGAAGTAATTCATGGACCACAGATGAGGTGACATTACCACACTTGTGCTCCATTAACATCTTCGGTTCCCTGTCCTGCGGTGACAGGTGCGGCTTGTATTCATTCACAGATCCCTGCTTATACATCTATGAACAGAAGATGCAATTGTTCGGGCAAAGCCATGCATGACTGCACCAGTCAATAAAATACAGAATGTTGTGGGGTACAGCACTCCGAAATTTAGATACGTGGTGAGGGCTCATAAAGGGGAACTGGGGAATGTGGCCATGTTTTGTGTTACATCATAAATATGGGTGTAACATGAACCATGGTCACAAGGATGGACTTAGTTTTTACTAACGAGAAGAATAATAAGGAAAGAGAAGCAACATTCTAAGATCTTTTTACTAATAAAATAAGAAATCTGTGTGTACAGTAACTTTTGTATGCTTTGCACATAATTTATATCATCTGTAATAATAATAGTAATAATAATAATAATAATACCAGCAATTGTAATCATGCAGAAAGACAGTTCAGTAAACTTCCATTCAACATAAAAATGGAGTTAAGCACAACTCTTATTTACAAGAACCGAGTCTGTAGATGAAAGAGTAAGATTATTTTCAGAATTACAAGCTTGTAATCTAACAAATTGTCCAACAGAAAGCTCATTACTGGCAAGAAATAGGTCGATGCTCAGACTTGTCTCCTCTCTACTATGATAGTTTCTGTCTAGTGCTATTGTACACTTAGTTATACATGAAGACACACAATTACACACGTTGCCAGGCCGGCTCGCTGAAATGTCTTTACTAGACAAGAATGCAAGAGGATTTCAGCAATACGAACAGTCAGGATTCTGGCTTGGGTGAGGACAGGACAATGGATGCTGTGGCTATACACTCTCCGGCCACTTTATTAGGTACACCTTGCTAGTGCCACGAAAATATCCCCCACATCATTACACCACCACCAACCTGAACCGTTGACACAAGGTAGGATGGTTCCATGCTTCCATGTTGTTTACACCAAATTCTGACCCTACCATCTGAATGTCGCAGCAACCAGTCTGCTCATTCTCCTCTGACCTCTGACATCAACAAAATGAAACAAAAAAGAAAGCGCACCAACCTTGCGCATTACCTCAGTAAACCATCATTTTATTGAATACAGAATGATACTCACAAACAACGAAGTAAATCAAGCATGTAAGTCCTCAAAGGAACTTTAGAACTGTGAAGCCTGTGCGAGTCACATCATAGGGGTAGACACTCAGAGCACGGTTGACGCGTTTCGAAGGGCATCCCATCTTCATCAAAGCTAACTGAACAATGAGTGCTCTCTACCATATATACCCTAGGACTGAAGCTGGACCCTCCCATCTGGGTTGGGCAGTCTCAGGCTGGGAGGAGGGGCAAAGGTGTCATACTCCGTTTGAAGGTATATCACTTCTTTGTTTGTGAGTATCTTTCTGTATTCAATAAAATTATGGTTTACTGAGGTAATGCGCAAGGTTGATCCGCTTTCTTTTTTGTTTCGCTTTGCAGTACTGGTCAGGCTTCCCCAGCCTTGTTTGGAGCTGCACAACCTTATATGCATTGGTGGTTGAGTTTTCCAAGTTCTGGTTCCATCTATCAACCCCTATTCTGGACCATAGAGCGTTGGAGAGGTCGTTTCTGGTTCTCTGACATCAACAAGGCATTTTAGTTCATGCAACTGCCTTTCACTGGATATTTTCTCTTTTTCGGACTATTCTCTGTAAACCCTAGAGATGGTTGTGTGTGAAAATCCCAGTAGATCAGCAGTTTTTTCAATACTCAGACTAGTCCACCTGGTACCAACAACCATGCCATGTTCAAAGTCACTTAAATCCCCTTCTTCCCCATTCTGAAGCTCGGTTTTAACGTCAGAAAATCATCTTCACCACATCTACATGCCTAAATGCATTGAGTTGCTGCCATGTGATTTTTATGACATATGCTTAGTATCCCAAGTATATAAATACAAATAAACCACCCTAGTGCAAAATAATGACAGTCAAATACAGTGTACCCTTCCCTTATTAACAAACTTCCCCAAAACGCATATAGACTTAAACCCCAAAAAGTGTGATAATCTTATGAAGTATGCTTAGTATCCCAAGTATAAATACAAATATAATAAGTGCTCTGAACAAAAACAAAAACCACACAAGTCCCAAAATAATAAAATAGTCCTTCAAAATATCAGTCATTCAAAATCTCAAAATAAACTTCCAGGTGAAGACAGCCTCCAAAGTGATTTCTGAAACCAAAAAAACCTCAAAAAAAAGAAAGGAAAATGCACATAGTGTATTATCCTTAACAACTTGAATTATTCATTCCATAACGCATGTGATTCACACAAAAACACTCGTGATCACTATATGGTAAGGTGAATAGCTGTGTAAACACGTGCCCGTGAAACAATCTAGTGATAAAAAACTGTGAAAAACGTGTCCACTTCTAGAGTGTGCAAATTAAATATCCTTACCAAAAAATTATAAACACAAGCTTAGTAATCCTCCAGGCAGGGTACTGATATATAATAATAAGTTCCTCCAGAGGGATATTCACAGCTGCAGTATTATACTCCTCTCCACATCAGTCTCCAAATGATGCCCACCATAAATGAAACCACAATAGCGTAATTCCATAAAAACTTAAACAGAATATACTTTATTCATGTGCTTACATATATCTTCATCTTTAAAATTGCAATCAAACAAGAAATCAGCCCAGCCAGACCTCCGGAAATCCTCAGATAGAGATTTCCAGGATCCAAAATGGCCGCTTGATCACTTCCGGTTCAGCTGTGCGTCTGACGTCACTTCCCTTTGACATGTTTCGTCAGTTAGACTTAATCTGTCATGTGATTGCCTGATTAGCAATTTGTGTTACCAAGCAATTGAACAGGTGTACCTAATAAAGTAGCCGGTGAGTATATGTACTGTACATATATAAACCATGCACAATTCTTTGAACTAGATGTATTTTGTGTCTTTTTTTCAACTCGAGTAATTAATTAAGGCCCCTTTCAAACGATTGATCCGATTGGGCCCACCTATCAGTTTTTCAGGAGGACATGATGGTACCCTTCATTCACTTTTGTGGAAAGGTGGATGTAAATGGGCTTGTGCCCTTTTATACCCACCTACCTCCAATCTGATCTGATCTGCTAAAGGAAAATGGAAGGGGATCCATTCCCCTTCTGTCTAGCGGATTAGACAGTGGATCAGAGGACAGTCAGGTGTAAATAAACAGCTGGCCCATTTACACTCTGCTGCTCATAGAGCAGAGCTAGCTGTGTCTGCTCTGCATAAACAAAGCGGACACAGACCTGTCATCTGCCAGCTATGCTCTGCTTAACAGGGGCTCAACGGACACATACCCAGCTGAGCAAACCAGAGTTGAGCTCAGTCTATCCTGTGTGAAAGTGGACTACGACAAGAACAAGACAAGGAATGATAGAAGACATTTCTCTTGCACTTTTGGTCTGCAAAGCAGCAAAAGCACAGTGAATACAGGAGGGCACAGCAAGTCCATAGCATAAAACAAACAAAACCTCTGTTTATCCAGCCACTAACTAAACTCGGGTCTGTTCCTGACTAACAGGGTGTCCCCCTTCACCATTGAGTTCCCGGAGACAAATAGGCAGCATGTATATCTTTTTGATGTTTTGTCAGCAGTCAGCCTTTTCATATAGTAGAAGGATCCCACAGCAGAGAGTGAGAGAGAGAGAACCCTGAGCATCAGTCAATCTGCATACAGTCATGGCCAAAAATATTGGCACCCCTTCATTTCTGTCAGATAATGCACCGCTTCACCCAGAAAAAGTTCTTTTGTTTGTATTGGTATGACACAAAAAAGTGTAGAAACAAAAAAACAAATCTGACACATTCCACGAAAAACCCCAAAAATGGACTGGACAAAATTATTGGCACCCTCAATTTAATATTTTGTAGCACACCTCTTGGAAAAAAATAACTGAAATCATTCACTTCCTGTAACTGTCAATGAGTTTCTTACACCTCTCTACTGGAATTTTGGACCACTCTTCTTTCACCAGCTGCTCCAGATCTCTCATATTGGAAGGGTTCCTTTTTCTTACTGCTTTTTTGAGATCTGGAGCACAGGTGCTCTATGGGTTTGAGATCTGGACCCTTTTCTGGCCAGTTCAGTACTCTCCATCGATATGTCTGAAACCATTTCTGGGTGCTTTTTGACATGTACTGTGGGTCATTGTCCTGCTGTAAGACCCATGACCTCTGATGGAGACCTAACTTTCTGACACTGGACCCTATATTTCACCCCAGAATTCTTTGGTAGTCTTCAGATTTCATAATGCCATGCACACAGTCAAGACATCCAGTGCCTGAAGCAGCAAAACATCAGTGGACCTCCACTATGTTTGACTGTAGAGACTGTATTCTTTTTCTTAAAGGTCTCTTTTTTTTTTAATCAGTAAAATGAATCTGTAATTGAATGAATGAATCTGTGATTTTGTTTTGTCTGTCCACAGCACATTCTCCCAAAAGGATTTTGGCTTCCTCGGGTACGTTTTGGCAAACTCCAATCTGGCTTTTTTAGGTTTCTGTGTCAGCAATGTGGTCCTCCTGGGTCTTCTACCATAGCATCCCTTTTCATTCAGATGGTGACATATAGTGCGAGCTGACACAGTTGTACTCTGTGGCTGAAGGTCAGCTTGAATTTGTCTGGAAGTTGATCAAGGTTCTTTATCCAACATTCAAACAATCCTTTGTTGCAAGCTTTGATCAATTTTTCTCCTTCATCCACGTACAGGGAGATTAGCTACAGTGCCATGGGCTGTAAACTTCTTGACAATGTTGCGCACAGTGGACACTGGAACATTAATATCTGTTAATTAATACAGGTGAGTTTAACTACAAATTACAGGAGCATCACAAACTTGGAATGCAATTATTATACAGGATTTATATAGCGCCAACAGTTTGTGCAGCGCCTTACAAAATGAAGGTAGACATTACAGTTACAATACAATTTGATACAAGAGGAAACAGAGGGCCCTGCTAGTTAGAGCTTACAGTCTGAAAAACAGGGTTGAGTGATACAAAAGTTAATAGCTGTGGGGGATGAGCTGAAGTAAAAAGCAAGTTTACTAGTTAGAAACAGGATAGGCTTCAATTATTTCTTACAATTTTGAGAAGTTGCCAATAATTTTGTCCAGTCCATTTTTGGGGTTTTGCATGGAATGTGTCAAATTTGGCTTTTTGTTTCTCCACTTTTTTGTGTCATACCAATACAAACAAAAGAAATAAACACGATAATGCCTAAACATTTGTAATAGCAACAATTTTCTGGTCGAAATGGTACATTATCTGACAGAAATGCTGGGGTGTGAGGATGCAAAAATGTCTCCATGTCCCAATATCATGACTTCAGTACCTTGGTCAGCTCCTGAAACACATACAACTATTATTCACATCTTTTTTTCTATAAGCCAACTCCTATTGCAAAAGCACTGGTCCTTTTATGGTAACTAGCAATTCATAATGTGAGCCAATTTCTCATTTATACAGCAATATGCACAGAATTTTGGCTTGCAAAATCGGAGGGATAATAAAAAAAATGAACCCCTTTGAATAAACTAATATAAAAATAATTGCTTTCAGTGTTTACTCTTGACCTTTGCTACAAAGTAATGAAAAGAATAATAAATATTTAAGTCCCATTTTATTGCTATTTCCAAATGCAGTCACATTATGCCTCAAGGTCCATGAACAGAGGCAGAATAAATCTCCGATGACCAATGTAAGGCTCCACCTTCCTGCCTCTCTTCCATTGAAAAGTAAAGAAACGTGGATAAACAGAGAGACGGCACAGAGTCAGCAATAATGCTCCGCGAATGTTGTAATCTACGTACTGCACGTCTAATGATTCACATACATCGTGGAACATGGGAACCTAGAATTAAGCTGTCAGATAAAGGCCCACTTATTTGCAGTCTGCCCAACTACTCATCTGTGTAAAGAACACAATGTTCCTGTTTGCTGTGATTGATGTTCGGAGTGGTAATGTGCTTATCACAGGAATTATTACATTTGCTTACAGTTATAAACTGTATTATTGCAAAGGGATATGTATTATTTCAGAAAAAAGCTACAGCTTCCATGGCAGAAAATGTCTTAGCATTTCTTGCCAGATTACAGCTGCTCTGCTTTTTACGGTACATCACCACAACGAATGCATTAGTGCATATGCTGCCATGTTGTGACAATGTGCGTTGAGGTGTGATTCTTCTTTTTTTTTTCTTGTGTTATTTTTTTCAGGATGCAATACTTTTCTTTCTTTCATTTCTTTTCCTCTATGCCAGGAGTGTCCAGAATTTGAAACAAAGGGCCAGTTTACTGCCCTTCAAACTTTAGGAGGGCCAGACTGTGGTCAGTGGGAGTAGAAAATGCCATAGGCTTGGTGGTCAGTGGGAGTAAATAAAAAATTCATTGGTGTCAGTGGGAGGAATAGTACCCCATCTGTGGTGTCAGTGGGAGGAATAGTACCCCATCTGTGGTGTCAGTGGGAGGAATAGTACCCCATCTCTTGTGTCAGTGGGAGGAATAGTACCCCATCTCTGGTATCAGTGGGAGGAATAGTACCCCATCTCTGGTGTCAGTGGGAGGAATAGTACCCCATCTCTGGTATCAGTGGGAGGAATAGTACCCCATCTCTGGTGTCAGTGGAGGAATAGTACCCCATTTTTGGTGTCAGTGGGAGGAATGGTGCCCCATAGTTGGTGTGAAGTGAAGCAAACATAAAGAGTGCACCAACCTTGCACATTACCTCAGTAATTCTGTGATTTTATTAAATTAAATATATATGCTCATAAACAAGGATGTAAAACAAGCATTCCAGATCCTCAAAGAACTAGGGAGTGTAGAGCCAGTGTGAATCATGTCACAAGGGTAGACTCTCAAAGTAAGGCTGTCGCATTTTGAAAGGGGACCCTTCTTCATCAGAGCTGCCCCATCATTGGTGTCAGTGGGAGAATTAGTTCCCCATCATTGGTGGCAGTGGGAGGAATAGTACCCAATATCTGGTATCAGTGAGAGGAATAGTACCCCAGTTCTGGTGAATTAGATCCCTAGCATTGATGTCAGTGGGAGGAATAGTACCCCATCTCTGGTATCATTGAAAGGAATAGAACCCCATTTCTGAGGAATTAGTCCCCCATCATTGGTGTCAGTAGGAGGAATGGTGCCCCTTCATTGGTGTCATTGGGAGAATTAGTTCCCCATTATTGGTTTCAGTGGTAGGAATAGTACCCCATCTCTGGTATTAATGGGAGGAATAGGACCCATCTCTAGTGTCAGTGGGAGGAATAGTTCCTCATCTCTGGTGTCAGTAGGAGGGATAATACTCCACCTCATGTATAAGTGGGAGGATTAGTACCCCATTGTTGGTGTCAATGGTAGGAATAATGCTCCGTTTTTGGTGTCAGTGGATAGAATAGTACCTCCTATCAGTGGAAGAAATAGTGCCCCAAGGGCCAGATAAAGGCAAGCAAAGGGCCACATGCAGCCCACGGCCCTCACTTTGGAGACCCCCTGCTCTATGCTATAAAGTGTTACATGCCCCCTTTTTATTTCAGCACACACCAGCACAGTTCGTTGATGTCAGCTGACCACAGTAGATGTCAAGGTTTTTTGTCTTGTCCATGCATTGGGACTGCATATGATATGGTTGAGCCCTTAATGTGACAACATGGCTCACCTTTCTTTAGATACAAAATCTATGTCCCTTCCCAGTTTTAAGAAGTAAAGATCTATATAGATGAATATATATTTGTAGTAGATGTAAATTCTAACTGAGAATAATATTTAGCTTCATCCTTTCATCCTATTGCTATTTTTTGTTGCATTTAAAGGGGAAATATAGCCAAAGCTTTTTTCGGCTATACTTATTCTATGGATCACAGCAGTGTAGTTAGTTCTGCACTCCTGTGACCCATTTTCAGCCAACAGCGGGCTGAAGCTTGCTGTTGGCTGATGTCACAGAGCTGGTCCAGGGTCTTAATAGATCCTGATCATCTGCTAAGAGCCTGAGTCAGCTGCTACTCCCCCTCTACAGCCCAGCGTTCCAGTGAGCACTGGGTGGGCTCAGAATGGAGAGAAAGAACTGAGCAATTACAGTGTTTAATTGCAGTTCTCTGGGTTATGCAATGGCATCATTATGTGACTGCTGTGTTTGGTGGACACAATGGGGTTTATTTACTAAAGCTGGAGAGTCCAAAATCAGACTCCCTTCTGCATAGAAACCAATCAGCTTCTAACCTCAGCTTGTTCAATGAAGCTTTGGCAATGAAACCTGGAAGCTGATTGGTTTCTATGCAGAAGGGAGTCTGATTTTGGACTCTCCAGCTTTAGTAAATAAACCCCAATGGATCACAGTAATATGTACCCAAATTCTGTGAACGTCTGGGGTATTATGTGATTGCTACGGCCATTCATAGCATTCACATGATAGCATCAATATAAATTAAATAACTTAAGTGCTTAACTATGGTGAATAAAAAACAACAAAAATATATATATCAGCAATATATAAATACTGTAGCCGCTGATGCACACAACCCATGTCTTGGTGGGGCAAATGATAAAATTAAAAATGAAGAAAAAAATGCTGCGCTACATAAAAAATTGCACAATACCTATAAATCAAAACAATGTGAAAAAATTAAAACATTAAAATTAAATATATAGAATAAAATATGAAAAACAAAAATCACACAAACAAAACCAAAAAAAATATTGAATCAACCGAAAATCATTATAAACTCAAGTCCAATCAAAATAGTGTTCTTCTGTAAACCGGCCTATGGACTATGGATAACGAAAAATCTGTGCAGCTGTCACAAATTCCTTGATTGCATGTTTACATAAATGTATATGACAACGTTCCAAAAAGGGGTCATTTGGGGGGTATTTGTACTGTCCTGGCATTTTAGGGCCTCAAGAAAGGAGAAAAGCCCATCAGTACATCAGAACTGATCAATTTTCAAATATATATCCCATAGATTGTAGACTCTATAACTTTCACACAGACTAAATGATATACACTGATTTAGTTTTTTTCCTAACCAAAAAAATTTACCAAAATACATTTTGGCCTAATTCTATGACAAAAGATTAATAATTTGCTCAATTTTATGATAGAAACAAATAAAAATATATTATATATTTTTTTATTTATTTAATTTGTATATGTTATTTAAAAAAAACAGTGGTGATTAAATACCACCAAAAGAATGCTCTGTCTCAAAAAAATAATACAAATTTAATTTGGGAACACTGTTTCATGACTGGATTCAGAACGTGACAGCACTGAAAACTTAAAAATGGCCTGGGCAGGATGGGGGTGAAAATGTCTAGTACTGAGGTGATTAATGAAAGCTTCAGATTAAAAAAAAAAGATTGAAAATGTGCTTTGGAAATAACATGTTAAATCTTTTATTAGATTTTAGTGATTGAGTTTACATATACTGTATACTTTATATTACAACTGTAGACTGAGCTTGAGATTACCCCTCCCTTCCCCCATATGTCACCGCTTTCAATTTTAGATTTTCCCATCCAGTGAAATGTAGTATGAACCATCTAAAATATAACTGTGTTTATCTTTACATAAATTAATTTTCCTTATATTATTTGATGCTTCCAATGACTTTTTTTCCAATGCCTCAATGCTCCATATTTATTTGACGTTCCTTTGGGTGAGGATAGACTTGAACTGGATAGTACCTTTACATTTCCTATATAAAAGTGGAGGTGATAACAGTGAATCAGACTGTCCCATTGATGGGTCCAACATGAATGCCATCTCATTCTACATAAAAGCATTCAGTCTTGAAATATGCAATGACATATTGCTTTTTGCAGATATCTGCAGAATGAATATAATCAGTATTCTAAAGTGGTTTGCAAATTAAAGATCTACTTGACCAGATAGAATTATAGAGCTGTTAGGACAGGATGACACAGTGAAGTAATGGAATGCCCTTTAATCTCTCACTGTGTGAATTATAATCTGCCAAAGGTTGCAAGTAGAAATCTCTTATTGGTTTAGCGGCACAACTTTTGTGAAAAGGCTTTGCAGAGAGGGATGGAAACATAGTTAATTTGGATAATAACATGGAAGTGTATTAGCTGCAAATAACAAGGGGATGAAATAAATGCTTGCTTGGAAGAAAACATCCTTTAAAAAAATGATATTTACAATATTTTGAGATTTAAAATGATGGGCTGAACACCTCCCCTGTTCGGTTCGTGGTTGAGCAGTCAAACCTAGCGAAAGTTCGACCGCAAACTTCGAACCCAGGGGACAATTCATTAAACAGTATCTTACCGCATCCAGGTATGTGGTAAGGTACCGCACAGCATTTTTCCAAAAAAAGTGGGTATTCACTAAAAAAACACTACTAAAATACAGCATGAGTTATTTTATTAAGTCATGCAGTATTTTAGTAGTGAACACATGGATTAATGTTTCAGCTGTCAGCGGGGTTCCCCTCTGACAGCTGAATGTAAAAAGAATTGCCGGAAATTAAGCATTTAGCAAAAAAATGGCTTGGGTCCCCCCCCCCTCATTCACACCAAGCCCCCCCCCCCTCATTCACACCAAGCCCCTCAGGTCTGCTATATATTTTGATGTGAACCCCCACGCCAAAATTAACAAAAGAAATGGCATGATTCCCCCCCCAAAACAAATACCAGACCCTTATCCAAGCATGCAGCCTGGCAGGTCAGGAAGGGGGGGGAATGAGAGAGCACCCCCCCCCCCTCCTGAACCACACCAGTCCACATGCCTTCAACATGGGGGTTGCTTTGGGGCAGGGGGACTCCCCCCCAAAGCACCTTGTCCCCATATTGATGGGGACAAGGGCATCTGCACCACAACTCTGGCCTGTGGTTGTGTGGGTCTGTGGGTGGGGAGCTTATTGGAATCTGGAAGTCCCCTTTAACAAGGGGGTCACCAGATCCTGGTCGCCCTCCCTATGTAAATGAGTTTGGAGTACATGTTACTGCTACTCATTCACAAAAAAAAGTGTAGTATAAAAAAATGTCAGTAGACAGTCTTTGACAATTCCTTTATAACAACAATAACAACAAAAATTTAAAAAATGTCCCCCGAAGAAGATCCAATGCCAATCACGATGCCCGACCTAAAAAAAAAAAAGGCTCTGTTCTTGACGCTGGCTCATGTTTTTTAGTGTATTTCAGTGTTTTTTGGAAAATGCTGTGCGGTATCTTACCGCATACTTTCTTACCGCATACTCGGATGCGGTAAGAAAGGACTTAGTGAATTGTCCCCTGGATGCAAGTCTATTGGACCATTTTGAAGGCTTATATGCAAGTCATTGGCCATAAAAGGTATATGGGGACTTGGGTACTGCTCTGAGGGACATGAATCAGTGAAAAAAAAAACTTCTAAAAGTTTTTAAGGGGTCATATTTCATTGCTTAAAGTAAAATAAAAATTCCTTTAAATATCACGCCTCGGGGGACATGAAGGACATCCCTATTCAAAATAAAACTGCATGTGTATGAGTGCTCTTGATGGGTGGATATAATTGTATATTGAATTTTCTCACCATTGCTAAAGCCCCCAAATCTTTCTAAAGATCAAGGACATGAATACATTTATAATCATTGGAAATAAATGCACAGTATGCAGGGCTGCTGTTAGAAACCATGGGGCCCCATACAGCCAACCTGACAGCTTCCCCCAAAAGAAAACCTAGTTTATTATGCTTCAGTTATGAATGAACACAGTAAGTGATTGGTACTAATCACTCATCGTGTTCATTCAGGAAAGGAAGGGCTGGTAAATGTGACATATACCGAACCCCTCCCCCACTCCCCATCCTGAAGGATCCTACTGTGTGCTTGCAGCTGACGGTGGGAAGTCGGCAGCACTGTGGGGGCACACATGGGGGCCTGGGCAGCAGGGGGAAATGTGCACAGGGAGGGTGTTGGGTGCAGCCGGGGGGGTCAGTTACCAGAACCGATCCCCTGTATGGCTCTCTTTTCAGCACCTGAAAGCCAGGGGGAGAGGAGAAGAAGCCAGCTTTCACCCTCCCTGCCCACATCCAATTCAACCAACTGCTTGGGTCCCCTTACTGGCTTGGGTCTCGTACAGGAGGACTGCTGGTACCCCCTTATCCATGGCCCTGAGAGTATGTACATGTGGTGCTTATTAAAGTGAGAGTTTCTCCAAAAGTGGTAATTAAAGTATATGTAAACCCTCACCTTGTAAGAAAACCCATTCAGTTTAAAATATACATGAAAAGCAAAACATTTGTGTAGAGATATGAAAAAAAAAATCAAAATTCAATTGCATACTCACAAACGCATGTAAAAAAGAGGCGTATCAAACAAAAAACTCCATCCGTAGGTGATGTCACCCATTCATACACCATACGGTTTGAAAACTGATGTGTTTCGGGGGTAAGCACCGTTTCTCAGCGCTAGCCCAACTATCTGCAGTGTTAACACTTTAATAGTACAGCTTCAGAGGCAACCCTCTTACTTTACAAGCCAAAGGGCAGGTCTAATCACTCCTGAAGTTAACACCTTCACTACCAATGCAGAACCTATTTGTATAACTACATAGCCACAATCACTGAAACCCTCAATGATTAAAAGCAAGGAACTCACATATATTAAGTATGTGTGTGTATAATTACAACCAATTACAAATCAATCAGGCTTGATTAGACCTGTTCTTTGGTCTAGGCAGAAGGAGCTGCTGACCACTCAGCAATGATCCCGATCCTGTCCTGAAGCTCCTGGGCTGAGCAACCTACTGTAGGGTCCAGGATCATGTGTCATCCTCCAGCGTCTGGGAATATGTGCTTCTCCTCTCCACTGGCTTGGTGAGGTATCAATCTGGGCACTCCTACATGTCATACTTTTTAACCCAACATTAAAGTGAATCTCGATTTTAAATATTCCTGGGCTTGTGACTCTATTGAATTCCACAGGGTTGGGAACGCTCCTTTATTTACTGTTTTGTGCTCATGTCCTATGTTGGTCAGATGAGTTGTTGGAGCTGCCCATACTGTGGTTATCTACTTATCCCCTGGAACCTCATTGCACTTGGTATTTGCAGTTAATACTCAATATATGAATAATCAGACACAATCAATTATTAACACATGAAAGTAAAAAATATTCATTAAAAAATGTGAAAAAGTAAAAAGTGAGTTCCACTCCCAATGTCCAATGTATATGTCCCTTGAAGATGTTCTATTGCAGACAAAATGCGTTAGAGTGGGGCTCATGGCCTGTGTTGTAACTTATGCCCACTGGTGTACAGCGGTGTGTGTCGTGTTCATTGGTGTATTAAGGTTTTGTGCTGCCCTAGGCAACACAAAAAGCGGGCGCCCCCCACAGAGAGAGCCTGACATTGACCAACAACACCTCTGCCCACCTCCCACCTGAGAGAGCCTTCCACTAACATCCCCCCTCCTCATCTCACCTTCACAGCTCCGGACATCCCTGGGAAAGAGAGTTGGGCTCTCCATACACCATCAAGAAGCCCACAACCTCTCTCGGATCCTACCTGGTCCCCATGCCGCATGTATCCCTTCTTCTGTCCTGTCTTCCGGAGGGTGGTGCTGCCCCCCTGAACAATGCTGCCCTAGGCAAAAGCCTTGTTTTCCTTGTGGTAAATACGCCCCTGGTTGTGTTGTGCTTTTAAACCTGTGACATTTGTTAGTATCTTTCTTATCTGATAAAGGAGTTTCAGCTTTATTACTAGAGATGAGCGAAGTATTCAAAAATTCGATTCGGCTGATTTCGTGGAATAAATTCGATTCGAGTCGAATATATTCGCTTCGAATTTAACTTATAAAAGTGAGTTTCTAGGCTTCAGAGAGCCTTTATATTAGTGCAGAACACTGTACCTTTAATTTAAATGCCCTTGGAGTCTGCTGGGGAAGAGAAATAATACTGTCAGTCAGTATGACATGCAGATGAGTGCCGTCGATCTTAGAATCACCGCACACTTCACTCATTTGGGCAGTCACGGGGCCAAAACCAGAGTGTGGAGCCACAGTGTGGCGGTGGAGGCAGCAGCAATGGGAGGCCATACAGCACCCTATGACAAAAATGGAACCCACCAGCAGTGTGAGGAGACCTGAAAGTGGCACATGGCAGAGTGTGGCGATGGAGACAGCAGCAATGGGAGGCCGTACAGGGACCCATGAGAGACTCTGGACCTGGCAGCAGCATGAGGAGGCGGTACAGGGGCCCATGGCAGATTACAGGCCTGGCAGCAGCAATGGGAGGCCCGTAATCTGCCAGCACCCTATGACAAAATGGAACACACCAGCAGTGTGAGGAGACCTGAAAGTGGCACATGGCAGCAGAGTGTGGCGATGGAGACAGCAGCAATGGGAGGCCGTACAGGGACCCATGACAGATTACGGGCCTGGCAGCAGCATGAGGAGGCGGTACAGGGGCCCATGGCAGATTACGGGCCTGGCAGCAGCAATGGGAGGCCCGTAATCTGCCAGCACCCTATGACAAAATGGAACCCACCAGCAGTGTGAGGAGACCTGAAAGTGGCACATGTTTGGGGCATGATTCATGGCGGATTTAGTCAGTTGTGTCAGGAACTGGTGGTTTGAAATCCAGACTAATCCACGCCTGATTCATTTTCACAAACGTGAGTCTCTCCACACTTTGGGTGGACAGTCGTGTCCTCCGCGGAGTTACAATACCTCCTGCCGCACTAAACACGCGCTCCGATGCCACGCTACTGGCCGGGCATGACAGCCTTTCAAGGGCAAATTCAGCTAGTTGGGGCCAAAGGTCAAGTTTTGTTGCCCAGTAGTCAAGGGGATTGTCTACCTCGGTTGGCAGGGTGCTGTCCAAGTAGGCCCAAGCCTGTTGTTTGACGTCCTGCTCCAGGTCCACCTGATGCTGCTGCTGCGGCTGGTTAGTAGTTTCCTCACTGCGCTGGTGAAGAAAGCTACTCATCATCGACTGCAGACTGAGGCAGCCGCTGCTGGTGGAGCTGCCACTGCTCCTACCACCCCACCCCTCCCCTGCTGCCATGGCAGCGGAACGCGAGCGCACAGGGCCCACAGTGTCTGAGGATGGACATTGGCGCAGAAAGGCAGAGACCAACTGACTACATAGGTGGTTTTTATAGTACGTTATTTTGGCCTCCCTCTCAGCAGGTGTGAAAAAGGCCACCATTTTTGAACGGTAGCGAGGGTCCAACAAGGTGGACAGCCAAAAGTCATCCCTCTGTCTGATGGTTATTATTCGGCTGTCGCTACGCAAGCAACCGAGCATGCTATGGGCCATTTGTGCCAAGGAATGCGAGGGACTCCCTGCCTCCATCTCCACAGCATACTGCCACGGTGCGTCTGGGTCCTCTGTCTCCTCCTCCTCTACCAGATGCTCCTGCTCCTCCACTCCTGTCCGCTGAGTGGAAAAACCACCCATTTCACTCAATAATTCCTGAGCACCAATGTCCTCCTCTACCTCCTCCTCTTCTTCCTGTCCTGCCCCCACAGGGGTCATGTGGCGTTGAGATCTGTGCGCCACGTCTACCGCACCCTGACCAGCCATTGTTAACAGCATTTGTTCCAGGACGTGCAACAGAGGAATGACGTCGTTCATCCCATAGTCCTGCCAACTCACGAATAGCGTGGCCTCCTCAAAGGTCCTGAGCAAGCGGCAGGTGTCACGCATGAGCTGCCAATGGCTGACATCGAAGTTACACAGGGGAGTACCTTTATCCGCTTGTAACATCAGGAAATCGGTGATGGCCTTTCGCTGTTCGTAAAGGCGGTCTAACATATGTAGGGTTGAATTCCACCTTGTTGCAACGTCACAGCATGAGGAGTCGGTACGGGGGCCCATGGCAGATTACGGGCCTGGCAGCAGCAATGGGAGGCCCGTAATCTGCCAGCACCCTATGAAAAAATGGAACACACCAGCAGTGTGAGGAGACCTGAAAGTGGCACATGGCAGAGTGTGGCGATGGAGACAGCAGCAATGGGAGGCCGTACAGGGACCCATGAGAGACTCTGGACCTGGCAGCAGCATGAGGAGGCGGTACGGGGGCCCATGGCAGATTACAGGCCTGGCAGCAACAATGGGAGGCCCGTAATCTGCCAGCACCCTATGACAAAATGGAACACACCAGCAGTGTGAGGAGACCTGAAAGTGGCACATGGCTGAGTGTGGCGATGGAGACAGCAGCAATGGGAGGCCGTACAGGGACCTATGAGACACTGTGGACCTGGCAGCAGCATGAGGAGGCGGTACAGGGTTCCATGGCAGATTACAGGCCTGGCAGCAGCAATGGGAGGCCCGTAATCTGCCAGCACCCTATGACAAAATGGAACACACCAGCAGTGTGAGGAGACCTGAAAGTGGCACATGGCAGAGTGTGGCGATGGAGACAGCAGCAATGGGAGGCCGTACAGGGACCCATGAGAGACTCTGGACCTGGCAGCAGCATGAGGAGGCGGTACAGGGTCCCATGGCAGATTACAGGCCTGGCAGCAGCAATGGGAGGCCCGTAATCTGCCAGCACCCTATGACAAAATGGAACACACCAGCAGTGTGAGGAGACCTGAAAGTGGCACATGGCAGAGTGTGGCGATGGAGACAGCAGCAATGGGAGGCCGTACAGGGACCCATGAGACACTCTGGACCTGGCAGCAGCATGAGGAGGCGGTACAGGGGCCCATGGCAGATTACGGGCCTGGCAGCAGCAATGGGAGGCCCGTAATCTGCCAGCACCCTATGACAAAATGGAACACACCAGCAGTGTGAGGAGACCTGAAAGTGGCACATGGCAGAGTGTGGTGATGGAGACAGCAGCAATGGGAGGCCGTACAGGGACCCATGACACACTCTGGACCTGGCAGCAGCATGAGGAGGCGGTACAGGGGCCCATGGCAGATTACGGGCCTGGCAGCAGCAATGGGAGGCCCGTAATCTGCCAGCACCCTATGACAAAATGGAACACACCAGCAGTGTGAGGAGACCTGAAAGTGGCACATGGCAGAGTGTGGCGATGGAGACAGCAGCAATGGGAGGCCGTACAGGGACCCATGAGAGACTCTGGACCTGGCAGCAGCATGAGGAGGCGGTACAGGGGCCCATGGCAGATTACGGGCCTGGCAGCAGCAATGGGAGGCCCGTAATCTGCCAGCACCCTATGACAAAATGGACAGCACCAGCAGTGTGAGGAGACCTGAAAGTGGCACATGGTAGAGTGTGGCGATGGAGACAGCAGCAATGGGAGGCCGTACAGGGACCCATGAGAGACTCTGGACCTGGCAGCAGCATGAGGAGGCGGTACAGGGGCCCATGGCAGATTACAGGCCTGGCAGCAGCAATGGGAGGCCCGTAATCTGCCAGCACCCTATGACAAAATGGAACACACCAGCAGTGTGAGGAGACCTGAAAGTGGCACATGGCAGAGTGTGGCGATGGAGACAGCAGCAATGGGAGGCTGTACAGGGACCCATGAGACACTGTGGACCTGGCAGCAGCATGAGGAGGCGGTACGGGGGCCCATGGCAGATTACGGGCCTGGCAGCAGCAATGGGAGGCCCGTAATTTGCCAGCACCCTATGACAAAATGGAACACACCAGCAGTGTGTGGAGACCTGAAGTGGCACATGGCAGAGTGTGGCGATGGAGACAGCAGCAATGGGAGGCCGTACAGGGACCCATGAGACACTGTGGACCTGGCAGCAGCATGAGGAGGCGGTACGGGGGCCCATGGCAGATTACGGGCCTGGCAGCAGCAATGGGAGGCCCGTAATCTGCCAGTACCCTATGACAAAATGGAACACACCAGCAGTGTGAGGAGACCTGAAAGTGGCACATGGCAGAGTGTGGCGATGGAGACAGCAGCAATGGGAGGCCGTACAGGGACCCATGAGAGACTCTGGACCTGGCAGCAGCATGAGGAGGCGGTACAGGGGCCCATGGCAGATTACAGGCCTGGCAGCAGCAATGGGAGGCCCGTAATCTGCCAGCACCCTATGACAAAATGGAACACACCAGCAGTGTGAGGAGACCTGAAAGTGGCACATGGCAGAGTGTGGCGATGGAGACAGCAACAATGGGAGGCCGTACAGGGACCCATGAGAGACTCTGGACCTGGCAGCAGCATGAGGAGGCGGTACAGGGGCCCATGGCAGATTACGGGCCTGGCAGCAGCAATGGGAGGCCCGTAATCTGCCAGCACCCTATGACAAAATGGAACACACCAGCAGTGTGAGGAGACCTGAAAGTGGCACATGTTTGGGGCATGATTCATGGCGGATTTAGTCAGTTGTGTCAGGATCTGGTGGTTTGAAATCCAGACTAATCCACGCCTGATTCATTTTCACAAACGTGAGTCTCTCCACACTTTGGGTGGACAGTCGTGTCCTCCGCGGAGTTACAATACCTCCTGCCGCACTAAACACGCGCTCCGATGCCACGCTACTGGCCGGGCATGACAGCCTTTCAAGGGCAAATTCAGCTAGTTGGGGCCAAAGGTCAAGTTTCGTTGCCCAGTAGTCAAGGGGATTGTCTACCTCGGTTGGCAGGGTGTTGTCCAAGTAGGCCCAAGCCTGTTGTTTGAGGTCCTGCTCCAGGTCCACCTGATGCTGCTGCTGCTGCGGCTGGTTAGTAGTTTCCTCACTGCGCTGGTGAAGAAAGCTACTCATCATCGACTGCAGACTGAGGCAGCCGCTGCTGGTGGAGCTGCCACTGCTCCTACCACCCCACCCCTCCCCTGCTGCCATGGCAGCGGAACGCGAGCGCACAGGGCCCACAGTGTCTCAGGATGGACGTTGGCGCAGAAAGGCAGAGACCAACTGACTACATAGGTGGTTTTTATAGTACGTTATTTTGGCCTCCCTCTCAGCAGGTGTGAAAAAGGCCACCATTTTTGAACGGTAGCGAGGGTCCAACAAGGTGGACAGCCAAAAGTCATCCCTCTGTCTGATGGTTACTATTCGGCTGTCGCTACGCAAGCAACCGAGCATGCTATGGGCCATTTGTGCCAAGGAATGCGAGGGACTCCCTGCCTCCATCTCCACAGCATACAGCCACGATGCGTCTGGGTCCTCTGTCTCCTCCTCCTCCTCCTCTACCAGATGCTCCTGCTCCTCCACTCCTGTCCGCTGAGTGGAAAAACCACCCATTTCACTCAATAAATCCTGAGCACAAATGTCCTCCTCTACCTCCTCCTCTTCTTCCTGGCGTGCCCCCACAGGGGTCATGTGGCGTTGAGATCTGTGCGCCACGTCTACCGCACCCTGACCAGCCATTGTTAACAGCATTTGTTCCAGGACGTGCAACAGAGGAATGACGTCGTTCATCCCATAGTCCTGCCGACTCACGAATAGCGTGGCCTCCTCAAAGGGCCTGAGCAAGCGGCAGGTGTCACGTATGAGCTGCCAATGGCTGACATCGAAGTTACACAGGGGAGTACCTTTATCCGCTTGTAACATCAGGAAATCGGTGATGGCCGTTCGCTGTTCGTAAAGGCGGTCTAACATGTGTAGGGTTGAATTCCACCTTGTTGCAACGTCGCAGATCAGGCGATGCTGTGGAATTCCGTTCTGCCGCTGCAGCTCAAGGAGGGTGTGCTTTGCGGTGTAGGAATGGCTGAAATGCATGCAAAGTTTACGTGACATTTTAAGGATGTCTTGCAGTGGGATGGTGGATTTTAGGAACCGCTTGACAACCAGATTGAACACGTGAGCCATGCATGGCGCATGGCACAACCTTCCTTGACGCAGAGCAGACACCATGTTCTTTCCGTTGTCGGTCAACATGGTTCCGATTTTCAGTTTGCGCGGAGACAGCCATCTGTCGATTTCTCTGTTCATTACACTCAGAAGTTCCTCCCCTGTGTGACTACGTTCGCCAAGGCATACCAGGTGCAGCACAGCGTGACACCGTTGCGCCCTGCACATGTGATATGCCGGTCGGGTAATGGGACTTGGCACGGGGGTGGCGGCTGAGGACACGGCGGAAGAAGAGGTGGTAGAGGCGGACATCTTTTGCGGACCAAGGACGTGCAAACGTGGATGCAAAAGCGGCGTGACCTGTCCAAGTTGCTTGTGCGGCTGTGCCGGCACCACGTTCACCCAGTGGGCCGTAAATGACATGTACTGTCCCTGACCGTAGTTACAGCTCCACACGTCGGCGCTGCCGTGCACTTTGGCAGAGACCGACATGCTCAAAGACTGGCCCACCATCTCTTCTACATGTGAATGCAGGGCTGGCACTGCCTTTTTGGCGAAGAAATGACGGCTTGGCACTCTCCACCGCGGCGCGGCACAAGCCATCATTTCTCGGAAAGGTGCTGAGTCCACCACTTGGAAAGGGAGGGACTGCAGCACCAGCAACTTGGACAGGAGGACGTTCAGCTTTTGCACCGTCGGGTGCGTGTTCGCAAACTGTTGTCTCTTGGAAACGGATTCCAAGAAAGACTGCTGACGGAATCCGTGAAGAGGAGTAGCAGGAGAAGGAGCATCTGAACGAGCGGAAGATGCCAACGAGCGACAACTCCCCTCAGCAGAGGTGTTGGAGCCTTGACTGGCTGATAGAGGGCGATTGACGTCGGGTGACGGAGCAAGTAACGGAGCGGGTGATGGAGCGGGGGCTGGGGCAGGCAGAACCGCCGTATTTTTATCACGGTTTTCCCAGGCCACCAAATGGCGACGCTGCATATGCTGACACAACGCTGTAGTCCCAACATGGGCCCCCTGGCCACGCTTGACTTTCTGGCCACATAGTCGACATACGGCTACGTTTACTTCCTCGGGCGGCTTGACAAAAAATTGCCACACCGCCGAGTAGGAAACTTTGCCCCCGCTACTCCTCACTGGCTGACTGCTACTTCCTCCGTGCACACCGGCACCACTACTGGCCATGGTGGTAGGCTGCAGTGGAGCTGGTGCTCTACTCCGTGGCCGTTTGCCTCCACTGACACTGCTGCGACCCTGCTGCCTCCTGGGGAACCCACCGACTGTTTTGCTCGCTGCCAAGCTGGCACCCTCTTCTCCTGATGATGTGGAAGCAATAGCCTGATGACGACGAGGCTGCCAAGTGCGATCAGCCTCATCATCATCAATTAGGGTCTCCGCCTCACTACTAGCCCCCTCGGCTGCGTGTGGGTCAGGAGACAGACCTGTCTCTAGACCGGCTACCGAGCCACTCTCCTCGCCAGTACTTCTTCGCCTGGCTGCTGAAGAGGCGGATGTCTCCCCCCGTTCCTGACCGCCCTCTGTTAGCTCTTCCTCACTGTACAGTGGGGCTGAGCCCACAGCATGCGATACTTCGCTTGGTGAGGGAACACCAAAGGACAGGGGCAGGTAGAGGACACGTGATTTCAGTGGGCTTGCTCCCGGGCCATGCCAACTAATGGTTGTGTCTGAAGTACCCACCGACCGTTGGCTGTAGGTGTCAGAGGTGACCTGGGAAGAGGAAGACGACCGAGCCAACCAATCGATGACGGCAGGGTTGTCGGTGGAGACACGACCGCTGGATGACACCGGGAGCACTGGCCTCTGGCTGCGACTAGTGCTGCCTCGACCCCTTCCTCTGCTGCCACGTCTGCTCGCTCCTAAAACATTGCCTCCTCTGCCACTCCTCTGCATGTTGTCTGACATACTCTTTAATTCAACGATTCTGTGTCCCTGAGTAACAATTCTGTGTCCCTGAGTAACAATTCTGTGTCTGTCCCTGAGTAACAATTCTGTGTCCCTGAGTAACAATTCTGTGTCCCTCAGTAACAATTCTGTGTCCCTCAGTAACAATTCCGTGTCCCTCAGTAACAATTCTGTGTCTGTCCCTGAGTAACAATTCTGTGTCCCTGAGTAACAATTCTGTGTCTCTCAGTAACAATTCTGTGTTCCTGAGTAACAATTCTGTGTCCCTGAGTAACAATTCTGTGTCCCTCAGTAACAATTCTGTGTCCCTCAGTAACAATTCTGTGTCCCTGAGTAACAATTCTGTGTCCCTGAGTAACAATTCTGTGTCCCTCAGTAACAATTCTGTGTCCCTCAGTAACAATTCTGTGTCTGTCCCTGAGTAACAATTCTGTGTCCCTGAGTAACAATTCTGTGTTCCTGAGTAACAATTCTGTGTCCCTCAGTAACAATTCTGTGTCTGTCCCAGAGTAACAATTCTGTGTCTGTCCCTGAGTAACAATTCTGTGTCCCTCAGTAACAATTCTGTGTCCCTCAGTAACAATTCTGTGTCTGTCCCTGAGTAACAATTCTGTGTCCCTGAGTAACAATTCTGTGTCCCTGAGTAACAATTCTGTGTCCCTCAGTAACAATTCTGTGTCTGTCCCTGAGTAACAATTCTGTGTCCCTGAGTAACAATTCTGTGTCCCTGAGTAACAATTCTGTGTCCCTCAGTAACAATTCTGTGTCCCTCAGTAGCAATTCTGTGTCCCTCAGTAACAATTCTGTGTCTGTCCCTGAGTAACAATTCTGTGTCTGTCCCTGAGTAACAATTCTGTGTCCCTCAGTAACAATTCTGTGTCCCTCAGTAACAATTCTGTGTCTGTCCCTGAGTAACAATTCTGTGTCTGTCCCTGAGTAACAATTCTGTGTCCCTCAGTAACAATTCTGTGTCCCTCAGTAACAATTCTGTGTCTGTCCCTGAGTAACAATTCTGTGTCCCTGAGTAACAATTCTGTGTCCCTGAGTAACAATTCTGTGTCCCTCAGTAACAATTCTGTGTCTGTCCCTGAGTAACAATTCTGTGTCCCTGAGTAACAATTCTGTGTCCCTCAGTAACAATTCTGTGTCCCTCAGTAGCAATTCTGTGTCCCTCAGTAACAATTCTGTGTCTGTCCCTGAGTAACAATTCTGTGTCTGTCCCTGAGTAACAATTTTGTGTCCCTCAGTAACAATTCTGTGTCCCTCAGTAACAATTCTGTGTCTGTCCCTGAGTAACAATTCTGTGTCCCTGAGTAACAATTCTGTGTCCCTCAGTAACAATTCTGTGTCCCTGAGTAACAATTCTGTGTCCCTCAGTAACAATTCTGTGTCCCTCAGTAACAATTCTGTGTCCCTCAGTAACAATTCTGTGTCCCTGAGTAACAATTCTGTGTCCCTCAGTAACAATTCTGTGTCTGTCCCTGAGTAACAATTCTGTGTCTGTCCCTGAGTAACAATTCTGTGTCTGTCCCTGAGTAACAATTCTGTGTCTGTCCCTCGGTAACAATTCTGTGTCCCTCAGTAACAATTCTGTGTCCCTCAGTAACAATTCTGTGTCTGTCCCTGAGTAACAATTCTGTGTCTGTCCCTGAGTAACAATTCTGTGTCCCTCAGTAACAATTCTGTTTCTGTCCCTGAGTAACAATTCTGTGTCTGTCCCTGAATAACAATTCTGTGTCTGTCCCTGAGTAACAATTCTGTGTCTGTCCCTGAGTAACAATTCTGTGTCTGTCCCTGAGTAACAATTCTTTGTCTGTCCCTCAGTAACAATTCTGTGTCCCTCAGTAACAATTCTGTGTCCCTCAGTAACAATTTTGTGTCCCTCAGTAACAATTCTGTGTCTTTCCCTGAGTAACAATTCTGTGTCCCTAAGTAACGGTTCTGTGGCTCTAAGTAACGGTTCTGTGGCCCTAAGTAATGGTTCTGTGGCCCTAAGTAACAATTCTGTGTCCCTCAGTAACAATTCTGTGTCCCTCAGTAACAATTCTGTGTCTGTCCCTGAGTAACAATTCTGTGTCTGTCCCTGAGTAACAATTCTGTGTCTGTCCCTGAGTAACAATTTTGTGTCCCTCAGTAACAATTCTGTGTCCCTCAGTAACAATTCTGTGTCCCTCAGTAACAATTCTGTGTCTGTCCCTGAGTAACAATTCTGTGTCCCTGAGTAACAATTCTGTGTCCCTCAGTAACAATTCTGTGTCCCTCAGTAACAATTCTGTTTCTGTCCCTGAGTAACAATTCTGTGTCCCTCAGTAACAATTCTGTGTCCCTCAGTAACAATTCTGTGTCCCTGAGTAACAATTCTGTGTCCCTCAGTAACAATTCTGTGTCCCTGAGTAACAATTCTGTGTCTGTCCCTGAGTAACAATTCTGTGTCTGTCCCTGAGTAACAATTCTGTGTCTGTCCCTCAGTAACAATTCTGTGTCCCTCAGTAACAATTCTGTGTCCCTCAGTAACAATTCTGTGTCTGTCCCTGAGTAACAATTCTGTGTCTGTCCCTGAGTAACAATTCTGTGTCTGTCCCTGAATAACAATTCTGTGTCCCTCAGTAACAATTTTGTGTCCCTCAGTAACAATTCTGTGTCCCTCAGTAACAATTCTGTTTCTGTCCCTGAGTAACAATTCTGTGTCTGTCCCTGAGTAACAATTCTGTGTCTGTCCCTGAGTAACAATTCTGTGTCTGTCCCTGAGTAACAATTCTGTGTCTGTCCCTCAGTAACAATTCTGTGTCTGTCCCTCAGTAACAATTCTGTGTCCCTCAGTAACAATTCTGTGTCCCTCAGTAACAATTTTGTGTCTGTCCCTGAGTAACAATTCTGTGTCCCTAAGTAACGGTTCTGTGTCCCTAAGTAACGGTTCTGTGGCCCTAAGTAACGGTTCTGTGGCCCTAAGTAACGATTCTGTGTCCCTAAGTAACGGTTCTGTGTCCCTAAGTAACGATTCTGTCGCCCTAACTCTCTCCCTCAATACAGACAGGTCTGCCTCTCTTGAATGACTGGAGGCAAATGGAGAATTCTAAAATGGCCGCAATTTATAGCTCGACCATTACACAGTGCTGTCTGGCTGGCTGCTGATTGGCTAATGCGATCACATGTCATGAATGAATGCATTATGGGTCAGCGCGCTTTGTCTGTGCGCCTTCCCAGAGATACCCGCTCTGTCGCCGCACATGTCGCCGCCATTTTAGGAAAAAAATCGAAATTTTCCTAATATTCGAAGCGAATTCCACTTCGCCAAGTTCGATTCGCTCATCTCTATTTATTACCTTATGTTGGCTTGTTTTCCTTCCTAATAATTCTGAGGTGAGCTGTTCATTCTTGGTGCTGCATCTGCTCGATAAACCAAGCACATTAGAGTTTTTGTTTTATATTCACTTGAATAGGCTTTGGTACATGCAACAAACACAAAGGAGTTCCAAAGGTTTTTTGGAGAGTAGCGTGAGGCCTTTTTCACCATGTGTTTTGGCGTGTTTGTGCGTGACACAACACAAATCTGCTACCAGTGCTTGAGGTGCCATTTACAACTAACAAGTGTGACACTTGGTTGCAGTGTGTTTGCAGCATGTTTCTGAAACATGCATCAAAATGTGCATTTTCTACATGTTTGTTGCACGTTCCAGAAACGCCCAGGTGTGTCTTAGCCAATTGATATGAGCTTTCCTAACTCTCAGCTACCATTTAAAGCCTATTGCCCATTTAAAAAAACACCAACATCCACCTTAATATCTTCTTCCCCATTTACCGCAATGCATTTAGGCTAACGATGAACTTTTGGGAACTCTACTAATTTTAATCGAAACAGAGACACTCCCGTATTCTTAACCCTTTGTAAGTGTCAGCCTGCTCAGCTTATGTTATCACCCTCCTATAAAGTGGACATATGGCCCCAGACTGGTACAGGCAGGTTCATATCAAATTTTAATTTTGCAGTCAAACAAGTGTCTACTTTTTAGGTTTCTTTTGCCACTTCGCTATTTTTCAAAGCAGTCAAGGAGATCTAATATTAAAAGCAATTTTAAAATTGTCATATATTTTCCAAAGTTTTATTCTTCTTTTATTTATTTTTATATATTAAAATATTAAATCTTAAATCACTACTGCCTTTATGCACATCCTGTGCGTTGACAGATATATATATTTTTTACAATGTAACTTGCCATCGATTCCTATCATATTGAGCAATTGAGAAATGTCCTGCGGATTTCCTTTACAGACAGACATCAATTTCATCTCACACAGGAGAACTGCGATCTGACATCTCTTCTGCTTCCTACTCATTGGTACATGTGATTTATACTGAAAGTTACATTCTATAACACACTATTAATTCCCCGTGGTGACTACCATATGTACCTAGAGAGTGGAAGCTTTTCTGTAAAAAAAAAAAATGACCCAAATTATGTCATGCTGACACCGTACATTGGTATTTCTTAGTTGTTTTTCTTCTGTGTTGCTCCAATGTCACTAGCCTGTGACTTTCAGAAACTTTATCCTGAGTGATAGGCAATTGTATTTTTAGAACGCTGAATCCTTCAACTTGCTGTGCAGGAGCTGAATTCACACATTCTATTATAAATATCTGAAGAGACAGAACGATGAAGTCTGAGAGAACAAGGATCAAATGTGTGCCACAAAATCACAGTTATAGATGGAGCTGTGACTTTTGAACGTGTGGTACAATATTGCAATTATTACATGGTTCACACATTTGGATGTATGATGTTGTAATATGATTGGAAATTAGAGTTACCTAATTGTTGTCCAGTTTCATAGCTAACAGCTTTACCTGATTTTCAGAGCCATTGCATACCTCCCAACTGTCACACTTTTCATGGAACTGCCCCTTTAAACCAAATTCTAGGGTCCTGCAGACCCACTCCATGTTCCAATGTCCAGGGGTGGGTAAAGCACCTGGTGTGCTTGCCTGCTGCAGACTCCACCCCCATTACCTGCCATTGGTCGACAGTCCAGGACTGTAAGTGTATCTAGTATGGTGCTGCCATCTCTGCTCATCTGGAACAGCCTTGTGGCCAGCATTTGGTACCCTGAAACTAGGATCATGTGGCACGGCACTAAACACAAGCATTTTGCTGTGCTGAACATTTTTGTTTGGGATACAGAAGGGTACAAGATATTCTGATCTGTTTCTTGCAAGCAGTTGTGTTTTACTTATACACATTTTAATTCCTGTATATTAATATCTTTATTTAAAAGAGAAGTATGGGGCTATAAAAAAACCCAAAAACATTTATACTCACTTAGATGAATGCAGCATTGGTCTGACGCTGCCTCTGTTCCCCACAGCTTCTAAGATTGAGAACTGAGTGAACTAAGACCACTGATCGCTCAGTTCTCAGTCTTTTATGAGCAGAGAGCTGGTTACTGTCATTGACTTTAGCCCACTGTAGGCTGAAAACAGGTTACAGGAGTGCATAGCGCCTGTGATCCATAGGAGACGTAGCCCCAAAAAAGCTTTGGCTCTACTTCTCCTTTTAAGTTCTTGTTAAAGGACCTGAAGCCAGGTATATTTCTATGATGTCTCACTGTCTGCCTCCCACCAGCAGAGGGAGCTGGAAAGTCAAGGAGCTCCATAAACTTCTATGCTGGCCACAGTGAAATATGGGAAATGAAGTTCAGGATGAGAGCCATACTGTGGTATGTTATTAACCATTGGACTGCATTTCCCATTGGGATATTGCCAGGAGAAGAAATAGCTGCAATTTCTCAGGCAGTAGAGAACACCTTTCTCTTGCCGTGAGAGAACCTGGAGAGTGAACATTACTGTCCAGTGTGCACCATCACTGCTGCATATTGGCCACCTGAGCAGGATTTGGAGTGCTGAGTCCAGGTTTGCCGACAGCCAGAATCACCTGGGTGCAAAGCAGATAGTGGACTAATCACTGTGTGTGACTGGAAGGTGAGCTGCAATATTACTTTGACTGGTGAACTGCTGCTGTGGGGATTTACTATCTACTGCTAGAAAGTCTGAGCCCCTTAGGAACTGACCATACAACCATCTAATAGCCTCAATGCTGCCTGCAGGCTTGACTGATACTATTCTCAAGTGCATCAATGGTACAACTGGGCCCCACCACTAGCCGGCTTAAGAGCTAGAACTAAAGACTGCTACACAGAGACCTTTACCTATCGCTTATGCTAAGAGGTACCTCCCAGGGGACATTACACTATATCCTAGTCATTATCCCAGAATGCACTCTAGACTAGTTATAGTAATATTATTCACATTGCAGTTAATGCATATAGCCACTGTTTATAGCTGACCTAGTTAATCCCAGTCCTAATACATTGAGTTTATTTACCACTAAATGGTCTTGTGTTCATATCCTTGTGCTAATTCACAGACAAGTTCAAGGTATCTGTGCTCACGTTCTTATAAGTATTTGCAACTTGTAACTTTCATTCAACCAGGTATGTCTGAGGGGCTGAGGGTGTTCTTGGAGTTGAGGGGCAGAACAGAGAACCCAAATTACCAAGGTGCTTCTGTGGGAATAGTGCTACAGACCAGTAATGTGAAAAGATTGTAAGTTGTAGCCCAGTAGTAGTACAATACTGTGGCAAACGTGTGCACAGTATTCTATGTATGGACTCTGTTTAACCATACCCCAATGCACGACGGCCAATATTCAGTGCTATGTAGCCTTGTCCACTTTTCATAATGGCATGCCGTTTGTACTACATTGCCCCTTATGTAAGACAAAAGTATGTATGCCATTGCCATATCTTTTGGAGTTTTTTGTTACTTAGGAAATTTTGTCCTTTGAAATAGAGGTCCAACAGTTACAGTAAGTCATACTGAACCACTTATGCCTTGTGTCACGTGCAGAAGAAAACTTCAGAAGACAAGTTTCTATGCATATAGTGAGAATATGAGTAGGCAAATTTGATATGACAAGCAATAAAAACAAGACCTGTTAAATTCTTGTTAAGTGTTGGGGTAGAGAAAGAATCTGTATTATGTTGTACTCGCACCAACTGACAAACTTCCTCTACACTGTGAAACCAGTCTTCCAAAGTCTCTTCTCTAAGACACTCTGGTCAGTAGCCGCACTGTGACATCATCAGATACAATACAGCCTGTTCAAGTGGCACCTGGTCCTGCTCTACTATTGATGAACCTATAATTACCTATTATACAGAGTATGCCACAGTGACGTAGGTCATAAAAGAGGACATGTTTATTTTTCAAGCACCCCCTGTGCTTGTTATGTCTGATGTGAGACTGTCCAGACCAGGGGTGGACTGGCAACTCATGGGGCCCCCGGGCCATAGGGGATCATGGGGCCCCTGTGTCTGTGTCACCCACACTCAAACTATACCCAAAAAAAGTACCAGGGGCATCTCATGGGGCCCCATACTGACTCGAGTGCCGGAATGGTCAGTCCACCCCTGGTCCAGACATAACCCATGAATCTGCAATAAAACATAGAAACTCCATGGAGATGGTATGCTGTTGAGAAGGAAGCCCAAGCCAAAAGGCTTGTGCTACAGTAGGTTGTTGTATGGTAAGTAATATTTAGCTTTGATGTCTCTCTGCCTGACCATCATACAACATAGGTCCACGCAATAAGAAATACATTGAGAGATGCAATTAAGTAAATACGGTTCTCAAGTATTAGCATTTAGTAAGCAGCCAGCCCAGCTGTCACAATTTGGAGAAAAAAAATTAAATATGGGACAGATGTAGACAGATTCTTCAAATAAACACTACGGAGCTGAAATCAGTCTCTAATGCCCTCTGTTCAAAGTGGTCTTTTAAAAGAGGAACTGAAATCTGGAAGTTGTACCCCACCAAAATAGGAAAGGAAAAGACAAAATACTATCACCAATATTGGCAATATCTTCTCTCTACAGATGATCTTTTTTTGGTTACTAACATTTGCTTCATTCACCTTGCTTGTGTGGATGATAGAATTAGATTTTTTTTTTGCTCAGTTGGCTGGCTAAATTAAAAAACAAAAAGAATTATCGATGGCCAGGTTTAGATGTACATATACTTTTTTTTGCCTGTAGGCACAGGAAGTGTATTAATATTTTTCATGAAGACTTCAAGGCACAAAGTGGATTTTGAAGGTGCTGCTTTGGTGTATTTAACATTTCTTAATATTCCCTATAAAATATCATATCTTCACTATTTGAGTTTGGGTCCAGTTTAAACAGCAATTACAAGTGACAGGTAAAACTTTACAGCCTTGCTAACATCAGAATATCCGCTCACTGCACTATATCCGAGTTTTTTTTACTGTACTGTACCCTTTGGGCATAATTGTGTCAAGCCTTTCAAGATCAAGGCATGTTTATAAAAAACAAAAAGTATTTCTGTCTATGATTCACACCTCCCTATGCACTTCTTTGCTCAACTGCCATCCTCTACTAGTTGGACTAAAGTAAGCAACATACCGTAGGTCCCACAAGCCTTTATCAAGTAGCATTTATTTAACTTTCCAATCAATGCTTTGCAAGCCCTTCCTTGAATAGGTAGATAGTATGCTAATCTACCAATCTGCACCATCATAATTTTAGTTGAAGAAAAATGTTGATTCAACACAATCTACCTAGTGGCACTTCAGTTCAGATTTATTTAAAAATCCTTGTGTTTAGTGCTTCTTATCTTCATTCAAATGACAGTGAGCAAGAGCTGTTCCTTGAAGAATGAAGCTCTTTATGTTGCAGATAATTATTTTCAAAGTGTGCATACTATCTATGGGCTTCATTACAGGATGCATTTTCTTGATAGAATACCATTAGCAATATGTGTTTCCTTCCAGATAACCTCAAAGTGATTCACTCCCCCGTTCAGAGTACAAATGGAGGTTGTGCCCTTTCGTATTGTTCGTTTAATGGCGGGCCAAGTGTCACACTGAATAACCATGATGGTGCTCACCTTACACCCCATCTGATACCTCCTCGGTATTACTTGTGTTTTGCCAAGTTTGTGTCCTTGCCAAGATGTCTTTCTTAGACAAGTGCCATATCTGAAATGCTGTGTTATATTTAACTTTGCTTTAAATATGTAACTTTTAATTGGTATTCAGCATGCCACAAATGATTACTGTAGTAAAAAAAAAATGATGGTGGATTATGTGCCTTAGAAGAATGAGTCACTAATAATAGTTACTGCTACTGTATAAATATGTAGGATTCATATATTTGGCATTCACATGACATCGCTTTGCAGTCTATTGTTCTGTGGTAGCTGTCATGTTTTAATGAAATGTTGGATTTTATAATTATATTTGGTTAGGGCAAACTAACAAAGAAACATGGAAAGCCCTCATGTCTTGATTGGGGGGCATCGCCAAGTGAAATTCAAAGTTTGTTGACTGTCTGTTTTTGTGACTTGTTACTTTATTTCCATGGATTAACATGACTTGTTCGTAGTTCCTCTTTTGCCTCCTGCTCATTTTTTACTCTGTGGCTACTAACCTGGCTTTCATTGTTGATTAGACATGTGCATGCTGGAAATTTTTGTTTCTCTTCATAGGCATTCATTTCATCCTGCTCATTATGTTGAGTTAATTCGTGTTTGGAATTTGTTTTGTTTTTTCGGCATTAATTTTGTAAGTTTGTTGGTCCGGGTGGATTTGAAAAATGTAAAAATGTAAAAAAATTTCCAGAAGATTGCTACATATTCAATATATCATCGTATTGGACTTGGAAGGATTGGATATTTACAGACGCTAGTCCAACCCAACAAGGGAAATGGCATGGGCTGATTAGATGATATTGACTAGTGTCATGTACATCCACATTATTGTGTAGAACAAAATTTGGATCCATTCATTATCCGAATCCAAATTATTGAACAAATTCAAAAACTGAATTAATTTCCTCATGGGTCCACACTACTATCGCATCATGTGGCATCATCCGAATGAAACAAATGCATTTGTTAATTTCGTTATACCTTTTCTTCAAATTCATTACTATGCCCTGTTATTGAGTCGCATACATCTGAATCTCCAAAAAATGAATCATAGAGAAACAAAATGCACATGTTCATTGTTGATTTTGGCCTGTTATTGTACAAACCATATGCTACCTGTCCTTGCATGGGCTATCCTTACGTTGGCTTGGCTTTTGATCACTGAATCTACACTACCCGTCCTTGGTCTACTGACTACATCTCCTGCATGAAGCACCCTGAGACTCCCTGGTTTCTTTACTGCACTTGTCACATGTACAATATCCTACATCTCAGATGTCAGTGTATTACCAAGTTCTTTATTTTGGGATTCATCAGGTACATGACATAGAGGGATATAAGATGAAAAGCAGAATTTTATCATTTGTGATTTAATGAATTAACAGGTACAGCAGAGAACCCCCTTAATGCAATATATATAATGGCTATGTGGTTTGCAACTTTGGCAAGTTCACAATGCACAAAAACTAAGTAAAACGACCTTATGTCTATAAGATGTAGGAAGATCAATGTACACTTCAAAGTTCTAAGTATAAATCTTTGTGTGATGACTCCAGGCAACATCCTTTAGAACCAAATTACTACTATAGGTCAGTGTTTTGTCTCTGTGCATTGTGGGCATCAAACCTTCACGAATAGACCAGTGTTAGGATTATTGTGTTAAAAAAAAAACTCTTACGGGGATATTTTATTTCTGCATCACTCCGGTTCAAGTAAAGTCACAGACATCTGCTCCACGATTTTCAATCCTCAATTCTCACAGCTCAGAAGATTTAATAAATCACACGGCGCAGTTTACTCACTCCTGCCTAAGTTCACTTAACTGCAGATAACTTGCCGCTGCACCTTAGGCCACGGAGAAGAATAATTATGGATGAAAGCCGCTGAAGCAATATCTGAACTGTAAATAAGTTGGAGAACTCACCTGCAGCTGAGTGAGCATTATGAAATCGGGGAACCGGGGAATTGACGAGAAGCTTGGGGCTACTGTGTGCTTCTCAATTGTGGACCAATTTCGCTGTTTAAAGTGTAATTTGGTGGTAAATTGTCCTCTAGTAGTTAAGAAATAAATGTTCTGTAGTTAGACTACAGGGTCCAAGGGCATTGATTTATCAAGGATGGTAGAATATGTAATAAAACATGGACAGCAAGGCTCTAAAACAACATACTTGCATTTCAGAGTTCAGAGAGCAAATAAAGCAAATTAAAGCCTGGAAGAAGTCATAAACTTGTTATTTCTTAGCTACCTTACCTAACTTTGGACGTATGAAAGGTATTTCTGTTCTGTGTTAGTCAAGTGTTGCCTTGGAGAGAATTTGTTTGAATAAAAATGTAAGTCTGACCAACGTAATATAATTGTAGAGAGATATAGATATTGGGTCCTCTTTCAATAAGCACTTCATAAGATTTAGTAGGAACAGATGAGCTCCCTCGTGTTGGGAATTCCATCCCAGTGTGTCCTTTCAGTGCTGTAGGGATATGTTTATGATTGGCTGCAGGTGGTGTAGAGAGGAGCCTATAGCTGGAAGGTAGTGAACCAAGACAAGGGAAAGCAGTATGGAGGACACAACCAGGAAGCCACTTTTTGAGGAACAACTGTAGCTACTACTTATATGAAAGTGGTCAACTGAGTAAATGACCAGTCATGAGTGAAAAGTCTCAACTTTGCTTCTGTTCAGTAGGTTTCAGCTGCAGAATTTGGTGATTACATGAAACCTAGTGGACTAAGTCAATGGAGCCTACATGACATGGTGCTCCCTTGGATAATCTAACAAGCTACAGCCAGTCACTGTTTAGCAACACCACCCTAGCCACCCTTGTTGAGGTGTGGTAACTTGCTAAGGTTATGTAAGAAACCTGAGCAGAATGGCATTATTAGGTAAGCACTGCTAAGTCCAGGAAGAAAGTCCACTCATCACCTCCTGATGTCATCAGAATAATCTAAAGACTGCATTAAGACAGTATTTTTGATTTATACTGGTGTGGAGGAGGTTTAGGGAATGGAGGAGATTACAAAACTGGAGTTCCACTTTTCAGTAAAATGAAAAACTAAACTAACACTCTACATCCTTCCCCTCTCCCACCCTTCCCACTGTACTTACTTCCATGGTTGATGAGATGTCACTCAGTGCCAATGCAACCGATGTAGCAGTCTGGAGATTTGAAATGCCTGCTCCTCTTCCCTTCTTTCTTAAAGGCTTCCATAATGGCTCAGAGTGATTCCAACTAGTCAAAGTGGTCACATACTGGAGCTGATCAATCACTCTGATCTATCCTAGAAGCCCTACAGAAAAAAGGGAAGGGAAGAAGAGGTGAGATTTCAGATCCCTGGACTGCTACAGCGGTTGCGTGGGCGCTGACAACTCAGTGGTAAGTACAATGAGGATGGGAAGGATGTAAGTTGTTTAATTTTTTCTCAAAAGGTGAACTAACCCTTTAGGGTCAGGTCACACCACAAAAAAGCACTCTGGATGCATTCTGGATATGTTTTTGCTTACAGTTCACACCACACTCTTGGTGCAGTTTTGATGTAGTTTACTATGTTCCAGTACAGTTCTGTGTAGAAAAAAATACAGCATGTTCTACTTTTTTTTCTGCACAGGAAACTGACTGGAACTGACTGCACTGGTGTGAACTAGGGCCATTGGAATACATAGAAAACACTGTGCATGCTTTTTTGATGCAGAAAACAAAAGCACTGGACTGCATCTAATGTGAACTAGCCCTAAAGCTAAAAATCTGATAGTGAGCACAGATTGCACTTATTTGGTATTTTCCATTTTAATAAAGTATACATCCTTTTATGAAAGTCATGAGCCCTGATTCACCAAGTGGCAATGGCATTTAAAGCATGAGAAATAGCACTGGAAGGGACTCGTGCGCACGCTGATGCCAGGGTTATAATGCTTTTGAGCCTCTGACCTAGAACAAACATAGACATAAGAATTTCTGACACTTTTCTGATACTCATTTATCAAGATTTATTCAGGCTCTGTGAGTCAAAAGTATTGAAGCCAGACAGAGCTAGGAAACAAGTAGTTTCAAAAGAGGGCAAACAATGACAGTGCCCTACATTTTTAATCACATGCTATGATATTACTGACCAAAGGACACTTTAGCATGCCTTAAGTGCACATAAGGAAGCTTAAAGTGATTCTAAAAGTTCAATTATTAGTTTTTAAAAAATAACAAACATATTATACTTACCTGCTCTGTGCAATAGTTTTGTACAGAGCAGCCCAGATCCTCTTCTTGGGCCCCATGTTGATGCTTCTGGCTTCAATCCCCCCCCCCCCGCCTAGTGCCCCACTATCAAGTTACTTGCTATGGGAGCACTCACGTGTGCTCACTCCCGAACCAAGTCTGTGTGTCCATAAGACACACAAAGCAGACACCAGCAGGAGCCAATGGCTCCCACTGCTGTGTCTGAGCCAATGAAGAGAGAGAAAGCTGAGAGAGGTTCTTCTCTTGTGCACAGTGCTGGATTGAGATCGGGCTCAGGTAAGTATTTAGGGGGGCTGAGAAGTAGCTGCATGGAGAAAGCTTTTTAACCTTAATGCAGAGAATTAAAGGCTGAAGGTAAAAACCTTCAGCCTTTAGAACCACTTTAAATGTCAACTGCAGCATGATGAATCAAGTGCCTGATGGACCACCTACCTTCAAGCTTTGATGTGGGTAATTTTTTTTCACCACATGATGAGCTCTGATTAAGGCCCATTCTGGGCCGAAACGTGTTAGATTGGAATCCACTATGTTTTTTTAACTGTGACAAAGAAAAGTTCTTTTTTAATTTTGAAGATGTGTGCAGCTCCTATATACTTTTTTTTTGTACCAAAACCCTCTAAATATTTATAAATGTTTTTCAAGTAATCCAATACATTTCCATTCTAAAAATACTGAATAATGTATATATAATATATGAATGTTAAATTAATTATAATTTGTTAAAACTCTAAACAGCTATATTTTACTACTGATAGAAGAAGTTCCCCCTTAACCCATTTGACCTACCCCCTGGGGGTACACATTCTGCTAGTTAAAAACACATGTCATTTATTTAAACTGGATAAATATTATTTAGTTTCCAGAAATAATCCTTTGCCGTATGCTGTAAACACATTATAAATTGTGACATGAGGTTGTGTAAGACTGATCTGATAAAATTGCGTGAGCACGACTTTTTGCTTGTTTCTATTATACAACCCTATTTTTAAAGGCAGACAGGTCCCCTTGGAAACATCCATTTATCTCTTTTGAAGATATAAAGCAGTTCCTCTGGGAGGCTGGCCCTTCTCAGGGGTTTTGCATTCTCTGGCAGTATAGGATTTTAAGTCCCATAAGATTCAATCGGTCTGAAACAGTTCCACGCAATGATAAGGAGATAAATGGAAAGTGGTGACTTTGTAGGACATTCTGCAGAATGTAGCACAAGATGGATCTCATGAGGATTGTGAACGAGAACCTGTCATTGTAATAGACCTGCATATAATGGCTGAAAGAAAAAAAGACAAAAACAGATAAATAAAACCCAATATTAAAAAAGGCCTACAGACTAGAAGTAGCCCATGTTTTATATAGTTTTTTGCCATCCTCTGGATCAGTTGTGGATCTAGGGTTCTGTGAATATGGATTATTTAAAAGGTTAGTTCACCTTTACCAAAAACAAACAAACAAAAAACAGCCTATGCAGATAACGGCTATATATCTATACTATGCAGCTTTGACTAAAGTTGAATAATGACTTTGCTATAGGTGTAGCATACAGTGAGGAACAGAAGTATTTGAACACCCTGCAATTTTGCAAGTTCTCCCACTTAGAAATCATGGAGGGGTCTGAAATTCACATTGTAGGTGCATTCCCACTGAGAAACAGAATTAAAAAAAAATTCAGGAAATCACATTGTATGATTTTTAAAGAATTTATTTGTCTTGCTGTCAGGAACCATCGCGACGCATGGGTCTACACATGCGTAGGTGTCTGCCGAGACGTATAGGTGGCAGGGCACTAGGACCCAGGCGTACCTGTCGTCTGGACAGTACTAGACAGGCACTAGGACCCAGGCTACGCCTGTCAGGTGCAGGGCGGCCTATTTAAGCTAGCCCTGCACAGACACTTGTTGCCGAATGGTCTTTGTATCCTGTTACCTGTGTGTGAGTACTTCTGATCTGGATTGTTTTGACCTTGTTGCCTTCTCCCATCCTGACCCCTTGGCTTGCCTGACTCTGCTCCCGGATGTTCCCGTTTAGATCTGACCTCCTGGTATTGACTCTGCGTGTGACCCGACTATCCTTTGCCTACCGTTTTGTACCTTACCGATCCTCTAGTTATCGTCCCGGCCTGCATGACTCTGATTTAGCTCATCCATCCATCCACCCCGCAGGGATCACTAGGCTCCCTTACATCAGACTCCTAGCTCTCTGGAGCCCCTGTCAGACTCCTCTACCCCTGTTGGAGATACCTGGTAGTTGCGACCTGGTACCGGAGTGCTCCAAGTCCATCCCCACCATCAGGGGCCCTGGTGAACAAGTGCTCCGGTGCTTAGACTCCGCACGCTGGGAAGGCTCTACCGGGGGACTGATAGAGGTGCTGTCAGGTGGTCCCTTACAGTACCATTCGGCCAAAAGGAATCTCAGAACCTGGCAATAAGTCAATGGGACAATCATATGGTCGATGTGGTGGTAGTGTATCAGCCCCTCGTCTACTGAACATGTCTAAATATTCATGATATACGGTTGGTACAATCTGTCTTAGGTTAGCGTCCTCTTCTGCACATAAGAGGATCTGGGGGGCCCGGGGCCCAGAGGCCTGGCAGTTTTTCTGACAATAGTCTGAAGGAAAACTAAGGGACCCGGTTTTCCAGTCGATCTGGGGGTTGTGGGCCTGCAGCCACGGAAGCCCCAGGATCACTGGAAAAAGGGGTGACGCAATGGCGTCAAAGTGTAGTAATTCCCGATGGGAGCCCATTACGGTGGTGAGTATGGGAGGGGTCTCTTGGTCCACTAAACCTGATTTTATTTGGGAACCATCAGCCAAGAACAAATTGAGCCCCCATTTCCTGGCCTGTAATGGTATCTCCTGCTGGCGGGCAAAGGCAAGGTCCAGGAAGCAACTGCAGGCCCCCGAATCAATGATTGCAGTGGTTACCACGGTTTTCTCTGGCAGCTGAAACAAAAGGGGTACCGCTAAGTAATTGGACTGACTTATATTACTCAAGGAAACAGGAACCGAAGATCGAGACTTACATGTCTTCACTGGACAGTTTCGCACTGCATGTCCAGCTCCCCCGCAATAGAAACACAGGTTCTTGGCCCGCCGTCTCTGGCGTTCTTCTGGAGTAAGGGTCTGCCGCGCCAAACCCAGCTGCATCGGTTCTGGCACATCAGTGGAGACAACTGGTGGAACAGTAGCAGGGACGGAATGACCTGTGCCTTTGGGGGGTATCCAGGTAACTCCTTGACCCTGGCCTTGACCTGTCCTCTCAGACCGGCGTTCCCTTAACCTGCGATCAATCTGAATCGCCAGGTCGATCAACTCCTTTAGAGACCCGGGGAGGCTAACCCGAGCTAACTCATCTTTTAGGCCCACCGAGAGTCCGACCCTAAATTGGTGATGTAGGGTGGCGTCATTCCAGTGTGTGTCCCCCATCCATCGCCTGAACTCGGAGGCGTATTCATCCGCAGCTCGACGACCCTGTCGTAGGGCATAAAGGGTGGTTTCAGCCGAAACCGCCCGCTGGGGGTCATCGTACAAAACTGCCAGGCCTCTGGGCCCCGGGCCCCCCAGATCCTCTTATGTGCAGAAGAGGACGCTAACCTAAGACAGATTGTACCAACCGTATATCATGAATATTTAGACGTGTTCAGTAGACGAGGGGCTGATACACTACCACCACATCGACCATATGATTGATGTACGGTTGGTACAACAAAACGGTAGGCAAAGGATAGTCGGGTCACACGCAGGGTCAATACCAGGAGGTCAGATCTAAACGGGAACATCCGGGAGCAGAGTCAGGCAAGCCAAGGGGTCAGGACGGGAGAAAGCAACAGGGTCAAAACAATCCAGATCAGAAGTACTCACACACAGGTAACAGGATACAAAGACCATTCGGCAACAAGTGTCTGTGCAGGGCTAGCTTAAATAGGCCGCCCTGCACCTGACAGGCGTAGCCTGGGTCCTAGTGCCTGTCTAGTACTGTCCAGACGACAGGTACGCCTGGGTCCTAGTGCCCTGCCACCTATACGTCTCGGCAGACACCTACGCATGTGTAGACCCATGCGTCGCGATGGTTCCTGACACTTGCACTGCTGAACATAAGTATTTGAACACCTAAGAAACAGCAAGAATTCTGGCTCTCAAAGACCTGTTACTGAGCCTTTAAAAAGTCCACCTCTACTCCACTCATTAATCTAACTTAGTAGCACCTGTCTGAGCTCTTTAAAGACACCTGTCCACCCCACAGTCAGACAGACGCCAACTACTACCATGGGCAAGACTAAAGAGCTGTCAAAAGACACCAGAGACAATACTGTGGACCTCCACAAGGCTCGAAAGGGCTACTGGGCAATTGCCAAGCAGCTTGGTGAAAATAGATCAACTGATGGAGCAATTGTTAGAAAATGGAAGAGGCTAAAGACGACTGTCAGTCTCCCTCGGACTGGGGCTCCATGCAAGATCTCACCTTGTGGGGTATCACTGATGATAAGAAAGGTGAGGAATCAGCCCAGAACTACAAGGGAGGAGCTGGTCAATGACATGAAGAGAGCGGGGACCACAGTTTCAAAGGTCACTGTCGGTAGAACACTACGCCGTCATGGTATCAAATCATGCATTGCACGGAAGGTTCCCCTGCTCAAGTCATCACATGTCCAGGCCCGTCTGAAGTTTGCCAATCACCATCTGGATGATCCAGAGGAGGCATGGGAGAAAGTCATGTGGTCAGATGAGACCAAAGTAGAACTTTTTGGTCTAAACTTCACTCGTTGTGTTTGGAGGAAAAAGAAGGATGAGTTGCATCCCAAGAACACCATCCCTAATGTGAAGCATGCTTTGGGGGTGCTTTTCTGCCCATGGGACAGGATGACTGCACTGTATTAAGTAGAGGATGAATGGGGCCATTTATTGTGAGATTTTGAGCAACAACCTCCTTCCCTCAGTCAGAGCATTGAAGATGGGTCATGGCTGGGTCTTCCAACATGACAATGACCCGAAGCACATAGCCAGGATAACCAAGGAGTGGCTCCGTAAGAAGCATATCAAGGTTCTGGAGTGGCCTAGCCAGTCTCCAGACCTAAATCCAATAGAACATATTTGGAGAGAGCTGAAACTCTGTGTTGCTCAGCGACAGCCCTGAAACCTGACAGATCTAGAGGAGATCTGTGTGGAGGAGTGGGCCAAAATCCCTGTTGCAGTGTGTGCAAGAACTACAGGAAACGTTTGACCTCTGTAATTGCAAACAAAGGCTTCTGTACCAAATATTAACACTGATTTTCTCAGGTGTTCAAATACTTATGTTCAGCAGTGCAAGACAAATACATTCTTTAAAAATCATACAATGTGATTTCCTGAATTTTTTTTTAAATTCTGTCTCTCAGAGTGGGAATGCACTTACAATGTGAATTTCAGACCCCTCCATGATTTCTAAGTGGGAGAACCTACAAAATCGCAGGGTGTTCAAATACTTCTGTTCCTCACTGTATATATATATTTTTTATAGTAATACAATAGTTCACCCCAGATATCTCAATACATAAAGTATGACTACATAACCACTTGAAGATTTGAGTCTGTGCTCCATTAGCTTCAGTAGGGGTGCAGGGGAGATATTAAAGTAATACTAAAGTTTGTTTTTTTTTGTAAAGAACAAACAATGCTATACTTGTCTGCTCTTTGCAGTGGGTTTGGCACAGAGCAGCCTGGATCCTTCTTTTCTCGGGTCCCCCACCAGCGCTCCTGGCCCCTTCCTCCTGTCAGGTGCCTCCACAGCAGGCAGCTTGCTATGGGGGCACCAGAGCAGGTGCGCTCCCAATCCACAGCTCTGCAGATTCATTCACACACAGAGCCACGGCTCGACCCTGTCCCCTATTTCTCGTGATTGGCTTACTATCTGCCAATCAGGAGTATGAGTTCTCGTGGAGATTGCTGGATTTGGATGGGCTCAGGTAAGTGTTAAGGGGGCTAGGGGGCTGCTACACACAGAAGGTTTTTTACCTTCACGCATAGAATGCATGAAGGTAAAAGAACTTGAGCCTTTAGAACCACTTTAATAAACGCCTGATGTCTCATTAAAGAGAACCTATTACAAGATATATGCTATCACATAGGCAGCTATTGGTTATGTGAAAAAAACAAAAAAACGATAAAATGTTTTAAAGCCCCTTTGTCCCCACATACATACAACATACACATCTGTAGATGCATGTGTTGAGTGGCCTACAAAAACCACAACTGCGCTATACATGTTTTATATAGCCATGCACAAAGGAGTGATAACAATAATTCCCAGGAAATTATCTATGGTTAACTCTAAACTCATGACCTGTTAGGGTTTTTAAAGTGTCAGCTAATTTTGGGTACTAAAGTTTGCCCACAATTTTAAGGCAAGACATGTTGGGTACCTAGTCACTTGACACAACCTCATCTTTATATTTTTCCAAACAAATAGGTAATATATTGTGCTAATGTGCACTAAAAATGAGTTTACTTACTTACTAAGTTCTACCACCATTTTATTCTTCAAGGTCTCTACCTTCAGAAAATATGTAGGTTTTTAAGTAACCTTCAGGCCTAAAATGTGTATTTTACCATGTGTGCAAAAATTTAATAGTGGCTCTTGCAGCGAAGGGTTAGATTCAAGTTTCTGTGCTCTGAATTTAGCTATGAGCATGTGCCTAAAGGCCTGCGTCAATAGACTTTTTTTTTGAACTTCAAACAGGTTTAGGAGTAGATCTAAATCTAAATCTAATTGGTGAAGTCTCTTATAAGATTTAAAGTCTGAATCCAACCGTAACTTTTCTGTCTGAATTAATGCTTTCCGGGGTTCCATTAGGAAGATTTAACCTCATATCCTGTCCTGGTGACAATATTTTACCAAATGTAAAGTGAGGGAAAGTCCTGTGTTCTGAGCGTTCCTCCCTGAATGCACAGGACCCTAAATGTGGGCACCACTCAGTACAGAGTTCAGCTCTATCCATTTGTAGCCTGCTATAGTCTTTGATAGCTCAGGCTGCAGGTAGTGGGTTGGACATTGCACATGTCTTTTCTGGGTACATTAAAACTCTGGGAGGGACGCACTGAATGTAGATGGACCCCATGTGCTAAGGGCCTAAATGTTATTTCAGAAGCTGTTTTCAATCAATTTAAAGCTGCAACTTTCTTTAATAATAATACCTGGTGGTCTTGCCATGAAGGTCCTTGTTCTTCTTGCTATAAGGTGATAATGCTTTCTCTTCCATTTCTGCTCCTGCTTTGTGCTCATTGTGCTCCTGGCTGTGCTAATACACATTACGCTGGTTTGGTCCTCTGTCATCAATACAAGGAGAGTGATCCAGAGCAATGATCTGCACACAACGGAATGAGTGCATAAACATTTACAAAAATGAAATGTGACCGAAAAGGTTCAAAAGCATGGAGTTTATTTACAGTATTTATTACAGGTATTTACATAGCACCGATAATTTATACATCATTACACATACAGTATATTGTGCATTCTTGCCCTCAATGAGCTTACTCTCTAAGGTCCCAATTTCACTTTCTAGGGCCCGGTTTAGACAGGAGCCCATGATAACTTGGCAGTATGGCTTTGGAATACTCAGAGGAAGCCATTCAAGCACAGGGAAAACATGCATGTAGTGTCTTGGTTAGGACCTGAGCTAGTGACCCTAGTGCTGCAACGCAGAAGTGCTAACCACTAAAACACTGCGCTGATCTCCCTATCCAAGCCCAGCCCAGCCCAACCCAATCCAACCTATCCTATTCCATCTCAGCCCAACTTATCCAACCCCATCTCATCCATTCCCATCCCAACCAAACCCAACCCAACCCATCCTATCCCATCCCACTCCATCTTATCCTATACCATCCCATCCCATCCTATCCCACCCCAACCCTTTCTATTTTATATCATCTCTTCCCATCCCACCCAAACCCATCCTATCCCATCACATCTTAATCCAACCCATCCCATCCCAAATCACCCAAACCCATCATATTCCATCCCACCCCATGCCACCCCAACCCATACTACTCGATTCCATCCTTTCCCAATGCAACCCATTCCATCGCATCCCCTGTGCCAGATTATATTTTCTGGAGACCCCTAGGCAGTTTAAATCTTGGGGCCCCTCACAGGTTCCTGTGATCCTGATGTCTATGGTTTATGTCCTTTAAGTTGCAATTAGGTATATTACATTAGTACAGTATTTTCTTTATGCAGTTTTTAATGTAAAGTTTTCGCCTATTTGAGTTTAGTTTGTCAATCTATTGTAAACAATTTAAGAATGCTTCATTGCAACTGTTAAAAAAAGAATGCTTCATTGTAATTTTCTTTCAAGGTCAAATCAATGTTATTTTGATCCATTGTCGCAGGGCCCTTAAACAGTGTGGGGCCCATAGGCTGGTGTCTACTCTGCCTATTTGGTAATCCAGCCATGCACATCCCAAACCATCCCATCCAAACAAGGTTGCAAAAAAATTATAAAAATTACCATTATGGAAAAAACTCCTGTAGTTGGTTATACCAACCAATGCTTCAGCAAACCAAATGTTGTCCAGTTATGGATTAGCTGAATTTTTAGGTGTATCGTGTGATATAGAATTTCCTAAATATTTTTTGCTACAAGGATAAGCCTATATAGTACCTTGTCACTTTCTAATTGGTTGCTCCAGGTTTCTGCACTAGTGTTACTCTGCATTCTGCTTGCCCTCTATAGAATAAATGGAAGGGTTTGATTGCAGGAATCACAATAGGCCGGCACATCACTACCACTGGCTGATGTATCTCTTCTGTTGTCCTATACCATAAGTTAAAATAAATTCTTCCTCATGAATGAACACCCGGCGGATTTGTGAGTCGAATTAATATTGCTTCCCTCTCCATTTATATTTTGCTTCCACTGACTATTTACAGACACCAAATCTTTCTTTATCACCATAACTTTCATTCATCCTATTATTAGCTGTATGTAAAATAATTCTTCATTTCATAGATAGTAGATTCTCCCTGCTGTAAGTTACTGACTGGATGTCTTGGAGACTGTCCCAGATTTTATTGCTTTCACCATCCGAGCGCTGAATAAAATATTCCTACAATTTACTCATTCATTTCTACAAACATTTTATAATTTTTATGTACTAGCTTCAATTTAATGGCAGAGGTTTATAATAAAGTTATGTTACTAAATTAGTGTGTTTATTTGCCTTATATTTTATGGGACGTCAGTGGTTAATGTAACTGCGCCGCTTAAAGCTTCTGTTTTGATAGGACTAAATTGTTTGATATTGATTGAAACTTAAACTTTATTTTGAGTTATAAGTATGATCAGCGGTTTAACTGGTGGAGCTGAGTTTGAAATGCCGAAGTTGGTGGGTCCATTATTATACCGTAAGCTATGGTCCTTTAAGGCTTTGTCCATGTCTTTGATTGCAGAGCTATCTGGTGACCTGAATGGGTCTGATTTATTAAACTATAACTATATACACAAAGCACAGAGCTACTATGGATACATTCTATAGCTAAATAAAATGTATTATTTATCTATAGCCTTTATTTATCTATCGGGTTTTAACCAACGTAGTGCTGTGTGTATATACAGTATGTGTTGTTGGTGTATTGCATATGGCATTAATCTTTGATACAGTCCAGCAGTTTAGGTACATTCATCTATTATTTATTTCTTGACTGCAGAGTATCTTTGTGAATATGATTTTTTAGAGCCTACGTTTTGTAAAAAAAAAAAAATCAGTACAAGGGATGGTACTTACATTCAATGAGAAGTGTCCCTTGTGCTGCTGGCTGCTGTTATAGTTGAAATCTGAAGTGATCTGAATGAAGGGTAGGTAGATGAATGAAAGGCCCACCTCCCCCATTCATAGTTCACTTTCCATTGATGGAAGCTATGAAAAGAATTAGGTGGAGGGTGGAAAGGGTGGGCACTCTTGACGGGTGCCTGTGACAGGTCCAGTGGCTTCACCCCGCAACCCCAGAAGATTACCACTGTGAGGATACATGGTGGGGTGAGGATTTCAGACTTCAGATTTCAACTAAAATAGCAGTCATCAGCACAAGGAACTTTTCTCATTTAATGTACGTACTGTCCCTTGTGCTGATTTTTTTTTATTTGATTACATAGATTTAAACTGTCATTGTAAACAGCCAATCAAAAAGAAACCTAATTTGCAAACAGATTCAGGTTGTAGTGTCACTGGTTTCTCTGAGCCAATAGAGGTAGCCCCTTTTTTTTTTGAGACACTGTCATCACAGTGTCTATGAAAAAGGTACGCCCCAAGCTCCCTATACTCACCTTACCAGCAATCCCCTGCCACTCCTTCCTTTTTTGTAGCTGTCTTCAATACCCGGCACTTCTCTATGACATTGCACAGGTGAAGCAGCCAATCACTAGACCTGAGCACTGTCACATGGTCAGGGGATTTATGTCCCCTATGTTGCCAGTCATTTCACTGCTGGCTGCAGAGGACAAAGGTACAAAGAGGAATCATATGTAATCAAAGTATCGGGGGATCAGGGGAGGGGGCCTTTCCAGAGATACTGTCACTAAGGTTATAGTGTCTCTTAAGGAATGACAAATACTTTTGAAATGCATAAACTTCACGTGCTTAAATGGCTAAGCTAAAACACTTCAGTTATTTTGTATTATTGTTTTTTTAAATCTCTCATTGGGGCTCATTTGCAGTAAATAAAGAATGGCAAATAACAAATGTTATAGCATTGTAAATTGAGCCTCTTGTCCTAATGTTAACATGGTTCTAAAGCCAAAATATTTTTTACCTTAAAGCATTCTGTGCATTAAGGTAATGCTTAGGTTAAAGTGTTGCCGCCTCATCCCCCCTAATACTTACCAGATACCAATATTGATCCAACTCTGTGCACGAGAGCAGCTGCTCTCTCATCTTCTCCCCCGCTCTCACATGCTTGACTGAGAGCCATTGGTTCCCACTGCTGTCAGTCAAATCCTGTGATGAGGGAGTGGGAGGTGTGTCCGAGTCTCGCTGTCTGTATCAATAGACACAGGCAGAGCAGCTCAGGATCGAGTCCGCAGGTGTGCCATGAAATGTCATGATAGGAAGCAGCTTGCTATGGTGGAACACCAAAAAGAGGAGGAGCCAGGAGCACTTGTGGACCCAAGAAGAGGAGCTTCAGGGCTGCTCTGTACAATTCCAAGTTAAAACCTCTTAGTTATTTAAAAAAAATAACATTTAAGACAGTACGATAACGTTAAAGCTAGGGAGTTGGTGGGTTAAAAGTGCTGAAAAAATTAGTCAAGATGATAAAGGTACAGTAAGGGCTTGGGTGAGGGGGGAAGATAAGGAGGGACAGCTGCCCTGGGAGCAATGTCTTCATGTGGGAGAGACGACGGGCTGGTAGCTTGCCAGCAACTTGTTCTCCAACTGCCTGATTGACAGGAGTGAAGGCAGCACCATTCTTGACAGGCAGAGCAGAGTTCATGATAGCTGCTGGCAGGAATATTCTGCTGTCTCCTCCCTCCAATAGCAGCCTACTGTGGGCAGAAGAGAGCAGTGCCAAAGCAGTCCACTTCAGACTAAAACCATCGACGCAGGAGCAATTTTTTCCCACCAACAGCGATACAGCAGCTGTTTTTTCTTCCAGTGATACCACCAACAAAGTGGCTTTTTTACTTCGATTGACGTCATTGACCCAGGGGAATTTTCATTTCACCCCAATGCTGGGGCATTTGATCCTTCACCACTGTTAGCCTCATATTTTACCTCCGGACAGTATTTGCATGGCTTTTAAACTCTTTAATTTAGATCGGTGTGCCATGATCATTGACACTATTTCAGCACATGCAGCAACCATTGCATCCTTTTTTTAAGCATGGTAATCTCTACACATTGCTACTAGCCCTGTTTCCCTGAGTGAAGGAGGCTCATTTTGGCATCTTAACCCTAGACACTGAATGGCCTTGTACCGGCAATTGGTACATCCAATGTGTTTCAAAGGCTTTGGACACCCTCTATTTAGGGCTGTAGAAATCCAGTTGGTGACTGGATTTCTTATATTTGACTGGAGCTCTGTCAGAATGACCCAGGTCATAAAAGATGCAGTCATCACTGACACCAAAATTTACCTGTGAAGGATACATTCCTTTGATATGTTCCTTTCACTTAGTAGTTGACCAGTCACAGGAGAACTCTTTAAGACAGTGTTCTCTTCCTATTCTTGAACTGATCAAAGGTTACTTTGGAACTATGCCATTAAATCTTGCACCTCAAGTCCAGAGCTACTCCCACTTCATAAAAATGCAGATGTTGAAGCTGAAAAAATAGATATAATTTCATTGCACAGCTGACTAGGGTGGGTTGGTCTGTCAATAGGCCTTTTACACCTGATGTGCTCAATTCAATTTTCAATGGATTATACTACAACCCCAAGTGGTGAAGCTGAAAATTAGATTCCCAGATTATTTTTTTTTCTAATGATAGGCAATCCAGTGCTGAGAGTACATTGATAGTGAGCACTAACGACGTTTCAAGCATTTTTCCACACAAGGGTTTCTCTGTATAGTTATTTGGGGTTTAACCCCAAAGAGAAAAGAGTGTAATGCATTCTGGGCTGTGACATTTATCTTTCTACCCCTAATATGTATTGTGATATTAATTGTGGCTATCTATTTCTATTACTTCTCAAGCCATCCAACATGTTTCTAAATTGTATACATGGACTTCTTTCGCATGATGTTGTGAAGAGTTGTCTCCACACCAAAAAACAAGCTTTAAAGGATTTCACATACCAGATCCATACTTGACATTGCATTAATCTGAAGTCACTGAGTAATTATATCACAATGATTATAAGTCACTGGTTAATTGTTAACCTTAGCTACTTTCCTAGCTCAAACCTCATTACAATGGGTGGAAATAATGAGGTAACATACCATCTACAAAATACCATTTAAATCAATTAAAGCATGCTGTATATATTGGAATAACACAACATATTTAATTGGGAATATGTAGGAGACTAGACCAGTCCTACTAAGATATCTGAGAGAATTACATCATACCAACAAGTACAGAGAAATATCAGTTTATTTACAGCATTATTGACCCTCTTCAACAAGAGCTATTGACAGTTATCCAGTTAGTCATTGGAATAACATATATACCATTGGAACAGTAGCTCTGTTCACTCCAACTGCTGCCCATGTGTACTATTAAAACATTCTGGATATAAGCAGACTACAGCTGGCATGCTTAAAGCCTAATTCCAAGCTTACTTTCACTTTAAACAGTTAATTTGGGCCAAGCTGGCCTAAAAAACTATTCCCTTTACTAATTGCTGTGGCCACTGTTATTATAGCTACATACAGTACACAGATCAGAACAGAACAGAACAGAACAGAAACAGAAAGTGGGAGCACCACACAACCGAACGTTGCCACTGTACAGAAAGGTGGAGATACAGCTTCAGCCTAAGCTCCTCCTGACTATATCCCTTAGACATGTTTTGCCCTGCCCAGGGGGCCTAATCATAGAAATCATTAACCTCCACGGATTGGGTTTAACATGTCAGAGGGGTGTACTCAGGAGGAGTTAAGGCTGAAGTCGTTTCTCCATCTTTCTCTATAGTGGCTCGGTTCCGGCTCTGTATACCATATGTAAAATCTATAATAAGTGAAGGGCAACAAAAAACCCTGAAAGCGATTCTAAAGGCTTACATTTTTTTTCTAAAAATAACAAACATGTTATACTTACTTGCTGTGTGCAGTGGTTTTTGCTCCTCTTCTCAGGTCCCCCACAGGCTCTCCCGGACCCTTCCTCCTGTCGGGTACCCCCACAGCAAGCAGTTTGCTATGGGGGCACCCACTGCTCCATGTGTCCATTCACATATGGAAGCGTGGCTAGACCCTGCCCCCTCTTGCTTCTCATTGGCTCACTGGCTGTGCCTGACAGCAACAGGAGCCAATGATTCAGCCAATGAGGAGAGGGAGTCCCAGGACAGCCAAGACTCTGCTGCAAAGAGAAGTTTTTTTGCATCTAAAACCTTGAGACTTTACAACCACCTAAATTTGTGAAACACTCCTTATATCATTATGCAAGTGAATGTCATCATAATTAATTCTAACATATACCATCGACTGTGCAATACAATAAGTGTATATCAAATGCTGTCCAACAACTATTTAAATAAATAATGTACAATCCCCTGTCCAAATAAAGTTCTTAGTCCTTATATAACAAATGAAATTAATAAAAATCTCTTCTGGATATTCCCGTGACTCCACCGTTAATCAGTGTGACTTGTGTACTGTTCCAAACTGTTTCACCACCTGTCTCCACTGACTTTTAACTCCAGGACATGACCCTCCGTAATGTGAAAGTCAAATGCTCCTTCCCAGATTACTGGGTTTGAGAAATACCGCAAACCAAAAAAGAGAAGAACAGGAGGCGCCAGTCTAAGTGCAGTGATTAGATGCTGTACCTAATAATATAGGAATAAAAACACTCACAAGAAGCAAGAAAATAACAAGCTCATCTGTGTAAGGGGATGTGGCCACTCCTTCTCTGTCCTGCAGGTACCGCAGGGACACAGGCTATGCGCTTGAAGCCTCTAGCTCTTTCTGGAGGCCTGTAGAAGGAGCTAGAGGCTCAGAGCGTGTAGCTTGTGTTCTTTTGCTTGTTTTCCTGGCAGGGGCGGAATGACCATTTGCAAACTCGGGCACTGCCCGAGGGCCTGGGGTCAGTAGGGGGCCTCATGAGATACCCTTGGTACCTTTTTCATAGGCGTTTTTGAGTTTGGGCAAGGACACAGGGGCCCCATGATCCCCTATTGCCCGGGGGCCCCATGAGTTGTCAGTCCGCCCCTGGTTCCTGGTATCTCCTGTGTTCCACATCTGGCCCTCCACCTCTTCCAGTGATGTCACTTCTGCCAGTGCGTTCCACGCTGGTCAGCATGGACTCTTCCTGGTCAACACGCTGTTGGACCGGCTCTGCTGCACCCCATGACATCTGGGTGGTTTTCCAGCCAGCATACACAGCTCCACACTGTCCCAGCTTACATCCGTGGCACCCTAGGTGTATGACCGGTGGTACCTGCAGGATAGAGAGGAGTGGCCACATCCCCTTACACAGATGAGCTTGTTATTTTCTTGCCTCTTGTGAGTGTTTTTAATCCTATATTATTAAATACAGCATCTAATCACTGCACCAGGGGCGAACTGACCATTTGGAAACTTGGGCACTGCCCGAGGGCCCGGGGTCAGTAGGGGGCCCCATGAGATGCCCCTGGTACCTTTTTCATAGGCTTTTTTGAGTTTGGGCAAGGACACAGGGGCCCCATGATCCCTTATTGCCCGGGGGCCCCATGAGTTGTCAGTCCGCCCCTGCACTGCACTTAGCTGGCGCCTCCTGTTCTTCTCTTTTTTTGTCGTTGCATGTAGAGTTGGCTTTGCTCTATAGGATGGCTGCCGCTATCTGACACTCAGTGACCCAGAGACTTTTTAAAGACTTGGATATGTCTATGGACATATGATTTATTCTTTTAACAATGTTTATTTATATTTAACCCGTGCCTGTCTCCAGCACGGAGTTATACTTTTAAAAGTTACATATATATACGTCATTTGCCTTGCAGGCATCTGACATTTTGTTCATAATCCATACTGTATTATTTTGGAATAACCTCAGAATTTCTCCTTTATTGTTGAAATACAGCAATCCTCCCAGCATTCACTGCTCCACAATCATATACAGACTCCATCCAGACTCCTCCACCTGTAGTGTAATATGCAACTGCCCAAGCCTTTATTCATTCAAAGTTAAAATGTTACTCAAAAAAAAGTGCACTCTATAATCCAGTGCACTGAATCACATTCACTATTGTAATACAAGCTGTTTTTTTTAATTGTAGACTTCGGCAGGAGAGATATGGAAAAAGGACACAACCTTCCAGCCATACTGACGTCCCACGGTGCCACCGCATTTCGTCACTCCGTCTACTGTATATGTAGTTGATGCTAGACACAGCTTACCCAGCTTGGCCCAAAAACTATTTAAAGTAAAAGAAAACATGGAGTTAGGCTTTAAGGAGTATTTGTAGACAACTTATTGATGGGGGGGAAGAAGTCCGACAAAACTGTACTTCTTCTTTCTGTTACAGCTGTTGTGAGGAATTATGGTTTTAGATGATTTTAAAAATGTTAATCAGCAAAAAAGTTTTATTTTGTCCATCGTGAATATAACTTGTTGTATTATTTATATACAGTTGCACTTTTTAAATCTGTAGTAGCCACAATAAAAGTTGAGCTAAGAGAATAGCTCAAAAAAACAAATACCTTTAAGGCCTAGTAGTGCTCCAATGCAACCCCATGGTGGTGATCAGCCCAATGTTAGCAAACTGGTCACATGGAAAACAAGTATAGAAGTGTACTTTGCTGCTGCATATGATTTTTTTTATATCCTGTAGGTCTAAGTGCAGAAACAACAAATATGGGTCTATTTGTTTTGTAGGGCCAGGGTTTCCATTTTTTGGGGGGGTCATGGAATATATGAATATCTGTATAGGTCCCTGGGAGCATGCCAGCCTGTTAAGCTGTTGTGACATCACTGACATTGTTTCAAGTTAGGAAACAATGCAAGCCTTCAAAGCACCTCAGTCATCCTCTGTCTAGTCAGTTTGAAGATCTCCTCCCTCCTTATATTGCAAACTGTATCAGGTGAGACAGACATTCAATACCAAAGACACATTTCAGTGCATTTACAATGGTCAAAAACAACCAGCATCATCAAAATCACTTACATTTTCTAGAAATGGCAAAAATCATTTAAAACTATGGCAGATGTACAGCCACAGCAACCATATTCCATCATGTTACTGGATTGAACTATAAGATGGAAACAAACATTTGACCAACCGCTTTGAGCAACATCACTATGTTTCTTGCATACTAGTGTCTGAAAACAAGCAACACAACAATTAATAGGGTGCACCTAATGATTAAAGAAAATCAGTACTGATAAACTATAGAGACTGCCATTACTGACCTCCATCTAAAAAAACAGTCCTTTGGCTGACTCTGGCTTCAGTGCTTTCTGGGTGCCTGACCTAGAACAAGGGGAAAAGAAATAAGAGCACAGTCTACATGTAGGGTGGAAGGGCTTCCAAGCATACGCTGGGTAACAGTTTTATGGGGGTGAAAAGAAGGAGTACACACCAGATTAGAAGGATCAAGCTTGGTGAGGAGAGGCCCTCTAAAGTGGCTTGGGTTGTGGCTGGGGAGAAGCAAAGTTGCTTCAGTCAGTGGCTGGATTAGCCTTCCTCTAACCATAATTATACCACTTTGTTTATTCATGTTTTAAGTCCAAGCATGCAATTTGTGGGGTTTGGAAAATACTTATAGGTGGCCCTTTTGGATGAGAAATGTTTTTAGGGTGATCCATCTGAGATATAACATCTCTCTTCAGTGCAGTCTAGTTGTAATGACCTAAGGCTGGTGGTGAAACATGTATTTTTGGTCCACTTGCTTATTTGTCCCCAAGGTGGTGGGGCTTGGGGCTTAGCAAATGGAATTTGCTTCAAAGATAGAGTTTTAAGTTCCAATTTTTTAGGGCCTTCAAGGACCTCTTGACCTGTTTCTGTTAGTGATAACTGTTATTTATTTAATCTGTTCTACATTTTGTTATGAAAGATTGATATGGCCATTAAATCCCATTCAGGTGTGGCCTGTTTGTTGGGGAAGAGGTTGATTATAGCCCAGGGGCAGACTGACAACTCATGGGGCCCCCGGGCAAAAGGGGATCATGGGGCCCCTGTGTCCTTGCCCAAACTCAAAAAAGCCTATGAAAAAGGTACCAGGGACATCACATGGGGCCCCCTACTGACCCCGGGCCCTCTGCCCGAGTTTTCAAATGCTCAGTCCGCCCCTGTTATAGCCTAACAGCTGGATTTGCTCCATCTGAATTGCTCTAGTCATGTCAGCATGAAATCAAAACTCCTGCTTTGTATAAACACTGAAACAACATGACAGTCAGCAATCCTTTAAAATGTATGTCCAATCAAAACTTTTGTGTTCGTTTTTTTAATATGGTGCGGAAGGGTTAGAAGTCCTGTCAGATTGTTTTGGTATCCAAGGCTCCTTTAGACAATGTTGCTACTTACACATCTGTGAATGAGACTGAAATAGGAGCTAGCAATTGGAGATATGCATGAAAAAAACCATTTCAATTCATTTCAGATTCATTTGTTAAGTAAATTGTTTCTTTTCATCATACTTGTTATGTTGGAATGATTTGTTTTTGGAATTTGTTCGGATTTGTTTCTTATATTCATATTTGTTTTGTATATTCGTTGGGCTCTTATTTACTCTGAGTCTTCCCTAATAATCCAACACACAAAGAGAAACGGAATGAGCTGATTGGACAATATTGACTAAAGTAATGAAAGTAACGAATGGAACAAAATTAATTTCAGATTCTTTCATTATGTTATGATTCGGAGATTCTGATGGATCCACCTCCATCCAACCCAAACACAATAAGTAGGGATCATCATCGTATTTCACTTTTATACCTTAATTGTATGTATTGCAATATATCTCCATTTCATATGTAATGCATTTTATATAATGAAAAATATCAATGCAACACGAAAATGAAATGGATCCAAATCAATTTGAATCATTCGCTATGTTGTGACAGTTTTTCGGATGCTTCAAACAAAAGGCCAAAAAATATTGCATCATGTCATCCGATTGAAACTAATGCATACAAATGAATTTGTTTTTTTTTTGTTATAATTTATTTCAAATTCATTGAAATTTGTTACTATTGTAATTTGGAGATTTTGATATATCTGAATCTCTAAATAACAAAACTTTTGTTTGAATTTTGATTTGTAATGAAATGAAATCACATATGTCTACTAGCAATTGAGAAAATAGGGAGAAAGGATCTTTGACAAAATAGAGGGACAGTTGAGATGTTTGATATTGCATTTTACTGTCTTTTCATCTTTGTCAAAAATTAAATTTATAAGGCGGTTGTGGGAGAAATGCCTTGTATATTTACAGTATGTACATCCTCTTGAATCTGTGTTTAGTAACAGAAATAAAACTGCTCAAGGCACAGTAACCAGTAGCAGACAATACAAAACATTCTCTTTGCTCCAATAAACAGACATCTGATGAGTTACTGCAGGAGATGAGAGATTCATAAAGTGAATGATTGATTCACAGGTGGATCAGAAATCCATCCATCCTGTGACAAACTGGCATCCAATGATCTATAAAAATGTGTGTGCCTTTACTATCTCAGGGATTTGGTAAACTAGGAAATCCAATGCTGGGGATGTCCCATTTCATCATATTTATTACCCAAGATGTGCTGATCTCTAGATGATCTATAGATACTATGTTGATAAGGGAATTTACATGCAAATTGCACATTTTTAATCCAGCCTAATTAATTCTGGAAATATTTGTTGAGTCTGCAAATAAACATACAACTCATTTCTTGTTCAAATATTTTATTGGTATACATACAACTCATTTATCACAATTCAGTATTGTATGGTCTCAAACCTCTTTCCAGTCACATAAAATTAATAGGTTTTACTGAATGAGGAGCAGAGACATTCCATTAGGTCATCCCTTCTTACATTTTTTGCCCTCTGTGGGGGCTTAATTGTCCAATAATCGTCCAGTAATTCCATGATTAAGCCCCACCTGCGGGTAAAAAAATATCACAGGAAAGGAACCAGGGGAACCAGTGTCTGGTCCAGAACCAGTGTATATCCCAATTTTTCAATAGATTTTGTTAAAATGATGTGGCTGTAGAGAAGTGTCCAAGCTCACAATATTGCATTGCAGAAATGTGTACACAACTATTATGGCAATTAAAAAAAAATAGCAAATGGCGATGGGCTTGATTCTGTCATCCCTGGTTTCTACATTCACTTTTGGCTTGTTTTCAAAGTGAATTTCTCTTGCTTATTCACATACCCTAAATTAGAAATTTTTGTCGAATAGTTTACTTATACACATAAATATAATATTTGTGAAATTTCCGTGAAATTTTCCCCAAAAGTCTTCCTTATTTGAAATATAGGTACGCCACATGTACTGTAAATGATCAGAGAAAAACATGTTTTGACCTCTTAAACCTCATGCACACTTTTGCTTATAAACGTGAGTTTAGGAGCTTTTAGTGTTTTTTTGCCAAAACCCCTGAACTCAACTCAATAAAAGCCGATATGTCCATGCACACACAGGCTTTTATCAGAGTTTAGCAGCAGCAGAGTTTAGGGGCAGTTAAACGTCCCTCCCCTCAATGCAGAAGAAGAAACATTTTGGCCAAAAAACATGTGTCAACGCACCTAAGCGCTAGCTGGATTAAGCAGTTGGGTGTTTATTCATTTCAATGCCAAGTACTCTAGCCAATAAAATGAATAAATGTCCAATCGCTAAATGCTGTACCGTGTTCACACACGCTTTTGCACGCTGCCAGTAGAGTAGACGTTCTAGTGGTAATCCTTAGGAAGTCACGTGTGGAGAGTGACGCAACGCGTAGATGCGCGGTGACGTATTTCCGGTGGAATGCCATCTTACTACACCTTGGTTTATGCAAATACACCCATTACATGTGGTGTGAAAGCCTATGCAAAACTACTTAAATGTGAGTGAAAACTTGGTGTTTTTTGATCTATCTATTATGGAATAAAAGTTGTTGCACTATGGAGGATCTTTTTTCTTGTTTCATGAGCTACATGAGAGTAAGTTGGCAGTATTGAGGGTACCTACCTACCTATCTAGTGAAAGGGAAATCTGTATTGCTGTGTGTGATGCCATTGAGGAAAGAGTCCCTGGTGATCGGATAGCAAGGAGAGCTTATTCATGAAGGATCCAGGTGTGATCCAAAAGGCGTATTGGCCCTTTGTGGTCATTTGCTTGTGGTGAGGGGTCATTTCAGCCATTGAAGGATAAAAATCGGTGTGGTGTGCACATACACTACATATTTTGCATGCTCTGGAACAGCGGAGCACCTTAATTGAATGTGTGCTCTTTTTTGGACATTTATTTATTATTGATATTTTCACGATTGCTTATAATAATTGTGTTATATATGTGCTTATTGGTTTAGAAGTATAAAGCACTTACCACGTTCTTGTACTATTATCCCGAATTTGGGATTCATTGTATACACACTTGTTGTATGTATTTTATCCTGCATTTAGGGATTGGGCTGTTTGTTTGTTGCTTAATTTTATCACAATTATATTTTCACCAAATATTGGGTCCATGGTTAGGACCTATTTGATTGATTCACATCATTCACTTTATATCACTCAATATTAGATCCTGGAAGGATCATATCACTGGTTTATTTATATTAATATATTTAGTGTATTTATGTTTTTTATATTTATTTTTATATCTAGCGCTGCACTGTATAATTGTTTATTTGCTTACACACCTACAGGTATAGGATTGAGGTGCTTACAGCTTATTTTTAGATTCATATAAGCACAGGGGGAACACATTGTCAAGGTCCTACCTTTTCCCAGAGGTTATGTTACTCCATGTGCTGGCATCCATCTTGGATTTTTGCTGAGCATGGTGGGAATCCTTTATGCCTTCAGGTCTCTGGGGTCGATCCCCCAGAGGGGTGTGGCTGATGACATATAAGCCTGTGGTCCGCACCTGCTCTATGCACTTGTGTCTTGTGTCTTTGTGTTGCTATTACTCTGTTCTGACTCTCGTGACTCTCCTGGAATTTGACTCGGCTTGTGACTTGACTATTCTTTGTGTTCTCCTTTGATCTGACCCTCTGTTGCTGAACCCGGCTCGTGACCTGTGATTCTCGTCTGCTGTCCTGTACCATTTTGTCCCGTTGTTGTCGACCCGGCCTGCCTGACTACTCTATTGTCTTTTCCACCAGCTACATGCCATTGGCGGTGGCCATTACCGCAACTGAGGTGTCTCGGGGGCTGCGACCTGGTTCCTGGCTGCGTCAAGTCCATCCCCACCATCAGGGGCCCTGGTGAAGGGCAGCCTGGGACTTAGACTCCGCGCCCTGAGGGACTTCGGTCTGTGGGTGGTGGTTGTCGTCAGCCAGTGCGTTACATTGTTATTAGGCCTGCCTGTCCGTTCCTCAGCTCCTGCCCTGACACACATACCTTGATACGTTCTAGTGTACTCTAGTGTAAGTAGCCTTATTTGCTCAAACATTCGTCTAATTGGACAATCTGTTTTCAGGGTTCTTACCATGCCCCCTTCTTCAGGACCTATACATCTTTCATCCTGCACAGAGCTGCTCTGTGGAAATAGCTTTATACAGTATATTGGTTTCCAACCAGCAATGGTTTTGAGGAACCATAAAAATATAGGTATAGACCTATTTGACCAAATGTAGACCTATTTTGTTTCATTATCCAGTGCAACTTTTGATTTGCAGAGACATCAAATACTATACTATATATTGATTTCTCCTGTTTTTTTTTTCCTACCTTCACATCTTTTGTTTTTTTCTGATAACCCCCAAACATATTTTAGAGTTTACTTCACAAAAGTAAGCTTGATCATATAACTTCAGAAGATGCATATCGCCATTTAGGTATCCAATTAGGTGACATAAAAAGGGACTATGCTGGAATTCGTAGCTCTACATGTTGCTAGTTTTAGATTATATGGCCTCCAGTCTTTATTACAGGCTTAATCCGCTTCCAGCCTTTTCCTGCATAATAAACATCCCAGACTTATTTTTTTTCACAACAAATGCTGTTATCGTCTAGTTGCTGTTTTTCATTCGTGTGATCCGTAGTAAATCTCCATAGTAAAACTATCATCCGAGCAGGTCTTCAGATAATTTAAATTGGTTATACACTTATGCAAGCCATAAATGAGGAAGGAACAGTAGGATCCTTTTTTTCTTCTTAAAATGTTTTCAAGTCATAAATTGTCAAGAAATAAACAAGTTGTCATGGTGACTAATGTGGAATAAATACTCCAACGTTTCCTTCTCCCCCCCACCTGTTTTTACTTTATTCATATTCCCTTGAGTGTGCAGATCGAGAAGCAATGTCATAAATTAATTACAAGTAAAACAATTTTCCTAGTATGTTGCACAAAATCAAAGCTTGACTATGGTATATCCAGTGTAAGACATTTTGCCCATAAACTAGCAGCACAAGGTTAGTTAAGGTTTGTCTGGCAATGAAGGGCATTGTTATGTAAAGAGTCTCTTCAAATTGCAGGAATGAGCCAATAAGGGTAATATAAGCGGGTAAGGCTGCAGCTTGGGGGGCCGGGGTGTACGGTATGGGGAGAGGAAGTGTTTTCCATGGAGCTGTGTAATGCCTCCTTCTACAATCAAAAACATGGGAGTCTGTTCCAGTAGCTCCACAGTAAAGCCCCATAAAGGAGCAAAATGCAGCCAGAATGAATTAGTGGAAGGTCTATGCCGATTATTTATTAGATCTTATTGAATTTAGGCAGTTGGGGAGCTGTGTGCGGCTTTACATTTTTTGCAGAGGGGATAAAGTGCTAAAACCCAAAATTGAGCTAGTACCTAGAGCAAGTGGCCTCAGGAGAGACTTTGAATGATGTTCTTGAATAATATTACTGTAAAAATCACAATCACCTAGCTTTCTGAATGGTGAGAATTTAATGCACATACACATATTATATAATAATATTATATATAATAATTAGTATTTTTTAAATAGCAAATGGTGATGCCATTAATTTGTTAATCTTTATTTTTTTGCTTTCTGCAAACACTTACTATATACTGCACTTTTTATATACCCTCATTTCATTGAAGATGTTCAAAAGAATTCATACACGATTTCTCGGAATCAAATCTTTAAAACAAATCTCTCTTATTTGAAATGTAAGAGTTCCAAATGTAAAAGTTCTGAAGACAAGACGTTTGAAGTTTTGTCTTTTTAATTGCTCGGAAATCAGTTGCAAATGCCAACACCTTGTGGAGACCTTAGCATGGCATGGATTAACGAGTGACATATCCAGCAGAAAGGCCTTTTTTAACTGTTGACACTGGGTGACACTGCTTCTTATTCCAGGTTAAAACATCTGAATTTTGAAGCAATTGAAAAAAAATGTTTCTATTTATGGCAATTACATTGGGAGTGCAGCACTGCCCCCTTAGGAGTCTCTAGAGATTTGGGTTTTTTTCTTTTTTACCAAGGGATTTTGATAATAATGACTTTCAGTTTGGCAGAACATAACATAAAGTTGTCCCTATTCCCATTTAAATGCTCATTCTCCTTAAGCTGGCCATAGATAGATTCAATTTTTGGCTAGGTCAGCAGGGACTGACGGAGATTCAATTCATCTATGGGCAGGCTGGTTGTACTGAAGTCAATCCATTGATTGACTTCAGTACAACCAACCTGTATGATTTTTTATGCGATTACTGCTAGTTCCTCTAGCCACGAGCAGTGATCATTGTGTTCTTCTGACAGGGAAGGCTCCCTGCTGGTAAAACACAATAGCTCCATGGGAGGCATTCCCCCATCAACATTACCTGTTTTGATGGTGAAATCTAGTGTTTTCCCTTCTTACCACCCGTGCTGGAAGGAAATAAAACCATATCATCTATAGCCTGCTGTAGTCTCAGGCATACAATGGTTAACATCCTTTCTTACCTGTTACCACTCAAAATACCTGCCCTTCTTTCAAAAGCTCAATTGGCCTGCATATATGGATATTATCACCCCTTTCATGGTTTGGATACCATGAAAATAATTAATAATTTCTCTAAAATATTCTAACTATTCTGTATCCTCTATCAATAAACATAGGTTGAAATAGACTTGGATTCTTTTCAAACCAAACTCTTCCATTTTGTAGTGGAAAAACTCAAACCCATTATTATTAAACCTACTTTATATATTCCTAAAAATCAGGGAGGTTTAGGAATACTGAATCTTCTCCAATACTTCTAATCAATTTTTACAACTTTATACCAAACATGTCTTACCTTAATGGATTCAAATTTAATCTTAGCCCCTTCATGCCTAAGGGTAAAACAAATCTTAATGCCTAAGCACAATTTTGCAACTTTTACATGTGTTAGTAAAACAGTACATATCATCACAACTACTTTGTACATCCAGCTGAATCATACCTTGTTTTTTTTCAGTATAAATTGGGCTTTCATTTTGTGGTAAATGGTTATGGATATCTCTATTATTTTTATAATCAAAGGAACACTGGCCCAAAATAGTAAAAAAAAAAGTTTTTTATAAAAATGTAGCTGCAAATTTCTTGTTACTACCATAACCCACCACCAAAGGACAACCCAAAATGGACAACCCAAAATAAAATTTCCTGCTCCTGATGATCGCAGCAATACCACATATGAGTATGTTAGTTATTGTTTGTACCCGTAGTGCAGCTCAGAAACAATAGTGCACATTTTGTTTTTGTTTTTTTTCTACCTAAAACACACTGACACTAATTAAAAAAAAAAAAAAAGAGAAAAAGATCCCAGAATTTCTTACTCCCACCTATTATTTCTTTTTTATTTGTTGCAAAATTATTTTTTTAATGCTTGTGTAATATATTATTTCTGTAACCCAGTGTCTCCAATGTGTAATGTTTTAAACTTAAAGTGGAACTGCACTGCATCTGAGCAGCACAAACCGAATATTCTATTTAATCCATTGTTAATATTCAAAGCAAATTCCCCCATCCATGTCTCCATGCTTTATTTTGCTGAGACATCATTTTGAAAAATGCCCCTTGGCATTTCTGGCATCTTGAGTAAGGGCAGATGATTCATGTAGCATTTATTTCCTGGAATCCATCTGTCCTTAGCTCAGGCATTGGTTGAGCTGAGAACACTCCCTCCCCTCCTGAATGAGAACACTCCCTCCCCTCCTGAATGAGAACACTCCCTCCACTCCTGAAGATGCCTGGGATGTATGACATCATTTGCCTAGGCATAGAAACCAGAAAGTAACTGAAGAAATGTAAAAAAAAGTTTAAAACATGTAAATATTATATACTTTTCTATCTATTTACTAATGCTAGCAGAATAAGGATTAAAAAATAGTCCATGTTGATTGAGAGAGTGAAGTTCCACTTTAATAACAACCAGTGAAATAGAAAAAATATATTTATACAAGTTCAGGACGTTATGTCTCATTGTAACTAGGTTTAAAGTTCTTGATAATGTATGATGGTGGCAATAATGCTCAGGAAGCAATTCATTAAATACACAGTTGAAATATATGTGAACTGTCTTACCTACCAAAACATATCCCTGACCTTCATTGCAGTATAGCTTGGTCAATGATTAATTCAATGGCTGCTGATTGGACAATAAAAGAGCAGCAACCCACTGATGAGTTCACATGTGTGCTCACCCCTCGTGTTGACCGTCAATGATGAGAGCACTGACTCTCTTTCTCCCAGCCCCGATTATGAGATTAAAAGAAACCACAAAATAGACAAAATTGAAGTACTTGTACGTGTTGTTCTTAAAAGAAAATGTAATGATTATGTAATCAATTTATTACTGAATAATTTTTTTCATATCTATCTGGTGCTCAGATGCAAGAAGGAAATATAAAGAGCAAGCATGATGTGCAAAGTGTAGTAACATAAAATAACTGTTCACATTTAATTTTTTTGTGGAAAGATCAGCAAACAAATCTGATGGGTTCTTATGGATTACTAAAGTTTCCTTTTTTACCCAATTAGCATAGCTGCAAACCTTCTACATATGCTGACCTGAGATTCTCTAATATATAACACTACCCTTACTGGCAGTAAGGATAAAGAGCTTATTAGAAGTTCTCCTCACTGTGATAATAAAAGGGAATTTTTTTTATTTATATAAATTTGAAGAATCCTCTTTATTAAAAACAAACAAACAAATGAGCATACAGCAAACAGTATTTGGGAGCTCCATCCATGACTGTGCATGGCAGCACAGTGGCTAAACGGTTAGCTCTTTTGTCTGGCAGCAATTGGGTCACCGGTTTGAATCCCAACCACGGCACCACCTGCCTGGAATTTGCATGTTCTCCCTGTGCCTGTGTGGGTTTCCTCCGGGTACTATGGTTTCGTCCTACACTCCAGAGCCATGCTTGTAGGTTAATTGGAGCCAGTTTTGGGAGGAATAGTACGTCATTGGTGCCAGTGGGGGGGGGGGTTGGAATAGTGCCCCATTGTTGGTGTCAGTGGGGGGAGGAATAGTGCCCCATCGTTGGTGTCAGTGGGGGGAGGAATAGTGCCCCATCATTGGTGTCAGTGGGGGGAGGAATAGTGCCCCATCATTGGTGTCAGTGGGGGGGAGGAATAGTGCCCTATCATGGGTGTCAGTGGGGGAGGGAGGAATAGTGCCCCATCATTGGTATCAGTGGGAGGAATAGTGCCCCATCATTGGTATCAGTGGGAGGAATAGTGCCCCATCATTGGTATCAGTGGGAGGAATAGTGCCCCATCATTGGTATCAGTGGGAGGAATAGTGCCCAATCATTGGTATCAGTGGGAGGAATAGTGCCTCATCATTGGTGTCAGTGAGAGTAATAGTGCCCCATCATTGGTGTCAGTGGGGGGGAGGAATAGTGCCCCATCGTTGGTGTCAGTGGGGGAATATTGCCCCATCATTGGTGTCAGTGGGAGGAATAATGCCCCATCATTATTATCAGTGACACCAATGATTGGGCACTATTCCTCCCACTGACAGCAATGACACTTAACTAGCCGACCCCTGTTCCAGCATGGTGCTGCTGCAGCCAGCATACCTGGTTGCAGCAGTACCATCTGCACGGCACACTTACCGGGCGGTCAGCTGTCCTCCTTCCTTCACTTTGGCCTCTCCCTTCCTTGATTTTTGAGGGGCCGCTCGGCTCCGCCTCCTCGATGGTGATTGGCCGCCTGTGTGCCTTTCCTGAGCTACAGTAATGGCGCCCAATCACCGGTGAGGAGCCGAGCGGCAGCGTGGACATCAAGTGAGGGAGCGGCCGGAGTGTAGGAACTGCGCATCCTGGACTGGAGCCAGGTAAGAGACAGCAGCCCCCTGCCCGCCCCTGTACTTAGTGTCCCCTGCTGGTGGGCCAGATGAATGTGCTCGGTGGGCCGCATGTGGCCCGCGGGCCGTAGTTTGAGGACCCCTGCTTTAGAGCTTAAAGAAACTTCAAGAATGTACACAAGGCCTAAGTCATACACCCCGTCCCTCTCCCCCTGCTGCTGCTCCCCTTACCACTCTTGCTAGCAAATCTCAAAAGTAAAAATGACAGCCAGGACTTGCTCTGCTTTACAGCAGCTACAGACACTGTTGGCTAAATCAGTATTTTTCAACCTTGTTTTCTGTCAAGGCACCCTTTAAAATGATGCATAATCTCAAGGTTCCCCATTCTGAAATGTAAAAATGAAATTATTACTTTGACATAAAGCAGCACCATCTACTCAGGTAGGACACCCAACATCAGAGATGAATTATTATCACAAAGCAATACGCCTTTCCACACTCATACTGACTAATATTCCAGCGTTTCTCTTCTCTTTCAGGTTCTCTCCCTCATTCAGCTAACGTGAGCCCATTACTGATGGAGGGGAGCAGGGAAGGGGCAAACAAGGACATCCTCAGGTGCCCGATGCCCTCCTTGACAACCTATGACTTCATTGGTTGTTAGGACATCAGCAGTTGGCCAAGTGTGTAATTCTGCGCATTACACCTCTGGGGCTTTATGTAACAAAAAAGGCAGGCTTGTTCCACCTGCCAGCTTGTTGACAATTTTAGATATTTTTTAAGCATTTTGCCAAGGTACCCTTGAAGGACCTAGAAGGCACCACAGGGTGCTACAGCTCCTGAACAGTGTTCAGAACACAGTTTAGAAGCCTCATTAAAAAATACCACATAGCAACATTGTTATGGTAGCTTTCATTCATTTGCGGATCAAAGGGTGACCTGGGTTATCTGCATATAAAATAATCCTTCCTGTAACTTTTTCCTAAAAAAACTGTTCCTAATTAACACCTTATTAATTTTTTAATCAACCCTAAGCACCCTAATTAACTTCTTCTTTCCCCTTTCCCCTTAGTTATTATTTATCTACTACATTTTTTTTCATATCTATTTTTAACCAATATTTTTTAAATGTTTTAATTTTCATTAATTTTATAAATAATTTTTTTTTGTTTGTTTTTTTGTGTCCTTAATTTAATTTGTAAAAAACAACCAATGCTTTGTACCAGATTCATAAATTTTATGTCACTGAACAGAATAAACTATAGAGTAAAATATTTTATCTACAGTAATGCTTGGTTTAAAACTAAAGCTGGTCTAAAAGTTAAAAAAGCAAAGTTCTGTTATGCAGTTTCGTCTATAGATTGCATGGAAAATGAAATGATTTTTGCAAGACCATAGCACCAAATGAAATGAAAGATATGTACCGTATTTTTCGCCGTATAAGACGCACTTTTTCTTCCCCAAAACTGGGGGGGAAATGTCAGTGCGTCTTATGGAGCGAATATGGAGCGGCCGGTCCGGTATTTCCACCGCGGCCGTGTCAGAATACCGGGCCGGCCGCTCAGCTCTGCAGCGGGACCTTACCTGTTCCTCTATCCAGCGGCGTGCTGTCTTCCCGGCTTCTGTAGTGTGGGCACTGGGCATGACAGCCGGGTGCCAAGTGCGCATGCGCAAGAAGCGGTGCTTTTTGTGAATGGTAAGGCGGTACCTGGGACACATGACAGATCCCAGAAGCCGCCAGACCAATCACAAAGCGCAAGTGCTTCTCGCTCATGCGCACTGGGCACCCGGCTGTCATGCCGAGCGCCATTACAGAAGCCGGGAAGACAGCGCGCGGCTAGATCGAGGAACAGGTAAGATCAAAAACTCTGCGGAAGTAAGAGCGGGTACCTGTCAAATTCAGGTACCCGCTCCCCATCTCCCCAAAGGTCAGCAGTCATCTGTACTGTCTCTGGTCATCTCCTGTACTATCCGCAGTCTCTGGTAATCCCTGTGCTGTCCGCAGTCTCTGGTCATCCCTGTGCTGTCTGCAGTCTTTGGTCATCCCTGTGCTGTCCGCAGTCTCTGGTCATCTCCTGTACTGTGTCTGCAGTCCATTAGTTCAGAATTTTTTTTTCCTGTTTTCTGCCTCTAAAACCTAGGTGCGTCTTATGGTCAGGTGCGTCTTATACGGCGAAAAATACGGTAACTGAATAAGCATGAATGACAGGCTGACAATGCTGCTGCTAGTTGAGAGGCAGTGGCTTAGCACTGTCAGCCTACAAAATTAGGCACTGTTACCTGTAAAACCTCTAGATAGAAAATTGCAATTAATTCACAAAAAATTGCTTAAGAAGCTGTATACAGCCATAGGTACTGCTTCCTCCTGCCAGATCATAGCCCACATCTCTTTTGAGAGTATCTAAGTACCTTCTGCTGGCCCAGCTCTCCCACTCCTCACTGTTTCTCCCTACAACCTTTTAGGTAGCTACCAGGGAAAGAGCGAAGGGGAATACTATAGAGTGCCACTCAAGTGACAGCTCTAAGGGTCTGTTTACACATGTGTAGCACTACCTCCTTAGGGGCCCTGGATTTGAATTGGGTCCCCCGATACCAGGCAACAAGCATGTTCACACTTTGCACACTGAAGTCAATGAACAGTCCTTGAGTTTGGTTTTGTGGTTTTTATTAAAGGGTTAAACTTGGATTGGGTGTAGGGGTAAATGGAATGCCCAAGGAACTGTAGAATTTGAGGACAACTCCTTAGCAACTATGTACAAAGATTCGAATTAGCAACAGTCTGTTGTTTAAGAGCACAAAAGGCTCTTAGGTGTACCTCCTCAGACTCCAGATGATTCCTCCCCTTCATGCAACTGCCTAAGGGTATCCCTGAGCAAGGGGGCCCAAGAGCTGTTAATTTAGAACAGTCCCAGATGAGAAGCTAGTTGGGTCTGACTGCCCTTTCCCTTTATCCGGACCAAGGGGTGTAAGAGTACTCACACTGTCCTCTCCTGTTAGTTTGGTGGGTTGGTGGCTGCCTTCAGGCCTTATAGTGGGCTGGCTCTTTCTGTGCTACACAGGCTGTCCTCCCTGGGAGATGCTGAGGCAGTGGCGATCCTCTTTTCCAGTGACCTGCCTGTTGGTAAGCTCCCCTCCCTGAATCCCCCTCCCAGGATCCACACTCCAGCCTTACTCAATCCATCTTCTACTCAACACTGCACACCTCCCTCCTGGCTCTGCCACATATTAGGGTTGCCCTTGTCACCATGCCCTGCCTTTTACCAGGGGATTAGCCAAGGTTCCTCATACATGCAGATCTGTGCCTCCCCCCCTCCTCCAGAAAGCTCTCATGTTTGTGGAGAGGTGGGAGGGCTCCAGCAGCCTCCCAGCCTTTCCTGAGGTAACCTCACTACCTCACTCCCCAGGCTGACTCATCCCCAGGCTGCTACTCAGCCTCTAATCAACTAAAATCCTACCTAGCTAAGCTAGAGGGCATTACACGTGTCAAGGTCTGTTCTTAACAGATGCGTTTGACAGGCAGTGAGGAAGTGATATGTCACCTCCTCACTGCTTGTTTTAACTCCCTAAATGCCACATCATTGTGTTGCAACAGCATTCTTTGCACGTGGTTGTGCAATGGTTGCAGAGTGGCCCCATACACTTGAATAGGTCTGGTTCAGTGATTGGTAATTCGACTTAATGCGACAGGAGGTTTTAATTCCTGCCAGGGCCGTGAAGCAAACTATCACTGCCATGGCACAGGTCCACCTCTGGCCATTACATTTGCATCTTTAGGTGGACCTTCAGTCTCTATCCCACCCCTTTTTTTTAATCCATCCTTACCTGGTTGCAGGTCCTGCACATTTAAAGTGCTCACCTGCCCAGCGGATCCAGGGTTGTCCTGCTGAGATCTGCTCCTCTTTTGCCTCTTGCTTGGTCCCACGCTGCCATCTTCTTTCATAATGTCATAAGGAAGCTGCTGGCTCTTTCTGGTTCAGCAGGCAGTTCTGCAATGATGAGCCACTAGACTATGCCCCCTCCTCCTTTCTCAATGAAAGACTATGCCTCCTGGGATATGTGTAAATGAGCCCTAAGTCTGCTAGGGCTGTGGACATCATATCCAAGATGGAGGCACTCAGCAGCAGTGTCAGGCCTTTTGGATGGGCTCCTTTTTTAAAAGGGAGGCTTTTTGGGAGGCTAACATGCATAAAATACTCTATATACACATACTGTACACAGGGGCATATTTACTACAAGGCAAAAAAGGCACTTGCCTAGGGCGGCATTTTTCAGGGGGCAGCACCTCCCCCCAGAAGAAGGGATGAAAGAAGGGACACATGCACCATGGCGACCAGGTGGGATCTGAGAGAGGTTACAGGCTGCTTGATGGTGTATGTAGAGCCTGGCTCTCGCTCTCAGGGATGTCCGGAGCTGTGAAGATGAGTGTCTCTCGATCGCTGAGGGCAGGGGCTGACTAACTCATGGGGCCCCCAGGCAAAAGGGGATCATGGGGCCCCTGTGTCCATGCCCAAACTCAAAAAAGCCTATGAAAAAGGTACCAGGGGCATCTCATCGGGCCCCCTACTGACCCCGGGCCCTCGGGCAGTGCCCAAGTTTCCAAATGGTCAGTCCGCCCCTGGCTGGGGGGGGGGGGTAGTGGAAGGCTCTCCTGGGTGGGGGGCATTGGTGTTGGTCAATGTCATTCTCTCTCCGTGGCAGGGGGAAGGGGGTTGTGTTGGTCGGTGTCTGTGGGGGTCAACCGATTTTTGTGTTGCATAGGGCAGCACAAAACCTAAATACACCACTGACTGTACAATTTTATGGGATCGCTATTGAAATGGTCTGGTGACATGGCGGTTGATTTACTAAAACTAGAGAGTGCCAAATCTGGTGCAGCTATGCATGGTAGCCAATCAGCTTCTAACTTCAGCTTGTTCAATTAAGCTTTGACAAAAAAAACCCTGAAAGCTGATTGGTTTCTATGCAGAACTGCACCAGATTTTGCACTCTCCAGTTTAATAAATCAATTAAACTGAAAAGATAAAAGACAGATATTTGATGTATAAAAACGGAGGTGGTGGGAGCACATCATGCCACTGCCAACCGTATACCCATAATGCAAAATTTCAAGATCCAGCCCAGTCCCCGATGATTTAGGTGAAGCTATTTAGTATTTATGCACCTATAAAATATACATGTCTCTCTAATTTCAGGTGAGGGTTGTAGATTTTCCCAGTAGGAAAAAACACAATTAGTCCTGGAAGACTGTAATTGATGAAGCTTTTGACAGCCAGTTGTGGAGCTGATATGAAATGCATGTGATTATGTCTATATAGTGATATAAAGCAGCTGGCATTTGCTCAGAATTTGCTCCGAAAACACCCTCTCCTTAATGGCCCGTGGCAGAATGTGGCATCTGGTAATCGAATGCGCTGTCATCTTTACAACGTGAAAGTCACTGCAAATCACTAATGCTCTCACCAGCCAGCCTGCGCCTTTGTCTTCTGCATTCTGACAATTACAGTAAAGGTATGTCATTAGCATCACTACATCCGTTATCCTCAGGAATTATTGCGCTATTGTTACAAAAAACACTTTTTTTTTAAAGTAAGCTGCTTATATCTCGTATATTCCTTGGAGCTATGAGGTGGTGTTATTGTGACAGTTTATCATTCAAGGGAGATTTTTCATGTAAATGCTTTAGCAGCTGCTGATGTCACATCCATCTTATAAAACAGAATAAAACAAACAACATAATCGGATTCTTTTTTTTTTCTCACCGCATGTTCAGATTGACTAAAAAATGCAGAAATAATGATTATTTTTAAAGTGCGCTTGACAGGAGTCAGGGCACATCTTACTTTTTCCTGTTCTAACTCAATATTAATGCAGAAATACCATTTGTTGCTGAATTTCGTTAGTTGTCACTTCATAAAAGATTAGACTCGATTCACATAGGCATTACATGTGTGGTGCAAATGGATACTGTGCTAGGTGAACCTTTAAAACTTTTTGAGCACTGTAGAGACATTCACACCTCTGAAAAGTGATCAAAAATTGAAAATAAAGCACTGTATTAGTAAAACTAAATAAGTGCATACATATGCCCTATGAAGACACTTCTGAAGGGCGATCAAAATGAAAAAAAAAAAAATTGAATAAATTGATTGAGTACAATAATCATAAATACATATAAGAAACCGTGATATGTGGTCAAATTAACCTAAAAGTTCATGCGTTATCTTTGAGCTCTATGAAGACCCTCACACCTCTGAAGAGTGATCGAGGTTGAGGATAGGTCAAATCTCAATGTGCAAAAATTCACCTCAAATATACATAAAAGTTAGTAGAAAAATTTCAAAAACAAAAAAAAATAACAAAACGTCCATAAATTGAGCGAGTACAATAATCATAAATACATATAAGAAACCGTGATATGTGGTCAAATTACCCTAAAATTTCATGCATTATCTATGAGCCCTATGAAGACCCTCACACCTCTGAAGAGTGATCGAGGTTGAGGATAGGTCAAATCTCAATGTGCAAAAATTCACCTCAAATATACATAAAAGTTAGTAGAAAAATTTCAAAAGCAAAAAACAGTAATAACAAAACATCCATATAGACATAAACCATAGTCCATAAGTATGAGAAGAAAATTCCACAATCGATGGTATTATTGTGGACAATGCTGTAAATGCAAATAAACTTGCTTCAACTGGTCACCAGAGTGCACACCACCACCAAAGTAACAAATGGAGGCTTACCAGAAATGGAGACCCATTAATTACAGGGGGTCCCAACCAGCTTTTTAATGTAGAGCACTGGCAGGCTTCCCGTATCATGCCCCAAAGCATGGAACTTCCCAGACTCCAACTCGAATGTAAACTCAAAGTGTAGTGCCAGACAAGGTCATGAAAGAAAAAAACATGCCTCTCATAGTGCAATACATATCAAAAACTTCTTTATTTGTGCAAATAGGATCCTACTTACAAGCTGTAGAACAATTAAAAGCATTCTCATGAACCGTATCCAAGATGGCCGACAATGCAATAACGTCAGAGGGAGGCTCTGCCCGACATGTTTCGTCATCAAAAGATGTCCTCTATAGGCTACAGGTTACATGTGTGGTATTTTTTATTACTCTGCAGTTTTTTCTTTTTGTATGATCTAGAATGGATTTTTCAAAACATGTAAAGTGGTTGCAAACCTCTGAAATGAAAATGCATAGACTTCTATAATGTGTACTATCTTCTATCTAAATCACCTAGTGTGATTTCTGTGTACTCTCTCATTCCTCTACCACCTGCATGAGTCACTTCTGACAGTCTATGCCAACAGCAGACAATCCCAGAAGAAGGATTCACCCCCCCTCTCCAGCACACAGTAGGCGATTGACAGCCTCAGCTGTGCATGTTTACCTATGTTACTGTGTAGAGATGAATGTGTCCATTCCCTCCACTCAGGTCTCAGATTACACTCAGCTCCCAGTTCTATGCTGTGCAGTGTGTGACATCGATACCATCCCCTTGCCTTCTGAAGCTCTTCTGTTATGCAAATTCTGTATTCTGAATGAATCTGGAGAAGATAAACAGGTATAACTTAAGTAGGAGGATTTGTTTAATCTCTGTGCATCACCTGAGGCCAGTCACTTCAGTGGGTAAAGGTTAGGGTTTACATGCACTTTAAAAGTAGCTGTAAATTATTTTCCATATGAATGCCCATTAACTTCCTTAACATTGCCGCACAAAACATTCAGCTTAAAATCCTCCTACATATGTTTTAGCTCTGGTTTTAGTTGTGGGCTTGTGACCACTATATCCCCAATTCCTGTCCAAGCTTCAAAGTTTAGGATTCCAAGTGATGCTGCTTTTACAATATCACAAATCCAAGAGCTATTGATGTCCTGTCTATCTACTGTATAGTCACCTGTCTATCAGGTTTTGATGGGGAGAGCAGAAAGGGTATGAGATCACGGGCTGAATACAGGCACAAGCTGTGCAAATCCAATAAAAGAAGAGACACTTATGACACTGCTTGTAGAGATCTGTTTTCATGGTTAGCATAATCACTAAACAAAGGACAGCTCAGCCTTGTGGAGGGGACTGGAAGGTACACAAAGCACATTATCTGTCTTTTTTCTCTTTAAATAAAAGCTAGCATTCAATGTGAGGGATGGCCATGCTCCCCTGATCTTAGGTCCCCAAAGCTGCTATTCTTGCTAGTTTCCAACTGGTCTTATTATCTCTCCTCTTGCCATCGTCATGGAATACAATGCTTTGCCAGTGGCCAAGTTTTAACGGACGACTTCTCTGTTAGTCCTGTTCTAGTTCAGATACAGTAAGTTAGACATTATAAACACTATAACCAAAGTAATTTAGAATAGAACTCTGTACCACTAGACTGGAATTAACTCATGAATCAGCAAAGTCAGCAATAAACAGTGCATATAAGCATTAACGTCAATGATAATAATAATACTATAATTAGTCTAGCATGTAATCTAGGGAAATGGCTAGGATATAGTGCAATGTGCCCTGAAAGGTATGTCTTAGCATAAACAATAGGTTAAGGTCTCTGTGTAGCAGCTGTAAAGGGACATTATTTATGCCTAACTCTTCAGATAGCTAGTGTTGGGGCCTAGTTGTACTGTTGGTGCACATGTGAATAGTCCTAGTCAAGCCTGCAGGCAGCAGTAAGGCTACTAGATGGTTGTATGGTCAGTTTCTAAAGGACTCAGTCTCTCTAGCAGCAGATAATAAATCCCCAGTGAGCACTTAATAATCTTTATAGGCATTTCATAAATGAATAAATGATAACAGCTACTCATAATCATTGCTGCTGCCTACAGTGTCCAAGGCGCTGTCATCTGAGATAGTGCAAGGGAACAGTGGTCACATTAGGGAGGAGAAACAGCTGTAAAAGGGTTGGCAGAAGAGGTCTTTGACAAACCATGAAGTGTCGGATGTGGCCCTTAATAGTGCGGCATTTTTTTAACAAGAAAGGCATGGACTATGAATAGAAAAGGAACAACAGTGAGTGCCCACTTTGTATATTTTATGCAAAGGGGAGGGAGCCGAAACCTCAAGTTGCCAAGCGACAGCCAAGAAACCCTAAAGATTTAGAGAAGATCTGTAAAGAAGAGTGAACCAAACTCCCTCCTGAGATGTCTGCAAACATGGTAACCAACTACAAAAAACGTCTTACCTCTCTGCTTGCCAACAAGGGTTTCTCCACCAAGTACTAAGTCAAGTTTTGCTTGGGGATCAAATACTTAATTTACTCACTGAACTGCAACTCAATTTCTAACATTTGTATCATGTGTTTTTTCTGGATATTTGGTTGATATTCTGTCTCTTTCATTTAAAATACACCTATGATAAAATTATAGACCTTCATTTCTTTGTAAGTGGGCAAACTTAGGGCTCGTTCACACTAGGCTGTTTTGCCAACGCTTGCCAAACGCCCCTATAGCGTTTGGCAAGCGTTGGTCCGGCGTTTGCGGAGCGTTTTTTAACGCTCGGCAAACGCTCCGCAAACGCCGCATGCGCGGTTTAGCGGCGGTTGCTAGGCGTTTGCCGAGCGTTAATAACGCCCCACAAACGCCTATAATGCAGTTTGAGTGGTGTTACCGCTCCGCAAACGCCCCGCAACCGCGTCGCAACCGCACCGCAAACGCCGGGCGTTTGCGGAGCGGCACCATAGACGAGAATAGGAGGCTTCAAAGCCTCCTGACTTGTCCAGAGGCGTTCGTTTTGCCGCGACGCAACGCGATGCGACGCAAACGCAAACGCTCCCGTTAGAACAGCACCATGCGGTAAAAATGCTTCCCAAACGCCTCTCTGCCGCCTGCACACAAGGCTAGTGTGAACGTAGCCTTACAAAATCTGCAGGGCCAAATAATTATTTTCCCTATTGTATATCATAATTTTTTTTGTGATTTAACAGGCTAGTGCAATTTTAAGACTTGACATGTTTGGAATCTGTATACTTTTCGCAACCCTATCTTTGATATTTAACCAGAACATCAGGTATAATATTGTGTTTATTTGCACTAAAGTTCATTTTAGTGTATTTTTTTTTCCATGAAAATATTGTTTGTTAAATAGCTGCACAAATATTGTGCGACATGAAAATAAATGCAACCGCTGCCATTTTATTCTGCAGGATCTTTGCATTCAGAAAATATATACTTTTTATGGGATTTAAAGTAATCTCTATCAAATGCAGATTTTAACATGTGTAAAAAATTTAAATAATTCCTTGGTTAGGCAAGTGGTTAAAGGAAATATATCTGAAAAGAACATTTTTATAACACCTGTACATAAAATCCAAACAAATATATATGTAAACCGATAATATGTAAACCGATGTAACAGAAAAGGTAAACTAATCTTGTCTAACATCCACACCTTTTTTTAATGTTGGCGGTAAAATGTAAATGAAAAGACAGGTGTAATGCATTGGGCAGCACAGTGGCTAAATGGTTAGCACTTCCGCCTGGCAGTACTAGGGTTGCTGGTTTGAATCCCAGCCATGTCACCACCTGCCTGGAGTTTGCATGTTCTCCCTGTGACTATGTGGGTTTCCTCCAGGTTCTCTGGTTTCCTCCCACACTCCAAAGACATGCTGTTAGGTGAATTGGATCCTGTCTAAATTGGCCCTAGTATATGTTTGTATGAATGTGAGTTAGGGACTTTAGATTGTACACCCCTTGAGTGTTAGGGACTGATGTGAATGTACAATATATATGTAAAGTGTTGTGTAAACTGATGGGGCTATATAAGTACCTGACATAAATATCTCTGAACTATCACCTCTGCAACATGTAATATAAACTGAGATAGTATACTTTAGGTGATTAATCACCTTTCAGCCATAATGGATATTAATAAGGAAGCACAGTAAAAACTAACACTATTTTCTTGAACTCTGGATGATCCCGAGATAAAATACCTTAGTCAACATTTTAATGGCATGTAATAAATAAAATTAATCCAATATATTCCTACAAAAATCAATTGTATGTCACATGATGATGAAGTATATATTCTTTTTCTAAGAGCAAGGTAGCAAACATACATGAGCAGAAACAGTAGAATAAAACCATTAATATAATGGTATTAACATGTACTAAATAAAAATATTTCACAAAATGCTGGGAAGTTCTTCATATCCTCGTATCAGTGATGGATCACTTAAAAACTAAAAGCTAAAAACACCTGGAATACCATCAGCATCTTATGTGATGGGCAGTGCCAGATTTATAAGGGAGCAAAAGGGGCAACTGCCCAAGGGCCCCTTGACAGAAGGGTCCTACCTCTATACAAAAGTAATATAAAAAATTATAAAAGATTATATAAAACAATAATAAAAAATAATAATATAAAATATATAATAATAAAAAATTACTTTAATTTATGACCACGTATCTTGGGAAGTAATATTTTTCCAGCCATCATCTATAACATTTTTACCCCAGACTGGTATATTGTATCATATTTTTAAAAAAAATTTGTCAGCTCAAGCAAACCACAAGTAGAGTACGTACACTTTCAGGAAGGTGGCTTATGACCATGTGTGTTTGCACGCGTGATGTTGTGTCATGCATTTAAAATTGTGTGACTGTTATTGGGACTGTAAATCAACTCTGTGTATGAGGGGTCCCCTGAACCTAAAGTGTCCTGGGCCCCCCCAAGGTCTAAATCTGTTTCTGGCGATGGGCGGAACAAGTTCGGCTAGCTGAGTGGCGAGCAGCTAGCATTTACTGGTCTCCACTATCAAAAGAGCAAAATGTACAGATTCCCTACAAGATGGTATAGAACACCAGAAGTGTTACATCGTATGCTCCATCAGATATTCAATATTTGTTGGCGCTGTCAGGAATCTGAGGGTACTCTACTTCACATTTTTTGGGAATGCCCGAAGTTGAACAATTTTTGGGACATGGTTGAACTAACGGTTAAAGTCATAACAGGTGTGTCTCTTGAGAATAATCCAATTGCATATTTTCTCCATGACATAACTTTATCTATCAACAGGTATAAAAATTCTCTATTGAAACATCTTTCAATGGCTTCAATTGAGGCGCTGTATTCCAGCACATTGGAAGAGTTCATTCCCCCCAGAAATAAGTATCATTGGCTGGCTAGAATCACAGGAATTCAAGAATGGAAGATCTTATTATGTCCATGAAGAAACAGACCAAGAAATATTGGAAGATTTGGACTCCGTATTTTATTTATAAAGATCAGTCCCCTCTGGTTTTACAGAAATCATTTTTATGATCTTTGTTCTGTTGCCTGGGACCTCAGTTGGGTGGCCAAACAAGGAGGGGGACTTGTGTCCCCCTTTCCTATGTCCTGGTATTTTTCCATCTTTGTTATAGCATTTTCTGAGATTTTAGGCAGTATGTTGTGCAGTAGGGTTGCACATGTCCTAAATTTTTACATTTGTGTAATTTTGATGTACAGATGCAATATGTGCACATCTTTTGGCCTATTAAATTATGCTGTGCCCTGCGGTTTACATACATTTCTGATTCTGTAACTTTGGTGATGTAGCAACTTTGCTTCCTAAATATAAAAAAAAATTAAAAAAAGAAGAGCAATGGGTAAAATGTCAGAGGATTCCATTAAGTTTTTATGGATTTTTATATGCTTTTTTTTGCAGATAGGCTAGGTGTTGTGTTATTTGACAGTTTGTGAGTTGAGCACTAATAAAAAATGTGTCCTGCTTTTGCATACAGAATATCATATGTTGAAGGTCTTTTCACACGAGCATTCCATTTCATCAGTTTAGTCATGTTTTTTCAAGGAAAAAACAATCAGTTTACATCTGCTTTTTATATGTTTTACATCAGTTTTTCTTCAGTTTTTACATAATTTTGTTGCATTCACTACCAATGCAAAAATGGATGAAAAAACAGACCGCTTGTCCGTTTACATCCATTTTTCGTCCATTCCATTTTTTTAGCGGAAGAAAAATAGAGCTTTGAGCCATTTCAAAAAATGGATGTTGACAGATGTGGATGTAAACAGATGATCATCTGTTTTTCCATAGAGAGATGCATTGATGTCAGTTTTTCATCTGTCAATGGATGGATGAAAAAGGGACAGAGTGCCTTTTTCAATGGGGCCTAAGACAGACCTTCACTCTCATCAGCCACTTTCTGCCACCTCAACCCAAGCTCTCTCTTCTCTTAAAATCACAAATTCATTTTTTTTATTACCTTTTTTGGGTAATTCTCCCAACACTTTATAGGTTCTTGATTAGGCAAGAATGACATGTCACTTGACCACAGCCTTCTCGGGCACCCACGTCACTCTTTCCAGGAGTATAAAAGGTATGCTACTGCTTATGCAGCATGGCGCGTCATCAGAGGTGCTGGCTATCTCTTTCTGGTACTTTCAGCCAGCCTCCTGATAATGTGATGCAGCAGATGTGTTTCATCAATGGGCTGGCTGCGGCAACCCAGAAGAGACAACTGAACTCCTGATGGTGCTGGGGGACCTCATTTGCAGCAGCAGTTCAGTGGAACCCTCTAGAACACAGCTAGATTGCTGGGCATGTGAGTATGTTTTCTGTGGATTACCCAAAGAAACAGTTGTGGGGGGGTAAATGGGGAGTGGGAAGAGTGAAGTCCCTTTCCAATAAACAACAAACAGCTTTTACCATTACATTATAAAGACTAAATTGTTCAGTTTGGATAGTCATACAGATGTAAAGTTTTCAGCTTACACAATTGGGGGTAGCAAGATAAGTCAGTTGCTTGGAGGGCAGCTAACAAGAACTGGTCCACAGAGGGTCACATCCCAGCAAAATCCGGGAAGAGTTTCTGTTTCCGGGAATATTGGCTAAGGGCAGGTGTGTTTTTTTTGACATTTTTTAATTTCAGCATTCATAAAGAATGTGTTCCACTTCTGAATACAGAAAAGGTTAATAAACTTCAAACAGATTCTGCCACAGCTCACAGCTATTAAGTATATAAAGGATGATTCACTAAAGGAGTTGAGTATCAGCAGTCAAAAAATGTGTAAATATTAACTTCAATTATCCAATTATGTGCAAATCAAATTCTTGTTTTCTTTGAATACCCAACTATGTGCAGATGAAATAAGTAAACAGGAATTTGATTTTCATTTGACTGGAAAATTGAGGTGAATATTTACCCAATTGTTTTGAGTAAAGGTTCTCAACTCTTTTAGTAAATCAGTCCAATAGGGACAATGTTTTAAAACCATCTCTTAATCATCAATTTAAGCAAATTAGAAAAACTGGTGCTCAAGGACAGAGTATCTTGTAAAGACCCCTAATAGTGTAGCCAGGGCCGTGGGTAAGGGGATACCACCAGTCTTCCTGTATGAGGCCCAGGCCAGCAGGGCAGCACAGGCAGCTGGGTGAATTAGATGTGTGCAGGGAGGATGATTGGCATGGCAGAGGGGAAGAAATTACTGGATCCAATCCCCTGTGTGGCTTTCTCTGCAGCAGCTGAAAGCTGGCTTCTTCTCCCCTCCCTCCCTCCCTCCCGCTGGCTTTCAGCTGCAGCAGAGGGAGCCATATAGGAAATCAGTTCCAGTAATTGCCCCTCTGCACCCATCACCTTCCCTGTGCACCATACATTTCCCCCTGCTTCTCAGGATGCTATGTGTGCCCCCACAATGCTGCTGGCTTCCCTCCTCTCCTTCCCACATGCAGCTGCAAGCACACAATAGTATCCTGCAGGAGTGAGGGAAGGGTCCGGTAAATATGTCACATTTACCAGCCTCCTTTCCTAAATGAACAGAATGAGTGATTGGTAATGATCACTCACTGTTTCCATTCATAACTGAAGCATAGTAAACTGTGTTTTTTGGGGGAGGGTCCTGTCAGGTTGGCTGTATGGGGCCCCATGGTTTCTAATATCAGCCATGAGTGTACCCACTGGTATTTCAGCATTTGGGATAGAAGCAGATGTGTAACCTAAGAACACAGAACCCAATGGCAAAATACTGATGGATTGAGCCCCATCCTCTCTCCAACAGTGCTGGCACTGCTTTCTTGACTGCATTCTTTCCTTCAGTCTATTAAACATATTTTAAATGTGACTGATGGGGTGGTTGGCTTCAGAAAAATCTATAGTCACAAATACTAATCCGAAAATTTTGTGAAAAACCTGACCCACTCTCAGGAGAAAAGTTTTATTAGTAAATGAGTGGTAGACCAGTGGCTTCATCTGTTCTTTGACCTCATTTACTCTGCGTAGAATCTTGCTATAGGGTTATACAAATGTCAAGTCCTGGTATTAGAGGGACAGTATCAGGCTTCGATATATAGGACAGAAAAAGAGAAAAAAAGCTGCTGAATCCTTTTGAAACCTTTCCTGGAGCAAAGAGTGACATGGAACCCAATGTAGCAGCTACATAGACTGCTATAGCAATTGCAATACCCTTGGATGGAAGATATGCCACTTGAAATAACTTTGGCTTAACATTTTCAAAAATTGGAGAAGAGAAACTCACTGAATTTAAAATTGGATAGTCATTGTTTTAATGAAGACTCGGAAACACATATTGAAGTATTATGTGAAACATTTTAAAATGCTTTTTAGAAATGAGGTATTGTAGATATTATTTAGATATGAGTTACTATAGATATTAGCGGTTAGTGTTTTAAAGATGTACTATCTGGGGAATAGTAACCAATCAGCTTCTACCAGCATGCTCAGTTAGGCTTTAAAAATGAAAGCTAGAAGCTGATTGGTTGCCATGCACTGCTGCTCCAGATTCTGGCCCAGGAAATCAGAGAATGTCTGGATTGAATAGTGCTACACTGCGTTCCAAAGTATTATGCAAATTCTATTTAAGTGTCACAAAGATTAAATATTTTGTTTTTCAGTGTAACTCATGGATGGCATTGTGTGTCAGGGCTCTTTTGATCACTGAAAACAATCTCGGACACCTGTGTTAATTAGATTGGCCGGTGAGCCCAATTTAAGGAAAAACTACTAAAGGAGGGTGTTCCACATTATTAAGCAAAGCACCACTTTCAAGCAATATGGGGAAGAAAAAGGAACTCTCTGCTGCCGAAAAGAGTGAAATAGTTCAATGCCTTGGACGAGGTATGAAAACATATTTACAAGATATTTCACGAAAACATAAGCGTGATCATCGCACTATTAAGAGATTTGTGGCTGATTCAGAGCACAGACGGGTTCATGCAGATAAAGGCACATTGAGGAAGATTTCTGCCAGATCCATGCATTGGATCAAGAGAGCAGCTGCTAAAATACCATTACATAGCAGCAAACAGATATGTGAAGCTGCTGGTGTCTCTGGAGTCCCACAGACATCAAGGTGTAGAGTCCTTCAGAGTCTTGCAACTGTGCATAAACCTTCTATTCGGCCACCAATAACCAATGCTCACAAGCAGAAACGGCTGCCTTGGGCAGAAAAATACATGAAGACTAATTTTCAAACAGTCCTGTTCACTGATGAGTGCCGTGCAACCCTGGATGGTCCAGATGGATGGAGTAGTGGATGGTTGGTGGATGGCCACCCTGTTCCAACAAGGCTGTGACGTCAGCAAGGCGGTGGTGGAGTCATGTTTTGGGCCGAAATCATGGGAACAGAGCTGGTCGGCCCCTTTAGGGTCCCCGAAGGTGTAAAGATGACCTCTGCAAAGTATGTGGAGTTTATGACTGACCACTTTCTTCCCTGGTACAGAAGGAAGAACTATGCTTTCCGTAATATAATCATCTTCATGCATGACAATGCACCATCTCATGCTGCAAATATTACCTCTGCATCAATGGCTGTTATGGGGATAAAAGGAGAGAAAGTCATGGTGTGGCCTCTATCCTCCCCTGACCTCAATCCTATTGAGAACCTTTGGAGCATCCTCAAGCAAAAGATCTATGAGGGTGGGAGGCAGTTTACATCCAAACAGCAGCTCTGGGAGGCTATTCTGACATCTTGCAAACAAATTCAAGCGGAAACTGTCCAAAAACTCAAAAGTTCAATGGATGCAAGACTTGTGAAGCTGCTATCAAATAATGGGTCCTATGTTACAATGTAACGTGACCTGTTAAAATGTTTAAAAAGTTAAAATGTTGTTAAAAGTTTGATTGAAATAGCTTTTGATTTCAGTAAATATGCTGTAAACACAACAAATGACAATTTTCAGTTCTTTACAACCTATAAAGTGTTTTGAAACTTACTGTGCGTAATAATTGTAGGTTGTAGGTTTTTTATGTTTAACAAAAATCCTGTTATCATTAGGAGGTTTGTTCAATAAAATGTGAATTGTACTCTTAATAGTTGATAACATGAGAATTATGCTGACTGTTATGTACATCAATTATTTAGGTAAATGAGAAAAATATCATTTGCATAATAATTTGGAACACGGTGTAGTTGTGGCAGTGCTATTAATATTGAATGGCACCCCAATGCACTATTATAGTGACAGGCAATACACCCACACATGCTGTGCTGTGTTAGAAAAAAGGGTGATGTCCATTTTGTTGGGTGTCTATTTAAAACTAATGGGCGGCCCTAAAGTTGAACTAGGTCATCCAGCGCTGGGCAATCAAGACTAACGAAGACTGGAACCTGAAAGAAACCAGTGAGAAGCTTCTGGCACCAATGAGGGACTGTATAGTTATCAGACCAATGGAGCAATTATTGTGGACTATAATTCCACTTTAGCGCAGTAAGTTTTTATGCATATTAACACATGTGTGTTGACATAACATATAACATGAATGGACCCTTAATGATTTAATAATAAACACTAAACTGCATTAATTTGCATTAATTAGAGTCTGGCTTTAGAAAAAAAAAAAGTCAAACTTTCTAGTAAAAATGATTCACAGTTTTTTCCTGCATCATGTCAATATTATGTACAACCAGCAAATGTCTTGATATTTCTCTATTTTTTCCTACCTTATTGATACAAATTTGAAGCAAGGAAAAAAAAGAATATTTTCTGCAAACAAATTGCGGATATTCAGCTGTATGTTTTGCCTTCCTCTGTGAAGCTCAGTCGTACCTTGACAACATCTTCATTGTCAGCTGGGACAACCCATCAAAATGCCGTAAAGACGAGAGTATGCCGAAACCTGCGCCATAGGAAAGTCTGTCAAGAAATGCTAAGTAGACAGGTGTGTAATGAAAGAGAGAACTCAGAAATATGTCACCACTTTGAGTTTTCCTAAATGCTTTGTACATGGTTTGTAATAGTTTTTCTGTTTAGAATACATTTTTAGTTCATTTAATGATAAAATGGGAGATAAGGGAGAATTATGCAGGGACTATTCATGTAACATTGAATTGTGATGGAAATAATCTTGAAAGCTCTGCCTATTTATCAATCTGCTCTGGGAAATTTATTTTATAACAGCGGTTTAATAGAATAGATAATCGGCCAAATTATCAGACAGGGAATAACTGTAACTTGACGTTTACTAAACAGGTACAATAATGCAAAACAGGTCCAGGTTGGCACAAAAATGCATAGACTGCAAAGTCTGATTATGAAAGCTGCACAAACATGGATGCTCCAAAGCAATGTCTCTGTGACTAAGCAGGGTGACGTGTGGCTGCATAGCATAGTCTCTTTAAAGTGCCCTTTGGCACTTTTTGTGCATCTTTCGGGGGCCCTGCAGACAGTAATCTTTGTTTCCCTTTTGCCCCATTATAGTATTGATTTCTAGCAGCCTTATGTAATATGTCTCCAGTATGACATTTTCCTGAAGTATGTGCCAAGTCTCCAACAACTCCAATGGCATGACAGTCTCCTGCAACCTGTCTGCAGTCTCTGATCATCTCCTTTAGCATGTCTGCAATTTCTGACCAACTTTTGTATCCTGTCCATATAGCCATGCACACGGGGTGTTCCTGATGTGCCTGGTCACACCTTAATCACGTGTGTGTTTGAGCTTTGGGGTGAACACCCTAATGCAATTGGCTGCTCATGCCTATGCCTGTCCACAGTCTCTGACCATCTCCTATATTATGACCACAGTCTCTGACAATCTCCTGTATTGTGCCCTTAGTCTTTGACAATATATCCTGTTGAGTGGTTGTGCGGCTTTTTGGTGATGTTGGGGGCTGTATCAAGAAAGTTGACCACTGCTCTATAACAACACAGAGTCAAGCTAAATCCTTACTTCAGTAAAACAGTACACAGTTACTTGCAACTGTCGTCATACACATCATACCTCTCTGTAAAGTCCAAGGTAGCTCTGATAACATAGGAGAACAGCTGGAGGGATCCAAGGCTCAAGTACAAAGGATTACCCCACTGAAACTGGAATGCTATGGTAGCAATTGGGAAGGTGTGCCCCACAGTAGCTGGGACTTCTGAAAAAGCTGTGTGTTATTAGTCTATTTCTTGGGTTCCTGCACAACAGAGGAAGGCCTCTCACTGCACAGCTACCTTTGCCTCATCAGGTCTGGTCTTTCTGAACTGCTGAAGAAGGTAAGCTAAGGAATAATATTTCCTGTCCAGGAAAACAGAGAGCGGTGGTAAATGGAGTTAAAGGGGTTTGCACCTGCATCTGAGCATGGTGAGTAAGTAGGCATTTCAATACAGACGTTATAAGATTTGAATATAGAAAATCAGCAGGATGGAACTACAAGCAGTGAAGTCAGCACGCTCCTGGAAGTGTCCCCGAAAGTTGGTTTCCACCTCTCCGAAGTGTTAAAAATACAATTCCTTCTGTATCAAACTGTATTGGAACTGTACTGTCCCCCTTATATTGTAATCGCTCTGTAAACTATTGGCGCTATCTAAATCCTGTATAATAGTAATAATACAGCACAGCTGTATTACTTTTGCTTGTAAGTGCATTTAATTTCTTTTAATAAAAAAAAAAGATCTCTTTTTTCACTCTACACTCTCTTCCTATTAGCATGCATGCATCCTTGTATTGCAAAATGTCTAATTGGCTACTTGTGCTGCTCACCCTCCCCAGACTAATGCCAGCCATAGACGGGTCAAAAATCAGGCGATTTTTCGACCGAAAAAAAAAATGTATTACAATGTTTTTATTTGGATACAGATGTTTTTATTTGGATACAAATGGATACATTTGTTGCAACCGCAAGACTTTTTCATATAAAATATAATAGCGGATTGGAATTCTTCTTCTTCTTCTTGTTCTTCTTCTTCTGTATTGCTGTCACATTGTATGGTGTGCTCCCCTGTCTCTGCAAGGGACAGAAGTTATGGGGCTAATGCCGGCCATAGACGGGACGAAAATCGGCCGATTTTTTTAACGTTGGTGGTAATGTAGGCCGATCGAACGACCGTTTTTTTTTTTAAATCAGCCGGTTTTCGACCCGCCTATGGCCTGCATAAGCATTTCTGAAGAGAGACTGCAGGTGACTGGTACCAAATCAAATTCAGGTACTTGTAAGGTAGCATCAATATCTGCGCTGGTTCAAAATATAAGAGCCGCCAGCACTATCTTCTGATACGAAGAATATAAAATAAATACATAAAAAAAGTGAAGCGCTTAACAGCGTGAGTAGTAACTCCAATTGTATAAACATAAACCTATATAGTAATCAAATTCAGGTGCATAAAGACATAGTGAACAGTCTTTGGATGTGATAAAAAAAATCTTTAATCACAGGAAATAACCTTGTGTATTCAAGTGCAGCCTTGTTCATCCCAATCAGTGTGAAATGTACAATCGTGTACAATCGTGATTGTAGACGTAAATGTTACCAAACACAATCTAGTGCAGTGCGTATCACCCCACTCAGGGGAGGCTTACCGGAAACATTTGACCAACATATTATAGAATGGGGGATAGGGCATGTATATGATCCAATGGCAATCACTCCAACTTCCTCCACAGCCTTCAAATCAATATATAAAGATGTGACGGGAGTGATTTTTGGGGGTAGGGGGACCCCTGTATCATCTTCCCAAATTCCTCTTATGTTTAAGTCACCCTGTGCCTGTTAGGGAACAGGGTGAAATGTTCTAATATTGATGTGAGGGTTGTTCATTGTTCTCTGCCGTGCGGCTGCATCCCGTTGTTCTAGCAAACTATTATGGGATGCATGTGTTCCCCTATTGTCTACTGCCATGTGGTGTATCCCTTTGTTCTATTATGTGTCTTGGTTTGGTGGGGGGTGTTTCTGGCAGCCCTTCCCTCCTGATGGGATGGCCTCTGATGTGTTTCCTGTTCCTGGTTGTATTTCCCCGCCCTGTGTATATATCTTGTGTTAAAATAAAGCAGTTGACTTCCTGTCTTAAGAGAGTCTGGTGCTGTGTTATTTCCTGCATGATCAGCGGTGGTGTCCGGGGATTTGTGTTCGGACAGGTAAGCTGGAGTCTAACGGAAATACCCAAGTGCGGTCTGGGTCCCGTTCCGTTACAAAAGACATTCCCAAACTCCACATGAATCACCAACATCAAAGGTGTGGTGAACACGTAAATGAGACAAAAAGGTTTCTCCGCTCTTTCACGATTACTATTCAGGGTTCTTAGCTGATGATGTGCACTCTACTCTAGTTTGTTATTTGAAGCTCTGGAAGTTCTTCACCTCAATATACACGTCTGCAGACTGTAGCTGATGCTTTTTAGAGGTCACAACACACTGATGCAGTAGTGTGTAAGGTTTTTTTGTTTATGGGAATCGATGAATCTTGCACACATGCTTGTATGGGAGGTGGTGCATAGATCAATCAGGTACTTGCTTGCATTTAAAGCAGTATTAAATCCAAAAGTAAACATTTATTATATTGCAGCTTATAAATTCTTAGATGTGATGGCTGTATTAGTTAGGTTTTCTTTCTTCTATTTTCATCTGGTGATTCAGCCAGTAACCAGTAACTGTTTTTCAGACTTTCAAGCTCTCCAGCAGAATGTATCAGTTTACATGGATGAGACCATTCAACACTGGCAGGAGTGATAAAAATGATCAGCTTTTATTTATTTGTGTAAAACCTTTATCCCAAGAGGAAAAAAAACTGTTACTGTAACTGATTATAAAGTGTTGGTCGGAGTTTGGTTTCAATTTGTTATTGTATTCAACATTTAACACTCTCACCCCCCCTTCCCCACAAAGGCTGAATATGCTGCTGTCTGCTGTGTCCTGTGCTCATTCCTCCAAAGTGGTGTCTTACTAATACAGGGGGTGTGTTACTGGCCAAATCACCAGGGGAAAATGCCAAAAAAAAGAAAACTAACATATCTACAACATCTAATGATTGGTAAGCTGCGATATAACACATTTTTGGTTCTGGGTTTATTACTGCTTTATAAATTGCTTTTAATTAAGTGTTTTTTATATGGAGTTCAGCTTTAATCATATGATAAATGAGAGGGAAGCAAATCCAGGACCAAGCTCTGTAAGATAAAAGTGCTAACCACCTAAGCACAATGTTGCCTATGGATAAAAAGGCTGAGTTCAATATGCATTAGTCATAGGCAGCTTTTTTAAAATCTAATATTTTTAATGTCATCTGTCGATTTATAACCACCCTAATTACTCACCAACAAACTGCATGAGAAATGATGGTTTTAAATATTTATGTATACCATATTTAATGTTAAATTATGTACTAAAAGAAATGACTTGATGGCCTTCCTGCACTAGAATGTAAAAAAAAATAATTTCTGTATTAATCTATTTATATGCAAATTGATGGAATGAATGCATTGATTTCAATGACTCATTTACAATGTACTTTATTATGGCTGACCTTTTTGACTTCTGAGATTGCCTAAGTAAGTTTTTTTTGCTTGATAGAGAACAAGCTGATGATAGAGAACAAGCTGATGATAGAGAACAAGCTCTAAATAATACCTGACAATTTACCATTTATTCCACAAGTCTTATTTAAAAAGATGTTTTATTTCATAATTACAGCAAAGATTCTTAAAGCGACCCATTCATCCCATACAAGGCCAAGAAACAGGTGCCCTTAAAGCAGAACTAAACTCTCTCAATCATCATCAACTATTTTTACATCTTATGCCTCTAGCATTAGTAAATAGATAAGAAAATACAGGGGTTGATCAACTTATGGAAAATCCAGGTAAAAGAACAAAATTGTTACCTAATAAGGTATTGGACCACCTTTGGCATCCAAGATGGTCTGACTTCTCCAGGGAAATGACAAATATAAGTCACAGATAGTGGATAATGGAATTTGATATCACTCTTCATGCAAAAATCGTTACAGTTCTCGCATGGATGCTGGAGGCAGAAAACGAGCCCAAACCTTGTTCTCCAAAATCTGGTTCTATGATATTGAGGTCCGGCGACTGCGGCCCCCAGGGAAGGTGCAAGGCTTTGTCTGCATGCTCGTCAAACCACGATTTGATGACATCAGCTGTGTGAATTGGAGCATTGTCGGCTTAGTGGATGACGCTGTCTTTGGGAGACAATGTCTGCTTGTGTACATAGTCGCTGGCAGTGACTCTACTTTTCAAGGTGATGATGGGGCCTGCAAAATATCAAGATATGGCTGCTCAAACCATGATTGCACAGACGATGTTGAATGTTTTGCTTATGGAATTCCCTCTGCACAGTTTTTGTGAACACGGGCTTTGGAAGACTGAGATTGAGCTCTGCAGTCACTTTTGCAGCAGTTGTTTTCTTATTCCAGGTCACAATCGATCAGTTGATAATAAAATGGAAACACTACATGATTTGCATGTGTGAAAGTGGCAACATGTTTCACATTGAAAATGTAAGTGATGTAACATTCATTTGCTTCTGCTGTGTGATGAGACACCTAGATAACAGATGGGAAGCCTCACTTTCATCATGAAAATGGTACTGCAGTGCTCAATCTCAGTCTTCACGGGACTGAGATTGAACTCTGCAGTCACTTTTGCAGCAGATGTTTTCTTATTCCGGGTCACAAGTCCTTTTGTCTCTTTTGATCCGTTGGTCATGTCAGCTGTGATTATGTTTATCAGACAACATATATGCTGTCATAACCTCTGATGCTGTACCTTGCAACATGGCAAAAAGGTTGGTAACTTCAATCACAGAGGCACCAGCTAGGCGAGACCAACAATTTGCCCTCTTTGAAGTTCAGTAAGCTCTGGCATGACTCCGTATTACTAGCAGCACATACAGTGGATGAGGAAAGTAAGACTGCCCATCTGTCAGCAAGGTGTCTCATCACGCAGTGGAAGCAAAAGAATGTAACATCACTTTCACTTTCAATGCATAAACATGTTATCACTTTCACACCTGCAAATCATGTAGTGTTTCCATATTTTTGTCCAACCTATGTATATTATATTTACTTGTTTTACATTTTTTTTACATTTCTTCAGCTGATTCCTGATTTCTGGCCTGGGCCAAAATGATGTCATACATCCCAGGGGCATTTCTTCTTTCATTTGGAGGAAGGGAGGAGGGGCTTTCTCAGCTAAGCACATCCTCCTGCCTGCATAACTGAGCTAAGAGCAGGTGGATTCCAAGAGGTAAATGCTACTCAAGATGGCCAGGGCTAGAAATGGTAAAGGGTCCAAAAACCTTAGTTCTTTAGAACCCCTTTAAATCTGATATAAGATCTAACAGGTTAATATAATAACATTCGTAATGACGTCATGAGCATTGGTGCCACCCCCTAAATACTTACCTGAGCCCAATCTCGATCCAGCAATGTGCACGAGAGCAGAGGCTCTCTCGGCTCTCTCTCTCTCATCATTGGCTCAAACACAGCAGTGGGAGCCATTGGACATTGGTCAATCACAGCCCGTGAAGAGGAAGCTTGGGGTGTGGCTGAGCTGAGCTTATGGACATGCAGATTCGGCTCGTGAGGGAGCACGCACAAGTTCCCCCAAAGCAAGCAGCTTGCTATGGGGGCACTCGGCGGGGGGAGAGGTCTGGAACCCAAGAAGGGGAGGATTGGGGCCAAAAACCATTGCACAGTGCAGGTAAGTATAACCTGTTTGTTATTTTTTAAAAATAAAAAGGTTTGCCTTTAGAATTACTTTATGGACTAGTAAGTTGCAATGTATCACAGGCCATTTTTGTTTCAAAGTTGTGATTTTTCTAATACATTGCCTCATGTTGTATAATATCATTACTCTATGAACTGTTGCACTAAGCAAGCCCAGCAGTATGATATTCCATAACACTTCTTGTTCCCTCTCACCCTAGTTAGTACATAAAGCAACCTGCATACAAAACACAGCTTTAATTATGTACAAGGATACTTGCCGTGAAGGGGAATAATAAGAAACCAATTTTCATAAAACTTGATTTAAATATAATACACACCTATTAGGAGCTAGACACTTGTTTCTTTTCCTTTTTCTTTTTTTTTTTCTACACACTTTGTTAAATAAAGCAATTTAATTGCTTGTACCAGAGCTGTAATAGATGGAAGGGAATGTTATTGAAATCTATTTTACATCTTATTCATACATGACAAGGCTCTCTGTGCTGTAACTATAGCGGGTTTCCTTCCCGCTTAATTATGTCGGTATAGTTGTGAGACCACAATTCATTCCTCCCGGGATCTCAGGCTATGATTCTAATGCATTATAGTGCTATTAATTATGTAAATTTAGGTGGGTAAAAGATGTTTTAGATGTTTCAAAGGCCCAGGACTGGAAATAAGGATTTACTATGACAACAGATTTGTTGTTACTATATATACAAATAAACAATGTATATGCAATGATTGGACTTTATTGTATGGCATACTAACTCTATTTATTTATTATTTATTTATTTAATGACTATTATTTTTTTATTTCAGGTACTTATATAGCGCTGTCAATTTACTCAGTGCTTTACATATATATTGTACATTCACATCAGTCCCTAACCCTCAAGGGGTGTACAGTCTAAGGTCCCTTACCCACATTCATACATACACATACTAGGGACAATTTTGACAGTTGTTGACAATAGTTGTGAGACAGGATCCAATTCTACCAGCATGTCTTTGGAGTTTAAAGTGGACCTTGCATTAAAATTTAGGGTCTGCATATTCTTTTTTTTGCCCCCCCCCCCCATCCAAAAACATGGCATTAGGCATTCCAAACATTTCCACATTCAAAGAAAAGTGAAAAATATACTTACCTTACACCTGGATTCTGCCCACAGTGTTCCCTTAAGTCTTGGGAACACTGAAGGTCCCAATGGCTACAGGACTTTGACCAGAATAAATTATATAAATACAAAATCTGCTTGTCGAGGTAAATGGCTACATTCATATGAACATTCAAATGAAAATTCTCAGTACATTCAATGACTCAGTGAAAGTTGTTCGAAAGTACTCCAAATTTTTGTTTGATTTCAACATTCAATTTTGAAATGAATGGATGTATCCAAATGAAAACCACATGCACTGTTACAAATTTTCTGTTTGAGAAAAAAATTCCATCATGCTTTTTTTCGCTGAGATCAAGAATGAGTGTCGATTTGAGCCCACTAATTATTAGAAAATTGAATGAATGTTTTTAAAATGAGGAATTTTGAACAAAATTCTACTAGTGTATTGTATGGACAGAAATAGTCACTGTAGCTGAAATCAATAATAACTAGATATGGTAAATTAACAATAGACCTCTTCCATCACAAGGAGATGAAACAACCTCATGAGCTGATCAAAGACTGCAACAAGGGGGATGGGGGGTGTTCAGGTTGAGCCTGCTACTGCATCTATTGCCAATTAGAGTAAACAGTCTCTTTTTCTTCTTTTAATTGGTTTTGAGGAGGACATACTGGGAGGACAAACATTCAACAGTCAAAGGTCTGTTAAAGAAAAAAAAACAGACAACACAACACATACATAACTACTGAATATACCTTAGGCTGCAACATTACCATGGTGGGGGCATTGTCTTTTTCATACCCCCATTCCCTTCCTCATCTTATTAGAAGATGATACTGTGCTGTACTGCAGAATCTTCTTGCAAGATTTTAAGTTTTCAACTTTCCCAGGATCTTGCTGGAAGAATTTGGACATTTAGTAAGTGACATGCCCCAACTAAAGATACAGGAAATTGAAACCTTTTGGGAAAAATAATTGGGGCATTTTGGCAAAATGCACTGAAGTCAATATGCATATTGCTAAATTTGGCTGGTTTGGTGTAGCAGATTTTAGGTGTGTGATAGACTTGAAATGGGGGGTTAGGAAAGTTCCTTTCAAATATCCTGGACCTGTTATTTTGCAGAATAATTTCATAATGAACATGATGTTAGATATTGGTACAGGACTGTGGTCTTGCAAAATTTGGGATTGCAAGATTTCCCAAGATCTTGCTGGTGGGCCATAGACATTTAGAAAGTGATACAGCCCAAAATAAGCATAAGCAAAATTAGGAGTTTTAAACAAAAAAAAAAATCAGGACATCAGTCAATATGCATTTTACTAAATTGATTGGGTTTATTTTTGGTTTCGTGAATTTCAATGTGCTTTTTTTGCTGCAGACTCTAAATGACTCTACAGGGTTGGGGGTGCTGCTTTAAACTATCCTTGACCAGTTCCTATACCAAATAAATTGCCCATCATTAGTTGGCAAAATGATGTTATGCATTGGTGAACAGAAAAATCCTAGAGTTAGAAGTAAAGTTAGTTTATGAACTTTGTTTAGCAACGAAGACATTTATCAACACGGCAGCCAAGTGATTTCTTTTTTTCTGATGAGTCTGCATGGGGAAATTCAAGTCTAAAATCATCCTTGCCACGCAACTCTGAAAATAGTTTATTAACCTAAACAGTTCCCTAGACAAATAAGCAGGCCTAGATTTTGTTCAGGATTTTAATAACCTTGGTAAAGTTAAACGGTTTCCAAGTTTAAAACCTGTCTACAAAACCTGGGACATTCTTGGTACTCTGCTATAGTTGATGACTCCAATGTTGTCCAAAAATGTATCTTTTTATTGAATCAAGTTAAGAGGCAGGTCTGTTTCTCTCTGCCCTGACAAAGGACTCTATAGCAGTGGTTCTCAACCTTCCTAATGCCGTGACCCTTTAATACAGTTCCTCATGTTGTGGTGACCCCTAACCATAAAATTATTTACCCAGTAATTATAATTCATGAGTGTCCTTTTACCTCCAATACTGCTGCTTTTAACACAGTAGCTGCTTTTAACAGAGTAGCTGCTTTCAACACAGCAGCTGCTTTCTACACAGTTGCTGCTCTTTACACATCGGAAATATATGTTTTCTGATGGTCTTAGGGGACCCCTGTGAAAGGGTCATTCGACCCCCAAAGGGGTTGCGACCCACAGGTTGAGAACCACTGCTCTATAGCATTTTGAGAAATTCATCCTGAACATATCCTAAACTCCACCAGCCCTCTGACATCTTCAGTTGACACTGTAATCTCAGCTCACATACTCAACCCTGTGTCTTTAATTGATATCACCTCTTGGGCATCGAGGGAAGCAACCATATTTATGACTTGCAAGGATTTGCATATCGCGATCCCCAGGCTGGGTCCCTAGGCAAACTCTGTATCATAGCAGACTCCAAAATGAAGATCAAACCACTAGGTGGGGAACATGACGTACTCCTATTCCCTCACCACTAGGCTTCCTGGTCACTACTCCTTCTTCACACCTTCCTCCACTACCATAAAGGTTGACTGTGATCTTCGCTTACATACTCTTAGCTGCAAGGGGTAATACTTGGTTACACTTGTAATTCTCTCTATTTAACCCAGAAGGTTAACATGGTTTCACTCCCAGATTAAGTTCTTTTCCATTCACCATTTTTACACCTTGGTCCAACATTCAATACACTTCTCTTTGTTACAAAAGTCAATTTACTAAGCAGACTTCTAAATTAACATATGTAAATCCTTGTCATGATTAAGAACATAGTCCTTGTAACACATGCGATCTCATTAGATTCAATTGGCTTTGCTGGTTTTGGCTGTGCTGTCCCTAGTGGTGCTTAGAATTATTGGTGCATTAGGTGCCACTCATATCTTAAGGTGCAGTAGTCCATAGCAACGAAGTCCATATGAATGGCTGCCCTGAGACTGGGTCCCATTGGAGTGGCTTGCGGTTTGAAGAAGCACTTACATGGTAAAACAGGTCCTTACTGTCTGCTTCCCAAACTCTCTCCCACGAGGTTGGCTTCCTCGCATTTATGCCTGTCACAAGCAGAAGTGAAACACCTTCAGGGGGAACTGTCACAACTGACCTGACCCCTACAAGCTACAGCCAAACTTTAAAGTAACAGAACATTCCAGTGAAATATAATGCATGGTTTTAAACATAAAGTAAGCTCCTGCCTATAAGTGTGTGCCCCCCTTTTCGTTTGAAAGAAGTCAATTGCTTAAAGCGGAGCTCCACCCAAAAGGGGAAGTTCCGCTTTAAGGACTGCTCCCCCACTCCCCATTAGGGATTGGAACCTTTGGGGGGCGGGGGGGAACAGGTACCCGAATTTGACAGGTACCTGCTCCCACTTCCGGTCTGATCGCCTAGGTGATCGGAAACGGAAGTTGTCCTCCCTCCCTCCCTCCCTGTAGTCTTTTGGGACACGTGACAGGTCCCAGAAGACTACAGGACCATGAAGCGCAGCGCTACTCGTGCATGCCCAGTGGGTACCGCAGTGGAAGCCGCAAGCTATCATAGCCAGGTGCCCACACTGAAGATGCCGGCCTCCTGGAATCCAGGACAGCCGCTGAAATGGGCTGCGGGGGACACAACACAGGATCGAGGGACAGGTAAGTGGCTGTTTTAAAAATCAGCAGCTACAATTTTTGTAGCTGATGACTTTTATTTTTTGACAGGGTGAGTGGAACTCCGCTTTAAACAACGTCAGGAAAAGGAACATGTTAGACAATTTTCCACTGATCAGCGACTGCAGCCAGTGTTAGAATACAATGTTCCTGCGGGGAAGGGGGTTTGGTTTGTGATCCCAATCTGATTTTTTTTTTGTTCAGCTTTTTCCTCACTTCATGTCCTAACGACAACATTTTACCACACAGAAAATGACAGTAACCCTTCAACAGCAAAAAGAAAAATATACTTTTCTGTAGCAGACTAGGAGATTGTCAGATTTTTCTAGATATCCCAGAAAAACTTACTATGTTACATAAGGACAAAACTGCAGATGGCTGGTATGATTGTGCCATCTCGCTGGATCCCGTGATGTCTTTTCCAATACCCTAGACTCACAGGAATGCATGTATGCTCCTGGCATAGACACAAGCATGAAGTCATTTATGCACGCCTGTCAGCTGGTAGTCCAACTACTCTAAATGTACTATTATTCACCCTCTGGCTGTACATGATTTCCAGGATGATAAGAATAATGAGGGCTACATTTAATTTCCAAGTCTTTACAAAGTGTTCTTTAAATATATATGCATCTTTAGAAAGTCGCTGTGCTACAGACATATTGATGAGATTCTCCTTTCATCAATTACTATCACGTCAGGTTTCAGCTTCAGGTATTCATCCCCGTAATGATCAGATTCTCATTTGTAAATCTATACCCTGTGACCAAAAAAGTGCGTTGGAACAAGGTCAGGACTGGCTTGGATCCAAAGTCAGGATTAAGTGCCTCCTCTCCTCGGTAATATATTCCACTCTTATAGACAATGGATATATGAGTGTGATCGAGAATAATCTAATGTCACATCAGTTAGAAGGAATTCATGTCAAATACAATTTAAAATTAAATTAATCTTTGCGGTCAGAAAAAAAAAATTCTTGGCAAAATACCAAACTCATATTAAGAAAACAGAATTTAGTTCTTCTAATTACTTTGATCATCTGTTGATACAGAAGAGTGTAAAGTTTAGCTCGACAATACAAGGTACAATATATAGATTAAGAAACTTGTGATGATCGAAAATACGTTCTAGGTCTGAACAGAAAAGTAAACACAGATGGATTATGTTTGTTACCAGAATTTAAATACATGCTTCCCAACCTTCGAAAAACAAAAACACTATGCCATGTTAAAGAAGAAGTATGGCCACAGCTCTTTTGACTCTACTTTTCCAATGGGTCCAGGAGTGTGTTAAGTTCTGCACTCCTGTGGCCTGTGTTCAGCCAACAGAGGGCTAAGGTCTGATGTCAGCTGACGTCATTGAGCTGGTCAAGGCTCTAGAGGGATTCCGGCTTTAATGGCAGGAAAAACCCAGATGCCTGACCGGCAGTTGGCTTGGTTTAGTATAAATCTTGAATTCTGTCTTTATATTTGTTTTCAGCGAGCCCATGCACAGCAGAACACAGACTGGAACAGTAAGGCAAGGGCAGAACGGTGAGATAATGAAAATAGGTTGTGAAGCAATCACTAAAATCACATATACGGGCTGCAGAGTGGCTAAATGGTTAGCACTTCCGCCTGGCAGTACTAGGGTCGTTGGTTCGATTCCCAGCCATGGCGCCACCTGCCGGGAGTTTGCACGTTTTCCCTGTGCCTGTGTGGGTTTCCTCCGGGTACTCTGGTTTCCTCCCACACTCCAAAGACATGCTGGTAGGTTAATTGGATCCTGTCTAAATTGTCCCTAGTATGTGTATGAATGTAAGTTAGGGATCTTAGATTGTACGCCCCTTGAGGGTTAGGGACTGATGTGAATGTACAATATATATGTGTAAATTGCCAGCACTATATAAGTACCTGAAATAAATAAATATAGTTGTATCCCCAGCATAGAATCTATGATGCTTCCTTCGCTGCTGCCTGGGCTGTCATGGCTAATGCTACTGCTGCCCATGCAGCTTTTCTGCTTCTCCCCAGCTGCCGGTGGGGAATAGAAGAGAGAGAAGACAGAGGGCAATTTGCTTGAGCTGTGAATTCATCCACATTGAGCGGGACAGCAGAAGACACTGTGATTGCCTGCTGTGCAACCTGGGAGAGAAGACAGCCTACTGGGAGCTGATTGGAACTATGTAGTGCTCAGGAGATAGTTCTCTATCAGGCCATGGTCTGGATGGGACTACAAGTCCAGGGAGGACAGAAATCTGCAGAAGGAAAAGAAAGAGAAGCCTGGGTTAAGGGCAATCTCAAATGGGATGTGAGAGGTAATCACAGACTGGGCTGAGTTGGGGAGCTGCCTGTTGTGAGTGTTCAGGGCAGTAGCAGAGAGAGACTGGGGTACCATATCTGCATGGAGGGTACAGATGTCAGAGAGACCCAGCAGCCTGGACAAGCACTGGTTCTGTAAGAGATCGCCATTACTGGGTCATTGCCAACACCACCGGTTCCGGATGCCAAAGAGTGGGAGAAGGCTTCATTTACAGACTACATAGTGATTACAGGCTGTTGTCCACAATTCCCTTAACCACTTCCTTAAGAGACAGTGTCACCTTGCCATGGGATACAATTTGGATATGTATGCCCTATAGTGAGGGATCCTCTTAAACCTGAGCACTCCAATGCAGGAACTTTGGGCCCTGATGTTTAGTACCAGTTGGTAGGGTTTTGAGAAAATGAAAGTCATTTTAGTTTCCAGTACATCCCGTTTAGTTAAGACCTCCCTAGATTCAGGGTTCAGGTAAAAAGACACTTTAAGGCGTACTTTCATTGTTTATGGTATTGTATAAAATTGTTATCTGCCATTCTTTATTGCTCTTGCCATTCCATATGTTGCTTTGTGGGGAGTATTTCCCAAAATAAAACCTTTCTTTAGCCTTGGTGTGTCAGAGCATGTGGCATTGTCATCTGGAATCTGGGTACCCTTTCATTAGCGGCTCCTTGGGGTGTAAGCACTACATAAGCTTTAACATGTTTCTGTAATTTGTTTTCAGATTTTGGACAAACTTTTTGAATCCATAGCTCTTAGGCCCCTTTCAAATGGGGCGGACCCATCAGCAGATCCGTTTGCTCAGCGGGGGATCTCTCCGCTGATCCCCGTTGAGCAAGCAGATAACAGGTCTGTGTCTGCTCTGCTGCTGCAGAGGGGATGCAGACACGGCCCGTTGTGCTCTATTGGCGGTCACATGGAAACAGACTGCCTGTCCATTTCAATACGACTTCCATCTGATCCGATCTGATGAACAGAAGGGGAATGGATCCCCATCTGTCTCTTTTTGGCAGATCGGATTGGATTGGATGTCTGCGGGTGTAAACTAACACATGTCCGTTTACACCTGCCGCTCCATAGAGGAGAATAGAGGTTCAGATTGAGTCTGCCTGAAAAAGGGGCAGGTGGACCTGATCGGCACATCTGTGTGAAAGGGGTGTAAATTAATGAATACGTAGTCTTTAATTAAAAGAACGCCTTGCCCTAAAGGTTCTTGTTCAGGCATTTCCTGCTCTGGAATGAGAACAGCCTCCGAGTTGTGCTTCAGTAATGTTCTCCTGTTACACATAACCCTCGTTAAGAATACAAGAGGCTGTGCTGACACACATTGTGCAGACATTTGTGTGCAGACATTTGTCCACCATTGTCACTATCAAGAATACAATTCAGAGAGATGATATGCAACCCATGCTTGTGCGAGGGAACGCAGAGGCTAGAAGGGATCAGCAGCACTGCAAAAAGGATAGCATGGATAAAACAGTATATTGTGAAAATGTATGGGGCATGCAGCATGTTGGTTCACTGACCAGCACAGCAGGCATATGCCAGGTCAGAAAACATAGGGTTTGATTTACTAAAATTGAAGAGTGCAAAATCTGGTGCAGCTCCACATAGAAACCAATCAGGTTCCAGGTTTATTTGTTAAAGCTTAACTGACCAAGCTGAAGTTAGAAGCTGATTGGCTGCCATGCACAGCGGCACAAGATTGTACATTCTCCAGGTTTAATAAACCAACCCTAATGATGTAAAGTGGCACTAAGCAATATCCTTATTATTCAAAAATCAATACACATCCACTGCTTAATCTATTTTTCTAATGCCTTGTAACAGGGGCGGACTGACAACTCATGGGGCCCCCCCCGGCAATAGGGGATTATGGGGCCCCTGTGTCCTTGCCCAAACTCAAAAAAGTCTATGAAAAAGGTACCAGGGGCATCTCATGGGGCCCCCTACTGACCCCGGGCCCACGGGCAGTGCCCGAGTATCCAAAGGGTCAGTCCGCTCCTGCCTTGTAATGTCCTCTGTGAGCTCCCACACTTCTCCCCCCCTCCACCTACTACTGTTTGTTTGGAATAAGCAGAGCACTTTAATTGCTATGCACGTCTTTATGCACACTACAAATCCCATAGTCTATAGTCCATCTTGGGAGCAAGCAAGAGATAGTGGCTATATTCCCACATGCATTGGGATAAAGAACGTAGCCGTCCTCTAACAAAAAGTCTGATCACAGCAGCCAAAAAAAGGAACTTGGAGGTTTGGAAGAGGTTGAGAGCAACAGGAGAGACTTTTTTGAGTTACAGTACTCCCCCTTCCTTTAGATTGTAAGCTTCTGTATCAAACTGTAATTATACTGCCCCCCTTAAATTGTAAAGCGCTGCATAAACTGCTGGCTCTACATAAACCCCATATAATAATAATAATGTTAATAATAATAATAACGTGGTTGTAAACCCTTATATATGCCCAGTGAAGTGACTGGCCTCAGGTGATAAACAGATTCTCCTACATATGTTGTACCTGTTTATCTGACATCATCTCTTCTCTTCTCTTTCTCCATTCAAAATGCTGAATTTGTAAATCTTGGCTGAAAGTACAGAAAAAGGGACAGAGAAATGAACTTAAACTCTGCAGAGCTCACTGAAGAGAGATCTGTAAGCTGATTGGAGGGAAGAGACACAACTTGCTTCACACAGCACACAGGAACAGAGCTGAGGGTGTCAATCTGCTGGAGGTCCCTCCCCTGTCACCATTATTTGCTTGGTGCCAGGAAAACTTGTCACAAGTGAACAAAGCAGTAGACAGAAATGGCAATTAGTGCTCTTAATTGAGACAAGTACCCACTATAGAGGGATATGCGTTGTTCAGATTTCATGTCTGAGGTTTACAACCACTTTCAATATATATACTTGAACAGAATTATTTAAAAAAAAAATTCTGGGTTGGTTGTCGAATAGTAAGGTCCTAGATAAACAACCAACCTTAAAACATATCAAAGCCAACAATGAGTAGACAGCTGCCCAGGATAGAGGTAAGGGACACTGTATGTGAAGGTACTATTCATGTCAAACATATAGGTGCTTTTACAGTCACAACTAATTATTTACTTGAGAACCTCCTAAAAAATGTATAAATTGGTAGAGCACCATCCAATTATCATCTTTTCTTTTTGTTTTTCATGTTGTCAACATAAGCATAATCACTGAGGTTTCTGTGTCCCTGGAGGTCATATTATCTTGTAAAATACTGGAACTTATTTTAAACCAGGCATCTCTAAAACATGAGAATACCTTTGCTGTGCCTGGTAAACAAGTGTGCTGATGTAGCCACACTGCCGGTAATATTCATTTATGCTGTTACAGTGTGTGTCTGTAGAGAGAATCAAGCACCTACTGTGCTGCTTCCGAACACAACTTTCCTATGCTTAAAGGGGCAGCCCCAAATTGCTGGTAGGTAAGTCAATAATGAAAGACCCACTGCACACCCTGTATGAAAGATTGATGCAGACTGGCATGTAAAAGAATGTCAACAAACAAGTGCATACATTTGCCTGTAGTAAGAAAACTTCCTTGGTAAGTATGTTCTAAGACATGGCAGAAGATGCAGCAGTAAAAGTCCAAGTCGTCAGGAAATCAGATGTTGGAACTAGGATGTCATTTTATTTAAGGAAGTTCTGAGCTTAACGAGGAATGCATAGTGATTTTGAAGTATTCATTTTCTTTCAAAGCTAAACATTAAAATTTTGTGAAGCCCATATGGACTATTTAAAGTGTACCTAAAGCCCAAACTTTATTGTATTGAGTGATGAGAGGTTACAATTTCTGTTTTTTTTTGTCTGTGTCCCCACTAGGGAGGTTCACTATTTTTCATAGTGACAATTGCCACTGATGTACAAAGTGATGGGAAATCCAAACATTTCCAGCTGTAACTAGAACAAAAATAAGAATGAAATCTTTAAAATTTGCTCCGGAGACAACTGTCTTTAACAAAATAGATAATCCATCTAATGACAAGGAGTAACTGTAACTTGAAATTTAATAAACAGGTGAATATTTAGAAGGAATAATGTAAATCAGGTTCAGGATGGCAAAGAACATGCATAAATTGAGGAATGTGATTATGAAAGCTGGACAAACGTGGACTTCATGGCACTGTACCTATGACATACTCAGGGTAACATGTGGCTTCATAGCATTGTCTCTATAATTCTCTATAACAAAAGAGAGTCTAGCTGAGAGTAACTACTTCAGTAAAACAGTTCAGAACTAAATTACTTGGACCAAGGACAAAGGGCCACCCATTGGAACTGCAGTATTCTGGTAGTAATCAGGGAGGGTTCCACACAGTAGTTGGAGAAGCTATGTTCAATTTTGCCTGCATGCTAGTTCTGACAGTAGAGGGCCAATTACCTGGCTACATATCACTTAAGGTGGCCATACATGGATTGAAATTTGGGTGGTTCAGTAAGGACTGGATGAATTTTGATCCATGTATGGGCAGGCTGGTTGTACAGATGTTAATCTACTGGTTGACTTTTGTACAACCATCCTTTTGAATTTTTCCCAAATGATTTGTGTCACTGGCTATAGCCGGCAACACTGATCAGTGTGTTTTGATAGCGGGGAAGGTTCCATGCTATCGTAACACAATTCGCCCATCCACATCATATGTGTGGATGGGGAAAATGGGTAATTTTTTTACTCTTCAACCTGGTATGGCCTGCCTTACCCAATTACCTCTTCCTCATCAAGTGTGACCTCTTTGTGGGAGGTGCACAAAGGAATTTTTATCTCTTGGCATGTGCAAAAGCCCAGTGAGTTCTAGAAAATTGAATTAAAGGCATTTGAGCATGGTGAGCAAATGGGCACTCCACTACAGGTCCAAGAGGTGATTTTCCCCACACATTGGAGATATTTCTTTTACTTCCTGCATGTCTATGGGACAGGAAGTAAAGCAAAAAAAATTTGTTTTAACTTTTTTCTGTTTTATTCAAACTTAAAAACAGTTTTGGCTTTAGATATACTTCAAATACATCCTAACTAATGAAAGCTTAGAACAGCATAAAAAGAAGACATAAGGATGGGGTGGTGTGGGATATAAAAAATGTTTTTAATCCAAATTCATCAATCAAAAACTGGTTTGGAACCATATACACCAAAGGGAACAATAATCATTTCCCAAAAAGATGTCACCCACTACAGTCTGAAAAAATGTATGTATTTTTTTCTATATTACTAAAGAATAAACAAGAATTATAGATGATTTTCTAGTGACTTTGGGGGAGATTTACTAAAATTGGAGCACTCAGATCTGGTGCAGCTGTACATGATAGCCAATCAACTTCTAACTTCAGCTTGTTCAATTAAGCTTTGACAATAAAACCTGGAAGCTGATTGGTTTCTGTGCAGAGCTGCACCAGATTTTGCACGCTTGTTTTAAACCCCATACACATGGGCTAAATATTTGCTGGTGTTGCCAAGTCAATAGAAACTGGCCAACATTCGACCCGTGTGTCCAACCGAAGCCGGCAGAACGGGCAGCTTCTGTCAAACAGGCATGCTGGCAAACCAGCATCCAATTGGCATCCGATCAATGCTGGCAGCCAGTGATAGACCCCCTATCAGAACACAATAACTCAGTGGGGAGATTGCTGTACTAAAATCAGGTAGTTAGTACAGTGAGCTCCTCCCGAGCTCTTCAGGTTTTTTTCCGTTCAGCCTGCTGGGTTTAATGAAAAAAAAGTGGGTGCTTACCCAGCATTAGTTAATTAACCCCTTAGTGTCTGGGCAAAGTCATGAAAAAAAGTATGTACACTCCATAGAAATTGTTGACTTTTTCATATTTGGCCAGGCAAAGATCTTGCTTCAAATAGTGCCTACAGATAAAAGTGATACACTTGAACAAATGAAACATAAAACTGACATGCTGAATTAATCTTAATCTTAACCAATCTTAATCTTAACCAAATGCAGATTTTGTCATATGCAAAAAGTAAGTACACCCCTGCATTTACTACTACTTCAAATCCATGAAATTAGAATCTGATGCATGAGTTTACAATCAGAAAGAGACTTCACCAATTCAACCTGCATGGGAGGTGTTTTAAGCCCTGTACACAATGAGAACATCGGATGAATGATTGTTTTTTTTTTGCATGCTAGTCTCATATTGAAAGTGAAGAACTTACTTAAGTTCCGAAAATTCTTGTATGATAGAAAGAAAATTCGGAAGTGATGTCATGTATTTGTATTGTATTTTCAGCCAAAACCTGTGATTAAATGAAAATTCTACAATTTTGTTTTGTACGAGAAAAATTTTCATGCTTGTCCCTTCAAATAATTTTGGACGTAAGCTTTGTACTAACGATCAGATTATTGCACGATCGCTTCGAAAGCAATATTTTTTGTACGATTTTTGATTGTGTGTACTAGGCTTTAGGAAAAGGCCTTTGCTGCCAGGAGACATATCCCAATCTAATGGACGAATCACTAAAATCCCATATCAACTTCAACCTATTGGCACTATTGCAAATTCAGATCGAATACCTTAGAGTTATTCCATTGAATCTGGATATTTTTGGCCAATCCCCTTATGGCCTGACCACTCATTTCTCTTCCTCTGCCTGATACTCTTATTCTACTTTGCATGACTGTATTCTACTCTAAACCCTAAATAAATAACTGTCTTGGTGGGATTTTTTTTTTCATTCTTACTTACCGTATGTACAACGTGAATCGGTTTGGACTTTCTCACTTTTTCACTATTCTTTTTCTTTGTTATTATATATTTTATTGACTCTTCTAGAAGGATTTCATATTCTTGCACACTGGGTTGCATATTTTAAATGTATCTTCTATTTGTTCTAAATAAACTTTTAAAGATCATAGGCTGCACTACATGGTTCACTGAACCTCCTTCCCCATAATCCATTCTGTTTTCTGATACTCTTTTGTTTGATGATTCATTATATTGGTTTATATACTGCTTAAAGTGGTTGTAAACCTCAGACATGAAATCTGAACAAAGTACATATTTCTACAGTGTTTTCTTCCTCTCTCCAAAGCACTAAGGGGTAGATTTATTAAAACTGGTGCAATCAGAATCTGGTGCAGCTGTGCATGGTAGACAATCAGCTTCTAAGCTCAGCTTGCTCAATTAAGCTTTGAAAATAAAACCTGGAAGCTGATTGGTTTCTATGAAGAAGTGGACCTGATTTTGCACTCTCCAGCTTTAATGAATAAACCCCTATGTGACATTCCCGTCTGCTGTACTTCATCTGTTATGAGCACGAGTAACTTCTAAAAAGATTTCCTGACTACATGAGCAAAAAAAAGGTAACGGAAGGGAGCTCCAACACACAGCCTGTGATTGACAGCCTCAGCTCTGCTCCTGTGTTCTGTGTGAAGGGGGAAGGGTGTCTTTTCCCTCTACTCAGCTCTCAGAGCTCTTGTACAGTGTTTAACTTCAACTTCTCACCCCCTGCTTTGTGAGTCTGAAAACTCTTTTTCATCTCCGAGTTTTAGAAGGATGTACAAGACAAACTGCGCCAGATAAACAGGTACAACATACGTAGGAGGAGTTGTTTCTTCTCTTTTTATTAGCTGAGGCTAGTCACTTCACTGGGTATACCCACATGGAAGAAAAATATATTTGAAATATATTTTAATAATATTCTTCCCAAATGTATTGACATATATTTGAAATGCTACAATTTTGTCCATATTCAGTATATTTTAAAATATATTTAAATATATATATATATATATATATATATATATATATATACATATATACATACACTGCATGTTGAAATGCATTTTTATTACACAATATATGAAAAATATTTTAAAAAATACATTTCAAATATACTGTATGTACAATTTCGCAAAGAAGTAAAGGCCTTTTCTGTCCAAAAAGAACATTAGAACAAGATTACAGCTGATCATTAACATATCGCCAAAGACCAGACCTTCTAAAACATCATGTTCCCATTTAAACCTAATTAGGTGGACGGCCCTTGGTATACTTCGCATTCAAGATATCTATACCTTAGACACACTAGACTCCTTCTACACCACCCAAAGCAAATTCCACCTTCCTGGCAATGAACAATTTACTTATATGCGCATAGCCCATGCACTCCACAAAGCAAATATTCCGCACGCAACAGGAATTCCTGCAACTGCACATCACTTCTTCCAAACAATAATCTATCCAAAAAAAGGAATCTCAACTTTTTACAGACTTATCACCGTAAAGAAATTCGCAACATATACCTCCTCCTTAACCAATTGGGAGAAAAATCTTCACCAATCAATAACCCCAAACATATGGGAAAAAACATTCACCATCACCTACAAAACCTCGAAATGTTCTTCCCACTGGGAAACATATTTGAAAATCCTACATGAATGGTACTTAACACCCACTAAATTATCCTTATTTTATCCACAACACTCGCGAGCCTGTTGGAGGCATTGTGGAGAGTCTGGTTTGCTTCTCCATATACTCTGGAACTGTAGGTCAATCAAGTCTTACTGGAACAAAGTTTTTCAAATAATTTCCTCAATTACAGGTACGTTAGCAACCCCAAACCCCGCCTTAGCTCTCCTACATATTGGCATAGATAATTTCCCTACAAACTCACGCACCATCATTCTACATACTTTAGCAGCTGCAAAAAATAATATTACTAAATTATGGCGCTCTACCACCACCCCCCCTCTGTCTCGCCTCTTATCCGACCTCAACCTCCAATGTGAAATGGAAAGAAGAATAGCCCTCCACAACTCCTCTTATCACAAATTTAAAGCCCAATGGTCTCGATGGCTAAAAAACCCAAACTGCTCTGTAAAATGATTACTAATACTACTCATTGTAATATACGTTACCCCTACTTCACTGGTGCCCTCTCTTTTCCTCCCCCTCCCCATTTCTTATCTCCCCTCCCCAATTATCATCTATCGACCTCTAAAGAGGTTCACGTGACAATGAGCATACCTCTCATGTATACAATTGGAATCTAAAGTATCCCCGGCCAAATGGTAGGAAACTTCCACTCTTATCTCTTTTTTTTATGTATTACAATCCTCAAAGTGAACCCTTCCAGCTCCATGTTAACATGTTTCCCTTCTGTATGTTGAAAATTTTTTCAATAAATATTATTTGAATATAAAACATCATGCTAAAAACTCATCAGTTAATAATAGCGTTGTTTGGTCAAAGTAGCAGTAGAAATGTTTGATGCAAGATAATATTTCAGAAGAACCTCATACAACTGTGAAGCATGGTTGTGGAATCATTATGGTTTACAGTTGCTCTTCTGCTTCAGGACCTGGGTGGCTTGCAATCATTGAGTCAACTATACATTCTGCATCATGTCACAGAAACATAGAAAAGTGACAGCAGGAAAAGACTGGTCCATCGAGTCTGCCTGTTTGTTTTTTTTATATTCACCTTTGCGTTTATATCTACCTATATTTATATCTTAGCGCTGCACTTTATGTTGCACATTACTTTTATATGTTGGACTTCTTGAATAAAGATCTCATGTTTGCCTATTTAAATACAGCATGTTGAAAAGGTCAACGATTTCCATTGTGAGTACTTCATTTAAAAAACACACACACAGAGTGTTACCAATTATATGGGAGGTCCTCAGTTCCTGGGCTCAGAGGAATTTGACTGAATGACACTGGTTAGGAGACTGATGGCAGTTAAGATGGGTACACTATAAGAAAATTGGGTGAATGATCGTCTGGTTTTCCTCAATGTTTCCACAGAAAAGTCAAACCCAAAGATGATACTAATTGTCCAAAAGTCCCTGAACAACAAAGGCTTGTTTTTGTTTGACATAAAAACGTTGTAGCGTAGACTATTGTTGTTGATCATGTGTAGTCTTTCGCATCTGATTTTTCTTGAACCAAAACAGAACACATTAAATGGAAATTGTTAGTTCTGTTCACTTACGAGAAAAATTTTAGAGTATGTCCATTCAGAAATTTTCATTTTGTAAAGTGTGAATCAGATGTCAAAACTTGTGTACATACTATACGAAAATCGGACAATAGTTCCTTGTATGGAATTTTTCTTTTGATTTTCATTTAGTGTTTACCTAGCTTTAGTGGTGAAAAAGCACCTGTGCAGGACAGTGCCAAATTGAAGATGAATATTGTAAAATATTATTTAAACACATGCTGGCTGTGTATTTTCCATTTTTTCCTAACTGGAGTGCTGCTTTCAGTATGTGTCCCCAACAGTTCACACCAGAAGAGACTGCTAATGATCAAACCATCATCACTGTGTTCTGGTATACAAACTGATACAGCACTAACCTTTGGATGAAGGATAAATTTGCGACCTGCTCACTTCTTCACTGAGATCAATGCCTATTTTGTTGTTCGTTCTATCTTATTCATTTAGCACATCTGGTTCTCTTCAGCCTAACAGTTGGGGAGAAACGTTTTTATGTGCTTGTGCTCAAGTATATGTGCATGTCACTGTGCTAAAAGACCAAATCGATTCATTAAGGGACATGGGAATGTCTTGCTCAGTTTTATTAGGTGAAGATAGATTTTTTTTTTGCTTAGTAGTAAAATCATTCCATGTAACTGAAAGTACATGAATTTCATTAGGTTCATTAGGTGCCTATGGTTCTTAAAGTGTTTAGTGCAGAGACGCCCTGATTCCTGGTGACTAACTTGTAAAATTAATCAGTCAGACCTGATGCTTTTCTCGAAGACAGTTCCTCTGAATAATTTTTACTTTGATAGTACGGTAATCAACTCCTTACCACTATTTGTAAGCCCATCAGTATTAAACAAGATATGCAAAATTAAAGAAAGGTCCAATTTTTTTTATAAACCTGACCTGGGAGAAACAGGGGGTTATCATTAAATAAAATAAATATACCAGGTGGTGCCATCCACACCTACAAAATCGTGTGGAAAAAATGTTTTTTGTATAAAAAAAATGTGAGTGTAGAAAATATATTTTATAGAGTAGGAAGCAGCTCTTAACAGAGTATGAATACTCTTTTTGCATACCAATGTTTAAATAAAGGCTCTAATCCCTTAAAACTATCAATTAGTGCATTGTGAAAACTTAATTGTGACAATGTGAACATAGATATATGAACACTACAAGTCAAAACATTTGAAAATGTCCATATAAAACTTTTGATTATCGGCAATCCAACCATGCACCCAACACCTGTATCCAATGCGATAACCAACGTGCAGTAAAATGAAAGGCTTACCAGATCCAATCACAATCCGAGCTTATCATATGGTTAGATCAAGTAATAAAGGAAGCAGACATCACCAGGATCTCCCAAATAATAGTTCCAATTCAGGCATATAATGTAAACCAGGCAGTGTTATAAAGGACACTAATCTCACCAGGATCTCCTTATCAGACCCAGAGAACCTGGTGATGTCTGCTTCCTTTATTACTTGCTCTGACCATATGGTGATTGGATCTAGTAAGCCTTTCATTTTACTGCATGTTGGTGGTGAAGAATTGTTGGTTATCGCATTGGACACAGGTATTGGGTGCATGGTTGGATTGCCGATATTTTGAAAGGACAATCAAAAGTTTTATATGGACATTTTGAAATGTTTTGAGTTGTAGTGTGCATATATTTATGTTCACATTTTCACAATGATTTTTTCAAAATGCACTAATTGATAGTTTTAAGGGATTAACGCCTTTATTTAAATATAGGGGGTTATCATTGTTGACCCTACTTCTGAAAATACTAATGGCCTGGTTTTTATGTGAACCTACTGTCTTCAACAGTTTATTAATCTGGCCATACATGGATCGAAATTCAGCCGGTTCAGCAGCGATTGGCCAAATGTATGGGCACTGTCTTTGTCGGGTTTTCCCCACTCAATCAGTGCTGCAGGCTATAGCTGGCAGTGCTGACCATTGTATTCTGACGGTGGGGAAGTTTTACCACTGTCAGAATACAGTAGCTCAGACCTCAGAGGGTGGATTCCCCCATCCACCTTGAATGTGTGGATGGGAGCATAGTGTCAGTTTTTTTGTTCAACCTGCTGCTTGTATGGCCTGCCTTAGTCACTGTTCCAGAGGTGTTAAATGGTGAACACACCGACAAAGGCTACAACATTGGGATAGTGGAGAGGCAGGACAAGCGAGCTGCCGGAAAGGTACAAATAAGAACTCTTCTTTTGCAGGATGCTTTCATCTGGATTTCCGCTGTGTTGTATTAATGAAATTGGAGCTTTTATATAAGCCCCTCTTCAGCTTCTCAATAAAAAGCTTTATTTCTAAATCTTTTTTGACAAACGTGGGCTATCTCTTCAGAGGAATTAATGATGTACCTACGTTGTTTTATCTGCTGTCAATCCCCTCTTTATGTACCGTATGTAACATTATGTTTCATAGTTATTTTCCCACTTATCCTTGAAAGCAGGACCAGCGTCTTTCACACTTTGAAGACTCTGTCTTAGCATTCTTGGTAGAATAATCCCCTCTCAATTTTTAGAAAATAAACTGTACTTCCAATAAATACATGGGTTTGCTCAAGTAAATCTTTCAGTTGAATTTAGTTTTGACAGCTGCTTTCTTTTTTCTTGTTCAATCTTTTATTAAAGTTTTTTAAGGAAGGTAATACAGGAGTTGCATAAACATGTATCCAGTAAATCATTGTGTACATACAAAGTAGAGCAAAATTTTAGCAGGGATTTTCGGTAGAAAGTTTCCCTCCCTGTACAGGTTAGTTTGGATATAGATATTATACATCAAGTATTGTATTTTAAGATAGAAATAATGGGGCTGATTTACCAAAGGCAAATGGACTGTTCACTTTGTAAGTGCACTTGCACTCATTTTCCCTAGAGTTTATTGAATGTGGTGAAACTATTAATCCAATCATGTACAAGCAAAAATGCTGGTTTCTTAAAATGTCTTTTTCCTTGCATCTCATTGGGTATTCTGTACAAAGTGAAGCTTCACCACATTCACTAAGCTCTGGGGAAACTGCATTTGCAAAATGCACAGTCTTTGTGCCTTTAGTAAATCAACCCCAGTGACTCACATGAAAGTCAAAAGAGCAAGATGGGGAAAATGGATGGTAAAGAGGTTGGAATAAAAAGAGAGGAAAATGGGAGAGCGGAGGGGAAGGGGAGGTGGCCAGGGGGGAATTACCACCTATGACACAGCTCAATATTAGCTATGGCGTTCATTAGAGTTCCAGGGGGCGCCAGCCAAATCTTTTTGGAAGAAAATGGGAGACCCATGTATCCCAGACCAGATGAAATATAGGCATGGTGCCTTGAAACTTGGCTATAGGTTTCTCATTAGGTAATACTGCTTTCTTTTTTAAATCTGGATCCACCAAAAGACCATTTCTAGGCAAAGTCTTTACCCCACTCCCTTTCACCCATTCTTCATCTGGTATAATGTTTGGTATCTTCAGAAGTCCCTTTTATTCTCACCCAAGTCTAATTTGTGTGTCTCCCTTGCTGGTGCTGTTTCCCGAAGCAACAATCGGTTAGTCTGGCTCTTCAGAGGATTGATAGTCTTGTCCCAAAGCCATCAGCCTCTGCAGTCCTCACTGGATCCCAACAATTGTAGGGTGCTAACAGTGTGAAAAAAGTGCTTGTATTAGTATTAATTTGTGGTGGTCTCTTGACTACTTTCTGCTCTATCATGGACAGTGGGTAGAAATAAGGTGCAGTGGTTCATCAGGTCCACCAATCCCATTATGGTCAAGTCTAGAACTACAATTCCCAGCAGCCCATGTGTCACCTTCCACTGCTGTAGGTTGACTGATCGATCACCACGGTCATCCATTCTTGCCTACAGCAGGGGGTCAGTCAAGCTATCAGTCAAACATTTCAGGGCAACAAAGAAGGTATATAGAATGAATACAAAATATTACAGGCAGGGGCAATGGAGATACATGCTGGCACACTGTATGTCCAGAATGGTGGCAATGAAACTGCTGCTTTGGAAGCTGGCAAGTGAAAGTTGCCATTGTATAGCAGGAAGTTCCATAGAGAAAGCAATAACTGAAAGTATCACCGGGTAATATCTATTTATTGTATTACTAGAAACAAAATACAAGTATAGTTATGCTTTGCTAGCTTACAAGACCATGACCTGCAAATCATTTATTTAAATTTTTGGGTTTACATACTTTTTAATGTTGGACTCCTGGCAGAAATAAAAAAAACCCTGCAAATGCAGTTTTGTATTATTTAAAAAAAACATTAAAATGTATTTTAAATGCAACTAGCAAAAAATACCACATTTTGATTTAATTTTCTTGCAATGCCCTGTAGTGTAGTACTCAGATTGGGAGAGGTAGCAGCAGCACTTGGAGCCAGTCAGACGTGCTGCATTCACATGTGCTGATAAGGAACATGCTGACATGAGGAGAGAACAGAGAGATAACCTCATAAGGCTGTTTCTGCTCCTTCCCTGTACTGTCACAGGCAGAGAGCAGGGAGGAAGTTAATGTCTTGCATAAAGTGATACTAAAGGTATTTTTTTTAATAACAAACTTGTCATACTTACCTGCTCTGTGCAATGTTTTACAGAGCTTCCTCAATACTCCTCTTTTCTGGTCCCCCTTTGGCACTTCTTCCCCCTGCTGAGTGTCCTCATAGTGACATAATCGCTATGGGGGCACTTGTGCGGGCTTGGTTCTGAGCCACACTCCGTGTGTCTGTTGACACACAGAGTGCAGCTCAGCCCCACAGGACTGAGATTGAGCTCTGCAGTCACTTTTACAGCAGTTGTTTTCTTATTTTGGGTCGCAATCCTGCGCAATGTCCTTTTGTCTCTTTCAGTCAGTTGACCATATCAACCACACTTATGCTTATCAGGTGACGTTTTCCCTGAAACTGTATATGCCGTCATAACCTTTCATACTGTACCTCACAACACGGCAAATAAATTGGCAACTTCAGTTACAGAGGCGCCAGATAAGTGGCACCAACAATTTGCCCTCTTTGAAGCTCAGTAAGCTCTTACAAGACTCCGTAGGGCTAGCAGTGCACACAGTGAATGACGAAAATCAGGCTTCTCACCAGTTAGATAGGTGTCTCATCACACAGCGGATGAAAAAGAATATTACATCAATTCCACTTTCAACACAAAACATGTTGTCACTTTCACACCTGTAAATCATGCAGCATTTAAATTTTTTTGTTTAACCTCATATATATATGAAATTATTATTACTATTATTATACAGGAATTGCATTGTGCCAACAGTTTGCGCAGCGCTTTACAACGTAAGGGCAAACTGTACAGTTACAATGCAATTGAATACAGAAGGAATCAGAATATATATATATATATATATATATATATATATATATACACACATTATATTGCCAAAAGTATTGGGCCGCCTGCCTTTACACGTTAATGAACTTTAAAGGCATTCCAGCCTTAGTCCATAGGGTTCAGTATTGAGTTGGCCCCGCCCTTTGCAGCTATAACAGCTTCAACTCTTCTAGGAAGGCCGTCCACAAGGTTTAGGAGGGTGTCTATGGGAATATTTGACCATTCTTCCAGAAGCGCATTTGTGAGGTCAGGCACTGATGTCAGATGAGAAGGCCTGGCTCGCATTCTGTGCTCTAATTCATCCCAAAGGTATTCTATCAGGTCGAGGTCAGGATTCTGTCCAGGCCAGTCAAGTTCCTCCACCCCAAAATCGCTCATCCATGTCTTTATGGACCTTGCTTTGTGCACTGGTGTGCAGTCATGTCGGAACAGGAAGGGGCCATCCCCAAACTGTTCCCACAAAGTTGGGCGCATGAAATTGTCCAAAATATCCTGGTATGCTGACGCTTTAAGAGTTCCCTTTGCTGGAACTAAGGGGCCAAGCACAACCCCTGAAAAACAACCCCACACCATAATCCCCCCTCCACCAAACTTTACACTTGGTACAATGCAGTCAGGCAAGTACCTTTCTCCTGGCAACTGCCAAACCCAGACACATCCATCGGATTGCCAGACTGAGAAGTGTGATTGGTCACTCCAGAGAACACGTCTCCATGCTCTAGAGTCCAGTGATGGCGTGTTTTACACCACTGCATCTAAAACTTTTTGCACAGGTGACAACCTATCACGGTACCACACTTGAATTCACTGAGCTCCTGAGAGCGGCCCGGTCTTTTACAAATGTTTGTAGAAGCAGTCTGCACACCTAGGTACTTGATGTTATACACCTGTGGCCATGGAGTTGATTGGAATACCTGAATTCAATGATTTGGAGTTGGGCGCCCAATACTTTTGACAATATAGTATATATATATATATATATATATATATATATATACATACACACACAGTATATATATTTTATCGACTTTGTATATATATTTTTTATCGACTTTGTATTCAGCTGTCTTCCAGGAGTTCAGGTTTAATTGTTTCCATTATCCTACTGGGCACTGCTACCAAATGCTGCATATACCTTGGGATGCTTGTCTCATTTGCATTGCAACACATGCGTTTCTCACACATGATGAAATTTTACAACCCAAAAAAGTAAACTTCTCAATTTTTCACCACCATTCTAAAACGTGTCTTTTACTATGCAAAGATGCAGATTTTTTTGTTCCTCTGAAGTGCACAGAGACAGAAGAGAGAATTGTCTGAAGGTTCTTAGAGTCCCAGTGACACTGAAGTGACTCAATTTGCATCTGTCTAATGTTTGTCTATTTATCAAACAAATTTGAGGCAGATGGTAATTTTGGCAAACCATTCCGAGGCTATATTTTTTTTTCTCCTCTTCAGTTTCAGAAACTTGAATAGAAGAGGTTCTAGTTCCATCTCTGAAACAATAATTGCCCACTTCTCTTTCCATTTAAAACTCACTTGATAGTCTTGGGACTTGATTTTATAGGGTTCATTAACACAGGAGCTGTTGGCATGATTTGATAAACTAACAGTTCAGTTAAGAAGAGATGTGAAAGTGTTACTATTTCAAAAAATAGTTTTAGCAACAGTGCACGCTGTAGAATCTCAACTATATCCTTCAGTTTATCAGATTATACAGAATCTGATCATGAAAAATAAACACAATGAAGAGTTTCGACAAAAAGGAGCTAAATGGTCAGTCCATGGAAAAATAATAGCTATAGGTAGGCCTTGAGGGGTCTAATACTGGCTGGCTTCTTATTTATTGTGGGTGTAATCTCCCTGACATAATTGTCAGCTCTTTTGTCACCCAATTTAAAGTTTGGGTTGCTCCTGCTGGCCAGTGGTTGTTGCCCTTTTTCTCCATGTTTAAAAGTGTAAAATAAAACCAACATGGAGACTGGGACTTTCTTGAGCATTAATGAGCATGGTGAACATGGCATGAGTGCCGACCTGGTAACTCAAGTACAAGAATGTTACTACCAAAGTTCCTGGAATAGACAAATATAAGGCATAATGCATGTGTGCTGTAACTATCATGCATCTAGAAAACTACCAAAGTTTCCAGGAGAAATACAGGTATAAGGTGTGACAATTTGGTCAGTTGAACTTTCATGCAGAAGTGATAATTATAGGTGGGTCTTATCACCTGCTGGCTGCTTATTTATTGCTGGTGTGATTTCCTTTTTGTAGTTGTTGGCTCTTTCCTCACTGAATTTAAAGGTTTGATTATTCCCACTGACTGGTGGTCCTTGCCATTTTTCTTCATTTTTATTAGTATACAATAAAACTAGCAGGGAGAGCGACCTTCTCATGGTGAACCTAGCATGTGTACCGACCAGGGGCGGACTGACCATTTGGGAACTCGGGCACTGCCCGAGGGCCTGGGGTCAGTAGAGGGCCCCATGAGATGCCCCTGGTACCTTTCATAGGCTTTTTTGGGTGTGGTTTGAGTATGGGCAAGGACACAGGGGCCCCATGATCCCCTATTGCCCGGGGGCCCCATGATTTGTCAGTCCGCCCCTGGTACCGACCTGGTAACTCAAGCATAGGGATCTTACTACCAGAGTTCCTGGAAGAGATAAAGGTATAAAGTATACCATACGGGTGCTGTAACTATTCCACATCTACCATAGTAAAACTACCAGTTTTGCAAAAGTGATAGTGAGCCTCGTTGGTTTTATCACCTGTGGCTCCTTTATTATTGCTGGTGTAATCTCCCTGCTGTCGTTGCTGGCTCTTTTCTCACCCAATTTAAAGTTTTTGTGGTTCCCACTGACCATTGGCTGTTGCCATTTTTCTCCTTTTTAAATAGTGAAAAATAAAGCTAACAGGGAGACTCGGACCTTCTCATAATAATTGTGTCATATGTGCTGACCTAGTAACTCAAGCACAGGAAGATAAAGGCATAAGGTATAACTTATGGGTTCTGCACCTATCCTGCATCTACCAGAAAAAAAACTGTTTTGGGTCAGTTGAACATTCAGTCCATGCAAAGTGATAGTTAAACGTGAGCCTTGTGGATTTTCTCACCTGCTGAAATGTAAAGAATATGTAAATCCTCACCTTTTAAAACAACTGATTCATTTTTAATTAGAAATGAGAGGCAAAGCATTTGTGTTTACATATACAAAAACATTATAAATACCCTCTGTTCTTAGCTGCATAAGTCCTCATGCACACTGGACATTTTTACAGCGGCTGTTTTTGGCTTTTGGCATTTTTTTCTACAGGCAGTAAACTCCCCAGCATGTTATCCTATGTGTCCATGCACACACAGGCTGCTATGCAGTGTTTTTTGGTAGGGGCATTTTTTGGCTGGAAAAAACCCCCAGAACCAGTGGGTTTTTAGAGGAGTTTTTTTAGCTGTAAAAATGCTCGATAACACAGTAAAACATGGCAAACCATTGTTTTTGGACATTTTTTGTGAGCAAAAAAAAATAGTTTTTTTTGGTAAAAAACATACAAACATGCAAACGTGGCTAAACGCTAATGCAAAAATGCTAAAAAATGCTGAAAACTTAAATTTTAACGTGACTTTATACAGATAACACTACCAGCTTTATTAAAACACCCAGTGTGCATGGAGCCTAAGAGGTGGGTGATGAGAAATAGCAGTAGAGAACTGACCACACTGTGCTAAATTTTCATACATATACTGTACGTGGTACAGGAGGCTCATATCAGGAATAAGACATTTTGGGATTACATATTCTTTAAAGCTGAACTCCAGACACATGTAAAATACATGCATTAATTCTGCTGTGTATTCATTAGTATTATTAATATTAATTATTTTCTTTTAAATATTAGCAATGTAAGTACATAATAAAACTTGGTATTAGCCCCTTGCAATGTACAGCAGAGTCCAGATTAGAAAAGGGAGATGCAGCACAAGGGACCAATCTGTTCTGGGCTAACAAAGGGCATGCTGATAAATAGAGAGTAGAGTGAAAGAGAGATCAGCCTTCCTTGGACCCCACCAGTCTTAACAACTTTCGCTCCATCTCCTTGCACCCTTTTTCCTCCACTCTCCTTGAACGCCTGGTCAACAACCAACCTTCTTGATCCCTTCAGTCTGGATTTCACCCCCTCAACACTCCACAGAAACTGCTCTCTTAAAACTCACAAACAATTTAATAACAGCTAAAACCAATGGACACTATTCTATACTCCTACTTTTGTACATTTCAGCAGCCTTTGATATGGTTGACCACCCCCTCCTCAAAAAAAACTTTACTCCTTTGGTCTCCATGACTGTACTCTTCGTTAGTTCGCATCCTACATATCCCATTGCACCTTCAGTGTCATCTACAATTCCTGTTCTGTTCTTGGGCTACTCCTTTTCTCTATCTACACCTTCTCCCTGCCCTCCCATGGCTTTCAATATAATTTCTATGCCGACAACACCCAAATCTATCTCTCTACCCCTATGTTCACAGCATCAGTCTCTTCATGCATCACTAACTTACTGACCAACATATCAGTCTGGATGCCACACCACTTCCTCAAACTCAATCTATCCAAAACCAAGCCCATAATAGTTCCTCTTCCACGTTCCCCTTCTCCTGACTTCTCCATCAAGATCAATGGCACAACCATCAACCTGTTCCGCATGCCAGGGTGCTAAGTGTAATCCTGGACTCTGAACTATCCATTCAGCCCCACACCTAATAACTGTCCAAAGCTTGCAGCCTCAACCCCTGCAACATCTCCAAAATACGCCCATTCCTAACCAATGACACCACGAAGCTCCTAACTCTCTGGTCATCCCTTGCCTTGACTACTGCAACTCCCTCCTCATTGGATTAGCTTTACATGGCTATCCCCTCATCAGTCCATCATGAATGCTGCTGCCAAATTCACCAACATTACCAACTGTTCAGTGTCTGCCACCCCTCTCTGCCAATCTCTTCATTGGCTGCCACTCACCCAAAACTTAAATTCAAAATAATAACAATAACAACTTACAAATCCATCCACAACTCGGCCCCCCAGCTTCATCACTAACCTTATCTTTAAATACTAATCAAATAGTTTTCTTCATTCCTCCCAAGACCTCTGGTTTTCTAGCTCCCTTGTCACCTCCTCCCATGCTCTCCTCCAGGACTTTTCCCGATCCTCTCTCATCCTATGGGACTCCCTATCCCAATCTGTCTGGCTATCTCCTACTCTGTCCACTTTTAGGCAATTCCTGAAAACCCTTCTCTTCAGGGAAGTCTATCCCACCTCTACCTAACAACTTATTTCCACTTTCTCCATCAGCTCATCCCCCACACTTAATACTTTTTGTATCGCCTGACCCTCCCTTTTCGATTGTAAGATCTAACGAGCAGGGTTCTCTGATTCCTCCTGTATTGAATTGTGTTATAACTGTACTGTCTGCCCTCGTGTTGTAAAGTGGTGTGCAAACTGTTGGTATTATATCCTGTATAATAATAATAATACACTAGTAGAATTTCACTAGGAATTCTTCATTTCAAGAATGTTCCTTAATTTTTCTAATTGTGGGGTCAAATCACCATTCTTTTGTGACTGCAGTAGCAAGAAAATTTGAAGGAGCAGGATGGAAATTTTTTCTCGAATGAAGGAATTTGTAACAGTGTATGTGGTTTTAGTTTAGGAAAGTCCATTTTTTCTAGAATTGAATGTTGAAAGCAAACTAAATTTTGAGGTACTGTCACATACCTGGTCAAGGCCAAGATGACAAGACGGCTTAAAATGATTCTAAACCTTTACACTTTTTTCTAAATTAACAAACATGTTATTCTTATCTGCTCTGTGCAATGGTTTCCCCGTGCCAGTGCTCCTAGCTGCTCCCCCCTGCTGAGTACCCATTTCAGCAAGCCTCTTGCTAATGGGGTTACTCATGAGGGCTGCGTCTATAGACACAGACAGCCGGGCTTTGCCCCACCCCCATTCCCTCATCACAGGATATGATTGACAGAAGCAGGAGCCAATGGCTCCCACTGCTATTAATTTGCCCTGTGAGTGGATTGAGCCTCTACTCTCTTGCACAGTGCTAGACCAAGATAGGGCTCAGGTAAGTATAAGGGGGTCTGGGGAATGGGGGGAGGGGGGAAACAAAGACACAGAAGGTTTTTTTTTAATCTTAATGTAGATAATGCATTAATAGATAACCTTAAGGTTTTAGGACCACTTTAACATACACCTCTTGTCCTGTTTCTCCTAGAGTTTATGACAGGGTGTAACAGGGCACAGAGTGGCATGGGTACCTGTAGAAATCATGAGCAGAATATGCTCCAAGTAGTGAAGAAATGCAGTGGGCACAGGATTGGAACCTTTGCAGAAGATAGTCTTAGGAACTTGCAGATGCAGGATCCTGAAGTTTAGCCAGGCGACAGAAATTGGCAACAATTGGGCAGCAAAGGTGTGGATTCAGGAAACAGAGGCAGAGTCAGGAGCTTGGCCAAGGTCAGTATCAGGTGAGCAAAGCAGGTAGCAAATCACCAGACAGAAGATGTGTGTATAGCTCTCACTCTGTGTTAGAGTGCATAGCCTGTGTTATGCGCACATGCATATTTTCATACAATCTTCTTGACAAGTATGTTTGAATGACATTTGTCAAGCCATCAAATGTACTGAGAATCTTCATAGGAATCTTCATACGAATGATCATAGGGTGCGCACAGGATATGCCTGGGCACACCCTAATCACCCTGTGCGCATTATCGCTCACTGTGCCAGCGGGGAGATGGGAAAGTTCTCCCACTGACTGGCTGTGCCATAAAAGAAGTGCTTCTGCACTCTTCTTTCACTGTGCCGGCGGGGAGATGGGAAAGATCTCCTTCTGATTGGCTCTGCCTATAATAGAAGTGTGGAAGCCCTTCACTCTGAATCTAAAGGCAGGGACATACTGTGCCAGTGGGGAGATCAGAAAGATCTGCTCTCTGACCAGCAAAGTGCCGAAAGTGCCGAAAGGGAGAGTGGTACCTTGATTTACAACCAATTAGGATGCCTGGCAGGAGTTCACATGATCATACGGACTTTAAATTTTACAGGTATAAGAAGGGATGCTAGCATGGCGGTACTACATACAGTAATAAGTGGTATGCGTGCCCTATTACTGATAGGCAGCACACATGTCGTGGGCCAGTCCAGAGAAAGTAATCAAGATGGCAGACAAAAGTGTAAGTGCGTGCATGGAACAGCGTGTGGGGATGAAGTTTCTTGTGAACGAAGGCATAAAACCCATGGACATCTAAAGAAGGCTTCAAACACAGCACGGTGATGAGACGCTCAGCCACAGTAAGACATTTGAATGGTGTAAATATTTCAAAGATGGCTGTACGTCCATCAGTGACAATTCTGGCCGTGGTGGTTCTCAGCCCACAGCAGTAATTTCTGTGAACATTCAGTGCGTGGAATGCCTGAACCTGGATAATGGAGGCAGTACCCGTCTTTCTGTGGGAACAGTGAACATAATGATGATGAAGTGAAGCAGGCTTTCCTAGGATGGTTCAGGTGTACTGACAAATCTTTCTATGCCAAAGCTTTCCCGGCATTGGTTAAATGCTTGGATGGGTGTATAAATGTAGCAGAGGAGTATGTAAAAATATAAATGCAGTTTTCACTTGAAATTTGTTCTTTTATTATATAAACTCAAAAGTCTCGGTGTGACTTGAACTCCCCTTGTATAATACATATGCATGTGTGTTTGAGCTTTGGGGTGCACACCTTAATGAAATAGGCTACACACACCTATGCGAACGATCATCTACTAGTGTATGGCATGCTTAAAGTGGTTCTAAAGGCAGAAGGTTTTTTACCTTAATACTTTCAATGCATTATGGTAAAAACCTTCTGGGTACAGCTGCCTCCTCAGCCCCCCCTTATACATACCTGAGCCCCATCTCAATCTGGTGATGTGCATGAGAGCCACAGCTATCCCGGGACTCTCTTCCCTCATTGGCTCACACAGCAGTGGAAGCCATTGGCTCCTGCTGCTGTCAATCACAGCCAGTGAGCCAATGAGGAGAAAGTGGGGGTGGGAGTGAGATGCACATTGTGTGTGAATGGACGATGTCCCTTCATAGGAGCATGGCTCAGGAGTGAGCCTGCTCAAGTACCCTCATAGCAAGAGGCTTGCTATTGAGGGCATTTTGCATGGGGAAGGAGCAAGGACTGCCAACAGGGGAGCAAAAAGAAGAGGATCAGAGCAGGAAAGCTTAGAACAGGTAAGTATAACATGTTTTATTTTTTATTTTAACCTATAGAATCACTTGGGTAGGAGACTAATTTCACTTCCCCCCTGTGACAATGCTTGGGCTTGAGCAGCTGATTGGCAGGCTGGAATACTGTCATGGTGGGAGCAGTGACATCATCCACTTTGGTAATCTCCAACCCCATCCGACATTAGAGTTTTTTTTATAGGAGTGGGGAAGGAGGACGGATGGGTGAGAACACTTTGCTGGGGAGGGCTATCAGAAGGCGTTGCCACATTTCCCTTAATGGGCAGCTGACTCTTTAGGTTTCCACTCAATCTAAACATGAATTGGGTGATAGAGTTCTCATTAACAGTTTGTCTTTTTCACTCAAAAGACATTATTACATAATGTGTACTATCATCTATGGTTACAGCAGGTGAGGCACAAGTTATGCCACCTCTACAGTTAATAATGGTGGTTAGGTTCACGCTATGTCTCATGGGATAAGCTGATTGTAGCACAATTGCACTTAAATCATATGCGCTGGAAGGCAATTATGTTACTCTATAATGTGGAAATAATTAATAGATGTAACCTCTAATGACTGAACTGTTCTGCTCAATATCTAATGATCTGGATGGTTGGAAAGTATTTTTAGATTACTCTAGGGTGGAAAAGACTTCTTCCAATTTGGTTTCATTCTTAACTCAAGTATAATGTGAATATACTGTAGGTACTAATTGTTTTCCTTTACTGGCAGTGGTGAATCATCCCAAGTAAGACTAATGGTCACATACACACTTTTTTTTCTCAGAGAATAGGTGCAGGAACTCCCCCCTCCTGAGTCACCCCTTGTTTCTGCCCCATACCCACCTCTGAGCAATGCCCCATACCCACCTCCCAGTAGCACTCCTTTTAGAGAATACAGGGCCAAATATCATTTTGTATGCAATTTGTTAACGATAACAAGAAAAGCAGTAAAATACATTCCCTGCACTCAGCAAAAATAGCCCTCCTCAACAATAGATTCCCCCAGCAACAATGAATTCCAGCAAAGTACCACCCCAGCAAAACAGATCTCCCACTTTAAGCAACAACAGACCACTCATCAACAATAGATCCCTATCCAGCAACAACAGACCTATCCAGCAACAACAGACCTCTCCAGCAACAATAGACCTCCCCAGCAACAGTAGACCACCATGCAAAAATAGATCCTCTCGAGTGACCTGTCCGGCAACAATAGACCTCCCCTACAAAAATAGACCACCATACAAAAATAGATGCCCTCCAGCATCAATAGACCCTCCAGCACACCCCAGCACCCCTTGCCATTACATACATTTAGTTCTGGAGGTGCCAGAACTGCGTTTCTCTGTGTTCCTGCTGAAAAAAGCCCTGCATACATGTATTATTAACCAGTGTTAACATTGACACTTATCTCTGTCTAGGTGAAAAAGTTGACAAAATGACCACCACAGGATTCAGGCCACCACATCTACTGAAGGGATCCAGGAAAGATACGGCACCATTAGATTCCTGCATTGTTTCACTGCCTGTTTAGTACCATAGTGGTACTGATAGAGTTAGCTAAACTTGGTGGCAATTGATATTTTATTTTCTGTGGTTGCAGAGTGAGTGCATTTCTTGCTCAACCATGTTGATGGCTGTAGAATAATGAGATTCTAATTTCAATTTAGCGTGTTTATATTCCAACATGTAATTCAATTAGAAAGTTCTTTGTTTAGTTCAATTTGCTTTTATTCAATATTTCTGTACTGAGCAGGTATATGGATCAGTGGAAATAACATGTAATCTCAGTATAAAAGTAAAAGCGTCCAAGGGGAAAGCACATCTCTATTTCCCATTCAATGTTATGTTTATGGTCAATGTTAAATTTTCCAGGAATCTGTATTGTATCTGTAGTAGCCGCATTTTTCCTAGAGTTGTTATCTATATGGTTGTTCCCTGGCTTTTCTTTGCTTATGTGACCACTTTATCTTTGGAATCCATCCATGTCCTCTTTCTTTGATCCAAGCCCCTTTTTCCACCATTGGAGCGAGATGGTGCTTTATGTTTGAGAACAGATGTGGTAGCCCGATGTCAGCCTAAAGGGATTGGTGGCCTATGTCTCACAATATCTTATATGGTAAGTTGGAACTTAGAGACTATGAAGTATTTATTACTTTAGGACAATATACATTATATCTCTGACTATGATGTTATATTTTATACTTTATTTAGTTGATTCAAGAGACCTGAGTCTGAGCCTGTATGTATTGTGGTCTGCTCACTAGTCCATCCGTGGTCCAGTCCTGGGGAAACTCCTTCCCTCTCATTTTGTGCTCCTGTATCTGCCCCCAGGACATTTTTTTAACCATCCATCTCCTACACATATCCTGATCAGGCAAACATGCTGTGTATATAATGATATTTAAAACGTATGGTGATATATGCAGGGGCGGACTGACCATTTGGAAACTCAGGCACTGCCCGAGGGTCCGGGGTCAGTAGGGGGCCCCATGAGATGCCCCTGGTACCTTTTTCATAGGCTTTTTTGAGTTTGGGCAAGGACACAGGGGCCCCATGATCCCCTATTGCCTGGGGGCCCCATGAGTTGTCAGTCTGCCCCTGGATATATGTGAATCTATATATTTAATATTTGTATACTTTTGTATCAATGTTATATTTTACATTTTATAGCAACACCATCCCAACCAGTCCTGAGGAAGCGAGAAATCTTAGTGAAACAAGTTGACTTTTGAGCATGGAGAAATTGTGGACACTAATCTAGAGGACTGATGCTGTTATCATGCTTTTAAGCCATCTATATGTGATCTACTTATATGAATGAATATGTGTCCTAGACATAGTGCCTGGTTCTTAGCTCCATCTCAGGGTTGAGTGCCTGTCAGTATCAGATATATTGTGATTAGGTGGTGTTGCAATTGTTCTTTTTATGTGTTTTAACCTATGAAGAAATAAAATATGGAGTTTTATAATCAAATTGCCTTGTGTTGTGCAGATAAAGTCCGTCTTCTTTGATCACTTTTTGTTATTGTTCCAAATAATTTTGTGTGATTTGAGGATGTGGCATGGTGAGGGTCTATATATTTTCCATTTTTTCTGAGATGTTTACTTTTGGCCTTTGTATCTTGATGTTTTTAGTCTTTCAGCAGACATAGGAACATGGTGCTTTTAAGGTATTACAATAGTGAGAGAGTCTCTGAGCATCTACTCTTCTGCAGCCACTAGCTGTCTAAGTGTCACGATCAGAGGATAAGACCACCTGGGACTGGAAACTCAAAATCTAGCGGGCCAGTGGAAACTAAACAGGTGTACCCGGGTACCAGTCCTCGCAGATGCAGGAGCAGTGTGACAATGGTGTGCCTTAGTTGAAGGATCTAAAGAGCCACCTGGTCTTCACCAGAGCCACTGGATGTATGGATGTTGCGCCATGTGGCAGCCCCCAGGTTGCAACTCTCTAACACACCCATGCGGGCACAATGCAACCAAATAGCATTCTGAAAGGACATGGGCTACGCATAGGATACTAGGAACCAAGGTAACTTATTGCAGCAAGCTAGGAAGGGACATGAGGATACAGGGAACAAGTGTAAAGCACAGGAGAGTGAGCGATACTGAACAATGGTGCACACAAAGAGAGAGACTCAGCAAGATGGAAGGGGCTGCAGGGCAAACAACAACAGGAAACAGTGCTGAGAAGGACACACACAGCAACAGGAACTGAAGAGATACATGGACAGAAACCAAAGGGAATATAACTGCACAGCCAGAGGGAAACACTGAGAACAAAGACAGGATCAAACAACACATAGAATATGGGAATACTCAAGCGAACACCACAGGAACCAGAGGGGTCTCTCTTCCAAGTGAAGACACATTGCTTGAACACTAACACACAGGTGCAATGGCTTAATATTTCCTAGGTCCAGGGTGGATAGGCAGGAACCCAAGCAACTCAGACAAGAAGCAAAACCCAGTCCTGGATCGATGTGCAAGGAAGCGTGAGGCTTAGTAAAGTCAGGATCTTGAGCACAGATGAAATACCACCATAGTTCCATTTCCAGGATGCTTGGCCCCTTCCTGGTAAGTCCTGCTTCTATCACTGATGTGTCCTGGCTGGTGCAAAATGCTGCACCACCAATTTATGCACTGGGAGTAACTGTACAAACCAGCATTTTTAACCGTTTTCCTATGGGATCCTAGATGTAGGAACCCGTGGGGTCAATTCACTAACCTCTATTGCATGCAATATTTGTGTTTTATACAGACTTTTTTTTAAATAAAGGGCTTTATTTTTTTTTTGTTTTTTACTCTGTACCCCCTATTCATTCATGAAGGAAAAGGGATGGTATCTAGGAGCCTCCTATTGTCAGAGAGCTTCTAGATTCTGGGACTCTCTGACTGAACGTAGGCAGGTGCTTACAAATTAAGCTCTTTCTTTAAGTGGTAGTAAAGTGAGACTTTCAACCTGTACCTGCAGGTGAGCTTATACTAAGGATTACTTGTAGGTACAGTGAATATGTCCTAAATGTGTGCCTTTTAGTAGATATTCACATCGACAGGAGCCGATTGCGTCCCTACAAATGTACAGTGCTCTCTGCATTCAGAACACATTGAGTATACCACCAATAAAGAGAGTGCCGTGCCCTGATCGTAACTTCAGTGGCGTCATTGTGGCTTGGCCATTCAAGTGGCCAGACAGCTTGAACCCTGAAGGAGGACCAGGTGAGGATGGAAACACCAGGAGCAGAGACCAAGCAGCATTGGAGGGCTCTGCTTGACATGTAAGTCTGCCATAATAGGCTAGAATCAGTGCATACTAGCACATGATGGCATAACAGTGCAGGGGGCTATTTTTAAAAATGTCTTTAGCAGAATTTACCCTCTCTTTAATACTAATTGTGGCTAAAATGCTTAACCACTTGCCCTCCAGGGGATTTACCCCCCTTCTTGACCAGGCCATTTTTTGCCTGCGTTGTGGTGCTGTGTTACGGCACTGTGTTACTTTAACTGACAATTGTGCGGCCATGCAACGTTGCACCCAAATTAATTTTCTATACTTTTTTTCCCCACAAATGGAGCTTTCTTTTGGTGGTATATGATCACCTCTGCATTTTTTATTTTTTGCGCTATAAACAAAAAAAGACTGACAATTTTGAAATATATATATATATATTTTTGCTATAAAACATATCCAGTAAAAAAATGTAAAAAATCTAATTTCTTCATAAATTTAGACCAAAATGTATTCTGCTCCATGTCTTTGCTAAAAAAAAAAATCCCAATATGTGTAAATTAATTGGTTTACATAACAGTTAGAGCATCTACAAATGGCTGTATACTGGACTGGTGGCGATCTTATAGCGGGACTGCGGCGGGCATTCTGACACTGGGTGGGAACTGACTAACTGCCACAGACATCCTCAGTGACACCAATACAGTGATCAGTGCTAAAAAAAAGCACTGACACTGTACTAATGGTGATCAAAGGGTTAACTGTATGCTGTTTAACATTATGTGCTGTGTGTGTTTTACTATGGAGACATGCTGCTGTGTATTTCTCTGCACACAGCAGCATGTCCTTGCTGGCAGGAAAGAGACCAGTGCAGGGGCGGACTGAAAACTCATGGGGCCCCCGGGCAATAGGGAATCACGGGGCCCTGTGTCCTTTCCCACACTCAAAGCACACCCAAAAAAAACCTATAAAAGGTACCAAGGGCATTTCATGGGGCCCCCTACTGACCCCGGGCCCTCGGGCAGTGCTCGAGTGTTCAAATGGTCAGTCTGCCCCCTGGACATGTGTTGTTTACACACACGTCTCTCCTCTGTCAGTTCTACACGGCAATCGATGGGTGCCAGCGGCGATTGACATCCGTAGTCACCAATGGTGGCGCAGGTAGGGTTTACGCATGCGTGTGTCCCCTACCTGGAAATGCAAATCACGTATATGTACTGTACGTGATTTTGTGCAGCCCTTCCACCCTGTAGCTGTAGTTCTAATACTGCAAGGAAACGGTGAATGGCTCCAAGGTCACAGTGTCATAAACATTTCTGTAAACAGGATTTCATATGTTGAGTTGTATTTTGGTCCTTTCATCACAAACTGTCACCAAGGGCAGATGAACAAAGAAAAGAGGGAACTATTCTTTGTTCATCTGTCCTTCATGACAGTTTGTAACTATGTTACTTTATAAATGATAAAACTTTTTTTTACATTTAAATAAATCTGATTTAAAAGGCTTGTTTTAAATTCAAAAGACCCAGCTTAGACCGTCTATAAAAAACAAATCCCTAATAGGAAGAATTATGGACTTCATATGTTGTAATTATTCTCTGTATTACGAATCAATTAGCCGGGAACAGGCATGGTTCTTCTTACAGCCTAAAAACATCCCTATAATCCAACATCACTAATTTAGCTGTTACTGAGTGCTAATGATAAAGACAACACAGGCTGTAATGGCTTTCAAGGGGAGAGCTCTCATATGTGTGTGTGCTAATTACAGTATGACAGTTTCATGCGTTATCATTAATAACTGTGGGTTTAGCAGCCGCTCTGTACAACAGCAACATGTTCACAGTAATTAGACCTGCTGATATTTATGGTCTGGGGGCAAAATATATTCATTAGAAATTACCATTTAGAATATTGTGAACAGTTCCATTATGCACATCAGGACTTATTAGGAGAAAAACTTTATAGAAAATGTAAGTTAAGTAATCCATTCGCCATAGAAATATCATAGAAGTAGATGCCTACCCATGCCTGTGTTCATTTTTTGATGCTAGCAGAAAAGAATAAAATTGGGCACACTCTCCTTGTGCATTACCGTAATAATAAGAAATGTATTAAAAAATTACAAATTCATACTCATAAACCAAAAAATGTCATAAAAACAGAGACAAGGAGTCAAAGATGCCAGTCATGGGCAGCAGAGGTCCTCGGGTAAAAGGTCTAACACGTTTCGGGAGTCGAACTCCCTTCCTCAGAGAATTGTATACGTTTTTGATGTATTCCATTTAACATTTTTGATTACAATCCCCATCAGATTTCAGTCTCTCTTAAACCCACAGGACAGATTTTTTTTATATAAAATTATTCTGTGTAGTTAGGATAATAGTGGTCTGCTGCTAATCTGTTCCTCAACAGAAGACAGATCTCCTGATATTCCTGATACAGTGAGGAACAACCTCCTTCCCTCAGTCAGAGCATTGAAGATGGGTCGTGGCTGGGTCTTCCAACATGACAACGACCCGAAGCACACAGCCAGGATAACCAAGGAGTGGCTCCGTAAGAAGCAGGGGCGGACTGACAACTCATGGGGCCCCCAGGCAATAGGGGATCATAGGGCCCCTATGTCCTTGCCCAAACTCAAAAAAGCCTATGAAAAAGCTACCAGGGGCATCTCATGGGGCCCCCTACTGACCCCGGGCCCTCGGGCAGTGCCCAAGTTTCCAAATAGTCAGTCCGCCCCTGGTATGAAGCATATCAAGGTTCTGGAGTGGCCTAGCCAGTCTCCAGACCTAAATCCAATAGAACATCTTTGGAGGGAGCTGAAACTCCGTGTTGCTCAGCGACAGCCCCGAAACCTGACAGATCTAGAGGAGATATGTGTGGAGGAGTGGGCCAAATCCCTGTTGCAGTGTGTGCAAACCTGGTCAAGAACTACAGGAAATGTTTGACTTCTGTAATTGCAAACAAAGGCTTCTGTACCAAATATTAACACTGATTTTCTCAGGTGTTCAAATACTTATGTTCAGCAGTGCAAGACAAATAAATTCTTTAAAAATCATACAATCTGATTTCCTGATTTTTTTTTTAAATTCTGTCTCTCAGAGTGGGAATGCACCTACAATGTGAATTTCAGACCCCTCCATGATTTCTAAGTGGGAGAACTTGCAAAATCGCAGGGTGTTCAAATACTTCTGTTCCTCACTGTATGTGCCTGCTATACCATTTACTTCTATGAAAATGTATTCTGTTCTCTTTGTATTGCTTCCTTTCTGTGAAATCCCTGGTGTTACTGCCAGTCCTACTGATTTTCTATTAAACTGACCACACTGAGCATGTGAGCACAGCATGGTCAGTTCTCTAGCTGTGCTTGGAACTCAGCCTGCTCTCCTAGAATGATCAAACTTGTGCTGACACCCACCCTCCCTCTCCCTGCACAACCATTCACTGGATAGCTCAGTGCTCTGCTGTTTATCCACCCTCACCTCTCTCTGCAGCTAAGAACAGAGTGTATGTGATCACTTATAAAAAAGGGGAAAATGGTATTTATAATGTTTTTATATGTATACACAAATGTTTGCCTTTCATTCCTATTTTAAACTGAATGAGTTGTTTTACAAGGTGATGGTTTACTTATAATTTACCTGCTTGCTGACTGCCTAATGCACTAATACAACAGAAAAGCAGCCTCTCTGCGCTGGATCACATACCTAGTATGTGATACGTGTGCCCAGGCTGGGGGCACACGCATGTGCCCACTTGTGCTTTGATTTGTTGATCAGCAAGTCTCAGCTAATGATTGACAGCTTGGATCCTCTAATCAGCTCAAATATTCACAGAACAGAGCTCTGTGATTGTAAACAATGCAGAACTCTGTTCACTGACAGGATCTTATTATTTCAGGTACTTATATAGCGCTGTCAATTTACACAGCACTTTACATATATATTGTACATTCACATCAGTCCCTCACTCTCAAGGGGCATACAATCTAAGGTCTCTAACTCACATCCATACATACACATACTACGGCCAATTTAGATAGGAGCCAATTCACCTACCAGCATGTCTTTGGAGTGTGGGAGGAAACTGGAGTACCTGGAGGAAACCCACGCAGGTACAGGAAGAACATGCGAACTCCAGGCAGGTCGTGTCATGGTTGGGATCCGAACCAACGACCCTAGTACTGCCAGGCGGAAGTGTTACCCAATTAGCCACTGTGCTGCCTTGTTATTTTCTTTTCTGCTAAGCAGGAGAAAAAAACACTAAGATCCTTAGTAAAAGCAGCACATATTGCACACATTATACATTGTTAGGCACACATTTAACCCTTTGATCGCCCCAGATGTTAACCCCGTCCTGCCCAGTGTCATTAGTACAGTGACAGTGCATATTATTAGCACTAATCACTGTGTTAATGTCACTGGAGATGTCAGTATCATTTAGTCAGTTCTCCACAGTGTCAGTTAGTGTCAGATTGCCCTATCTCAGTCCCATTATAAGTCGCTGATCACCGCCATTAGTAGTATAAAAAAATTCCACTATATAAACTACTATAGTTTGTAGATGCTATAACTTTCACACAAACCAATGAATATACACTTATTGGGAAGACATGTAGCAGAATACATTTCAGCTAAAATATATGAAGAAATTAGATTTTTTACATTTTTTATTGGATATGTTTAATAGCACAAAGGAAATATATATATATATATGTTAAGTAAAAGCAGCACATATTACACATAGTTAGGCACACAGGTAACCCCTTGATTGCCCTAGATGTTAACCCCTTCCTACCCAGTGTCATTAGTACAATTGTCGGTATTTTTTCAATCATATCACAAAAAAACCAGTGGTGATTAAATACCACCAAAAAAAAAGTTGTATTTGTGTGAAAAAAATTATATACATTTTGTTTGGGTACAGCATTGCATAATCGAGCAATTGTCCAAAAAAAGTAGCGCATTGCCGAACTGCAGAAAATGCCTGGCCATGAAAAGGGTGAAACCTTCCAGAGGGCAAGTGGTAATTACTGTCATTGCTTGGAGTGCAGCTTTAATACTGGGGGTTCCATGACTATTGCACCAGAGATAGGCTTGTCCACTTCCCCATTACCACCATTACCGTTCCGCACCAAGCCCCTTCCCCTTAACTAATTATACTTACAAAAGACATGACACCAATTTTGGAGTAAATGGCCAACATGGCCTTTTATTAACAACTCAAGTTACAATACACCAACCATTCCTTATAACAGAAACCCAAAGAATTGTTGTTGGTCTTCGAAGGCACCCCCAAACGATCCGAAATGCACCTGCGGACAACCATATACACTAGGCCTCCAGCCGCAACCAACCAGCTCGGAGACAACCATACCGTCCGCAGTGCAGCACCACCACCTTCCAGTTAAACCTTTGTTAACTGGGAATGTCCCCGGGCATCCCATACCACGGATGGGTCCCACACCATTATTGTTTACCTTCCAAGATAAGAACTGCCTCCAAAGACCAACAACCGCCCATGAACCAACATAACCCCCCCTCTTCCTGGAGGCACCCAATACTCACCCAAACAGGGAGGGCGGGAGGGAAGCTCACACTCCTGCCATCCAGTTCGCCCTGACGCCCCCTCACAGAACCTCCCACACTAAGGTGCAGCAAAACCCCACCTACACCAACCTCTACCAATCAGCTACCCCCCACTATCAATAACAAACCCCCTGGAGCTAACCTTAACCCTTTCTGCTCCTCCTTCCCCCACTCTGGGCCTAGTCATGTATGCCCTGCGCTATTTCTTCTTTATTTTTGCTATGGGCATTTCTTTACTGAGCTTATCTGCTGAAATCATTGCTAGAAAAAAAAAAGCTAAAAGCAGAGTTTGAAATGTTATGTGGTCCAGGACAGTCTATACAGCTTTTAGTGTCTGGGCCATTACCCAAGTCAGCAGAGAAAGCCCGGGTTCACACTAATGCTGTGCGGCACATCGCATGTGATTTGCACAGGAACTGCACCACATTCTTGTGCAAATCACATGCGATTTGTGTGTGGCGCTATTTGAGCCATACACAATTTTGTATAGCTCAAATCGCATAGCATCCGCACCAAAAAAGTGTAGGACCCTTTTTTAGTTCCGCAGCAGAATCAGATCGCATGGGTGTGAACATCCATGGATCTGATTCTGCACATCGCATGTTTTGCAAACTGATTTCGGGGTTTCTGGGAGCGCGCAGCACCGTGATCCGGTGCCCGCTGTGTCCTCCGGACACAGTGAAACACCGATCATCGGACGGGACCTCTATACGAGGTCCCGATCATGTGATCACTGATTGGCCAATCAGTGATCACATGCAAAGTAGTAAGCAAGATGTCACTTGTGACATCATTGCTTACTATGTGTGAAATATGTGAATGATCACAGAGGTCACATGGTACAAGGCTATTCACAACAGCCTTGTACCATGTGACAAGCTGTGACCAATCACAGCTCACTCAGTAGTTCTCAATGGCTGCAAGAATGCAGACAGAGAGAAAGAGAACTGATTGCTTTTACATCCTATATGGGTGTAAAAGCAATCAGTGTACAAAAAAAAAAAAATTCTTCATCAACCCCCACAAGTAGTACAGTGCAGGGGCGGACTGACCATTAGAGCACTCGGGCACTGTCCCTGGTACCTTTTTTATAGGCTTGGGTTTGCTTTGAGTGTGGGCATGCACACAGGAGCCCCATGATCCCCTATTGTCCGGGGGCCCCATGAGTTGTCAGTCCGCCCCTGGTACAGTGTCACCATGACACTGTACTGCTAGGGTGACAGTATGTAAAAAAAAAACAAAAACAAAAACAAATAATAATATAAAAAAATAAAATAAAACTATAAAAAAAATGTTTAAAAATTATAATTTTTGGTTATAAACTAATTTTCTCTTTTATTTTTTTACTAAAAAGATAACGGAATTTTGGCCAAGATTTGTGATGAAATATTATTTATTTGCAAAATTTTTGGACATTTTCATTTACATAGCAAAAAAAAAAAATCCCAGCGGTGAATAAATACCACCAAAATAAAGCTTTATCTGCCTCAAAAAAATGGTAACAAATTCATATGGGTACAGTGTTGCATGACCGCGCAATTGTCATTCAAAGTGTGATAGCACTGAAAGCTGAAAATTGCCCTGGACAGGAAGGGGGGTAAAAGTGTCCGGACAGGAAGTGGTTAAAATACACACCCACAGTGGTTCATAGAAACGGGGTGCGATTATGATGTGGTGCTTAAATCGCACGGAAACCGGTGACAATTCTATTTTTTTCTTTCATCTCATCTGTCAGTCTCCTGAGGATAAATCCAACTACAAAACTGAATGCTTGATATTGAAGAAGGTTATACAATATTAGAACATTCTATTCTATTCTTGCATCATAATACCCAATAAAATAATATTTGATAGACATCTTTGAATTGTATTATTGCCTTTTCTTTGTAACATGCCGCTGCTGCTCATATAACACACAGTCATTTCGTACCAATCAATGCTTTTATACCAATCTTGTTCCCTGATGATCATTCACCGTCCCTATTTGATCTCAAGCACCAAATGATGTTAATAAGAGGGGGCAAAATGACATGTCCATTTATCAAAGCAATGCAGTCATTAAGAAACTAGTTGCAATATGATCTTCAATTATCTCTAAACATTGCCAAACAATTAAAGTAAAGCAGACATCAATAGAGCACGCCTAAGGACAAGTGGCAGTTACTCGTCTCGGGAAAGTGGCACTATAGAGGAATGTTTTCCTGAGATGACGGTACTGCTGGTGCATATGACACAGAATCAATGCGTTTACGGTTTTGTGGGATTACATGGATGAATCACATATATCACCTGCGGCTTCTATATTTTCTATCTTACATTGAAACCTTCATTTAAAAAGACAACGAGCAATGTGCAAAGTGTAGATAGCCACGCCAACTATTTGAAATCATCTTTAGCTGGTCTGACTCCTCCAAAGTAATAAAAGCTGAAAATGGTTTGGATGTCATAAGGAAATGTAGCCATTTACAGCACATGACTGCCAAGATACCAAGGTGTTCCAACCCTTCATGGCACACTTTAACCCCTTTTTTTGTGCAAAAACTTTTCTTCTTCAAAAATAACACTTAAGACATTTTTTTTGTGTGGGCAAGGTCACAGCTTTTGTTGGATTCTAAGCCTTCACTTTAATAAATGTCTTAATGAAACATAAACCCATCTTAAATTGGTTCTAAAGGCAGATGTTTTTTTCTTTTACCTTAATTTATTATTATTTCAGGTATTTATATAGCGTCGTCAATTTACACAGCGCTTTACATATATATTGTACATTCACATCAGTCCCTAACCCTCAAAGCGTGTATAATCTAAGGTCCCTAACTCACATTCATACACATACTAGGGCCAATTTAGACAGGATCCAATCAACCTATCAGCATGTCTTTGGAATGTGGGAGGAAACCAGAGTACCTAGAGGAAACCCATGCAGGCACAGAGAGAACATGCAAACTCCAGGCAGGTGGTTCTGTGGTTGGGAATCAAACCATCAACCCTAGTACTGCCAGGTGGAAGTGTTACCCATTTAGCCATTGTGTTGCTCAACCTTAATGCATTCCGCACTTGAAGGTGAAAAACTTTCTGCATGCAGTTCCCTCCCAGCCCCACCCAGAGGCGGACTGACCATTTGGAAACTCGGGCACTGCCCGAGGGTCCGGGATCAGTAGGGGGCCCCATGAGATTCCCCTGGTACCTTTTTCTTAGGCTTTTTTGAGTTGGGCAAGGACACAGGCGCCCCATGATCCCTATTGCCTGGGGGCCCCATGATATTCCCCTGGAACTTTTTTCATAGGATTTTTTGAGTTTGGGCAAGGACACAGGCGCCCCATGATCCCCTATTGCCCGGGAGCCCCATGAGTTGTCAGTCTGCCCCTGACCCCACCCTATACTTACCTAGGCCAGATCTCGACCCAGTGATAAGCGGCTCTCTCAGCTCTCTCCCTCCTCATTGGCTCAGAGAGAGCAGTGGAAGTCATTGACTCCTGCTGCTGTCAATCACAGCCAGTGACGAGAGAGCAGGAAGGGGAAGTGTTGGAGTTGAGCTGTGCTCTGTAGGCTGGCACATCAGACAGCAGACTGACAGTCACCACTCGGAGCATCTGTGAGAACTCAGCGATCAATGGTCATGTGATCGCTGAGTTCTCACACCTAGAGCCGGCGGGGGACAGATGCAGCATTGGACCGATGCTGCATCCACCTAGGTAGGTATAATTGGGGAAAAACAAATAAGTCCATACTTTTCTTGTAATTTTAGATTTAAAGCTGCACTCCAGAAAAACTACTTTGGGCCATTTGCTGTCTAAAATGAAAGAACCTCTGTTGATGCCTGTCTCATGTTTGGATGCTCCTGGTTTCAGTGGAACTGTTACTTTCATTCAGTCCCTACAGTACTTTTAGCGCCAAATGCCCAATGCTGAGACTTGTAGTAGCTTTTTGGATTCCTTCTCCAGAAAATGCTTTGTATTATTTTTGCTAAATGTAAGGCTTTCTGTGATTGGAGGACCCATGGATGTCATGATCGTCCCTCCTCCAAACACAGAAAGCATTGCATTCAGTTAATGCTTCTTTTTCCCTCCTAAGATGTAGGCTGTGCGTAGCTTGTCTGAAAAATCTGTTTAGTAGTTGACCCTCCCCATTGTCCTTCCTTGATGGCAAGAATAGCAAGGCATGCATTAGCAGTGCCCCCCCCCCCCCCAATGGCTGCTCTGGCTCATTCAAACACCAGGCATGCACAGTTCATTCTTTCAGTAAGCTGAGCTAAGGGAGCACACTTTTTGAATGAGTTATAGCAGCCACTAGGGGATCACTGCTAACGTCTGGCAATGGCAGAATGGAGGGCTTCATTGCAGGAGTGATGTCATTTCAGCCCTGTCAATGGAAATAGCCAGAGATTGATACCTTGAGCCATGGGGCTGATGATGCGCTGGCAAACAGGTGAGTAATGTTCTGCTTTAAACATTTCAGAAATGTTATTAGCATATTGAAGTCTATAAGACATTTTAGAAATTGGGTTCACAAATGTTTTAAAACAAACATGTGGTTTGCCCTTGCAGATTGTCCCCTACTCAGCAGCACATCAGTCAGCTTTTCTTTAGTGACCTGCCACTGCATTCAGACAATGAGAGTGAAATAATACCCAGTACACCTTTCCTTAGACCTATTCAGGTGCCAGGAGCAGAGGAAGCCACCTAGAAAGCCATAGCTTACAAAAGGCTATAGACTTTCCCCATGTGATGTAGCTGGTGTTGGGTGACTGATCCAGGGCCATTATATAGAGCAGCGGTTCTCAACCTGTGGGTCGCAACCCCTTTGGGGGTCGAACAACCCTTTCACAGGGGTCTTCTAAGACCATCGGAAAACACATATTTCCGATGGTCTTAGGAACCGAGACACCGCTCCTCTATCCGTCTCCAGGTGGGTCCGCCCACATGCAGATACGTCCACATTTCCTTGGACCGCGATGTGTGCGCGGGATGACATGCTGCCCCTGTCATCTGGCCACATCCCCGGGATCACTCAACAGCTCCGCCTCCTTGCCAGTGATTGGCCGCCGAAACTGTAGCTCAGGATAGGCACACAGGCGGCCAATCACTGGCGAGGAGGAGGAGCCGAGCAGCAGCGAGAAGATCAAAGAAGATCGAGCAAGGGTGCAGCCGGAGAAGGAAGACAGCTGACAGGTAAGTGTCTGTAGCATGCAGATGGTGCTGCTGCAGCCAGGTATGCTGGCTGTAGATGGGAGAGGGAGGGAGTGAGCCCATGCTGGAGCAGGAGCCAGCAAGGTAAGTATCATTGGTGTCAGTAGGAGGAATAGTGCCCAATGATGGGGCACTATCTCCTCCCCCCCGCCCACTGACACCAACAATGGGGAACTATTCCTCCCCCCACTGATACCAATGATGGGGCACTATTCCTCCCCCCACTGACACCAACGATGGGGCACTATTCCTCCCCCCACTGACACCAACAATGGGGAACTATTCCTCCCCCCACTGATACCAATGATGGGGCACTATTCCTCCCCCCACTGACACCAACGATGGGGCACTATTCCTCCCCCCACTGACACCAACGATGGGGCACTATCCCCCCCCACTGACACTAATGATGGGGCACAATGCCCCCCCACACTAGTATCAATGATGGGGCACTATTCCCCCTCCACTGACACCAATGATGGGGCACTATTCCTCCCACACTGACACCAATGATGGGGCACTATTCCTCCCACTGACACCAGCAATGTGGCACTATTCCTCCCACTGATACCAACAATGTGGCACTATTCCTCCCACTGATACCAATGATGGGGCACTATTCCTCCCACTGATACCAATGATGGGGCACTATTCCTCCCACTAATACCAATGATGGGACACTATTCCTCCCACTGATACCAACGATGGGACACTATTCCTCCCACTGACATTAGTGATGTGGCACTACTCCTCTCACTGACACCAATGATGTGGCACTACTCCTCCCACTGCAAAATTACAGTTATGAAGTAGCAACGAAAATAATTTTATGGTTGGGGGTCACCACAACATGAGGAACTGTATTAAAGGGTCGCGGCATTAGGAAGGTTGAGAACCACTGATATAGAGTAAGTCACGTGCTCCTCCATAACCAGAGGTACCCACAACTGACCGATATACTACCCAATTAAAAAAGCCTATATTGGCCACAGGGGTGCTCTCATTGGTCAGGCAGGTCAGGTCCAAGTAAAAGAAAAAAAATGAAGAAAAGCAAAACAGGGTGCAGTCTCTTCATGCATTACCGTGGTGAAACACAAGTTTATTTGAAAGCATAAAAGTGCATACTCACAAACCAAAGGGGGATAAAAACAGAGATATAGAGTCAGAGCCCTGAAGAAGGGAGTACACCTCCCGAAATGCGTTAGCCTACCTCACCAAGGGTCTACCGTCACTTTGGACCGTCATCACGGACTCTATCTCTGTTTTTATCCCCCTTTGGTTTGTGAGTATGCATTTTTATACTTTCAAATAAACTCGTGTTACACCACGGTAATACGCGAAGAGAGTGCGCCCTGTTTTGCTTTTGTTTACCGGTATCAAGATTTCCCAATCTTCTAAGGGCTGCACCTCAATGAATGACAGTTACAGTAATCCCAGTCAGCATGAAGATTTGAGCGCTGGATTCGTGTGTTCATTTGGATTGCCCAAGTAAAAAAAAGTGAAACTATTATCAAAGGGCCACACTTTTCTGCCAACTAAGGGAAGACGGACAGATGGCGGCATCTGCTCAAAGGTAGACTATTTGCTTTTATAAGTTTTGCAGGCTTTTATAAGTTTCACATAAGTATGGCTCACAGGTTTCCTTTAATATAGGAAGTGTATTATACAAGAATATATTAAACTGAACTCATCATTACAATTTTCGAAGCACTTTGCAAAGAAATGGTGACCTTTCCGTTAATAAGCCTATCTTCTCAATCATCTTAGACATAAAGAATATGTTTACTTCAGTTTCCACATCAAGCTCCTCACACTCTACATTTCAGGCGCAGAATACAGAACGCAGACCAACGTGTGGCATATAATACATGTAAATAAGGCTCTCAAAGGTAATTTTTGATGCTTATAATAATGTCAGTCATGTCACGAGGGGAATAAATCACAGATTAGACTTTCAAAATGGATTCCTCTTCGCAGATACCAACTGCATGTAAATATTGTGCCTCACAGATAAACACAACCATGATTAATGACCCCTGACATTAGAATTTTAAATGTGCTACATAATATCATGTTCCCCTGGACTCGGCCGCACTTGAAAATGAATCAGAGATTGAAATTGCAAAAGAGCTGAGGTACTCCTAGACATTAGGGAATGGAAGGGAACGTGCTGTGACAGCAGGGTGTACACGTATGGATGAGAAAGCACTACAACATTAAATTATAGGGTGCGCACGGCTCGGCACTGTATTTTCTCCCAGCATGCATTCTGTTGTGTGGCTTTTTATCAAACTGTTATTGACAACCTGAAGCTGACGGTCCATTTTCGATTGGACATACGGTTTCATATACACACAGTATCCCTAGAATTGTCTGTCATACGCTAGGATTTTTACGGTTGACCACACATGTATCTCGTATGCAGGTGCCATGTTTAGCCTTGGTTAAACATGGCCAATGACCTCCATTGTACAGAGGGAAACATTACTCAATTCCTGCATTCATTATTGTCATGCAAAAGCTCCTAAATTTAAATAAGAAGCAATGGTGTGGGGTGTTTAATTATTATACAAGATTTATATATCGCTAACATTTTGTGCATCCTACTACAAACAATAGGAGACAGTACAGTTAAAATGCAAGTCAATACAAGAGGGTTAGAAGGTCCCTGGTCATCAAAGCTTACAATCCAAAGGAAGAAGAAAGTGATACAAAAATAAAACAACTGTGAGGGATGAACTGAACTGATGGAGAAAGTAGAACTAGTTTTCAGGTGGAGGTGGGATAGGTTTGCCTGAAAAGATGAGTTTTCTGGGACTGCTTGAAGGTGGAGTAGGAGAAAGCCATAGGGAGTTCCAGACCGGGGGGGGGGGGGGGTCACTGGAGAAGTCCTCGACATGAAAAAGAAACTAGAGAGCAAAATGTAGGCAAGGTCATTAGAACGTGGACTTTACTTTTCCTTTCTGGGTACCACTAACGGACCTGGTTACATGATAGTTGGAGTCCCTGTTGCCGGAGGAAGCTGTACATGTACCATCCAATGCTCCACATCTCACCCTGCATTTTTCCTGGCTGAGCTAGGTACCAGTTTCAGAGGCCACAAGTAACAAGAAGAGGTGAGTCCAATAAATTTTCAAAACTTTACTTTTCCAACTTCAAAGATGATATCTTCAGGGCACATAACCTTAGAGCATACAGCTTCTCCAGTTCTGGTAGTAATCATTGGCACTTTCCCAGTCCTGGCATCTAATCTAAGGTCCCTAACTCACATTCATATATATACATACCAGGGCCAATTTAGACCGTTAACCTACCAGCATGTCTTCTTTGGAGTGTGGGGGGAAACCCACCCAGGCACAGGGAGAACATGCAGACTCCAGGCAGGAGTCCCATGGTTGGGAATCGAACCAATGACCCTAATGCTGCTAGGCGAAAGTGCTAACCACTTAGCGTGTGTGTGTGTGTGTAGAGCAAGAAAAAAACTACCTAATGGTCAAACTGGAAATTTGAACTAACACCCCCTTACAAAGAGGATTTAAGTGAAAAATGTAGTTAGAATGCAGCAAGAGAGATGAGGTCATGTCCCATGCTGCCTTTTACTTGATTTTATGGCGATTCTATGGTCAAGAAGTGGATGTCAACAGGAGTGCAGTCATTCTACATTTCTCACTTGAAAGCTACAGTTGTGAGCTGGACTGGCACCTGGTGTTTTAGCAGATGTAAGTGGACCGACCTGGAGATGTATCTCAAAGTGTATGTCTAGAGAGCAGGAGGTCTTACGAGGAGCAAATTGATAATATTGTCATTGAAGGTGTTGGTGACCAGGTAAGCTCTTGTCTGTCTGTGCATAGAGATATCCATCTGTCAAAGTGATTCTTTCTGTTTTCCATTAAGACATACTTTATATGTAAACCCAATCTGTAACTTTTTTTTTTTTAAGATTTGACATGTTATTGTAATTTCAAAAGTAACTTTTAATATTTTTAGATCTGCAGATTTTTAAAAATAATACCTAATGATCCTGCCATGTTCAGGCACAGACTGTTACAGGGTAACAACACTCAGTCCATATCTCCCAATCATGCTTTCTTTGTTATCACCCTGTCACATGGGCTACCAAAGGAGACTACAGGTGGTTGTATCTACATTCATTATGTAGTCATATGGGGCGGACTGACCATATGGAAGCTCGGGCACTGCCCGAGGTCCCGGGGTCAGTAGGGGGCCCCATGAGATGCCCCTGGTACCTTTTTCATAGGCTTTTTTGAGTTTGGGCAAGGACACAGGGGCCCCATGATCCCCTATTGCCCCGGGGCCCCATGAGTTGTCAGTCCGACCCTGAGTCATAATCGACTGTTGTCACCTTCAGGAAAACTGTCTCAACAAATATCATGCAGCCATCATTGGAGTGCATGTAGGCAGAAAGAATTCACAAAGAAGTCCCATAACATGAGATCAAAGGTAAAAGCATTTTTTTAAATAAAAACAGAAATGGTAACTTTTTATGATACACAGCACTTTAGAAAATAAAAGACCTCTGACTTCTAAATTTCTAATTTAATTCCAAATAAAAATGTTGTTATATCTTTTATTGGAAAAGCCATAAATATAATTTATGAAAGCCAAATTTCAACCTAATTTTTTTTTTGGTTTAACTAGTATAGCTCTTTGGAGGTACATACTGTAGTATGTCCAAGAGTGACCCTTTAATCACAAGCTAATGGCTGCTGCTGTGTGGGTTTTCTTCAGCCAGCTCCTGGCTTGAAAGTGAAAATGATGTGGTAGAGTGGTATTCAAAGGCTGTGTACATTGGTGCTGAGAATTTTTAGATGTGAGCGTCTGATTGTCTTTTATCTATTCATGCTACTTTAAAATAAATGCTGCTCTCTGAAAACTATATTTCTTTTTGGTGCTAGTTTGATTGCTGCTTGGGAGAGATGAGATACTTATGAAGGACTACTGCCGCTCTAGTACCTTAGCGCTTACCAGAGGTTGGAAAAGCGTTAAATGACCTTCTCATACAAAGAGGTCATTTTGTCACGATGAGTACGCATTTGTTGAGCATGTGGTGGAACAATTGTTTTCAGTGGTTTAACAAAGAAAGAGGTAGTGACCACCCAAACACGGTTATCTATGCATGGTGTTGGGAAGCATTTGAGCAAAAGTTGGACTTATGTTTTGGACTTATATATACTTTGATGCTATTTAATGTATTCAATTTTTTTTTGTTATACGAATGCTTTTATGTGAAGCGTCTTTCTTTATTATTGTTTTTTTTAGTATAAGTGTATCATATTTACAGGGGCAGCTACACAGTATAATATAAAATGTTTTGGCACTACAATTAATTCATCTTTAGCACATGTATAATTCTTTTAGCATATATATATATTTTATATTGGGTTGCAGGTAAAAAAGATGGCACCTGCTATATAAAAATAATAGAAAAAACCTTCTGCGCTGCTATAGGTATAGATAGGACTATTGAAAAAAGGTGCAAACACCTAGACCTAGACACCACTAGCACAAGGAAACAAAACAAATAAAATGTTGTTGCGCTAATATCAATAGTACTGAGGATGAAGAGTGGGGAGACAGATGATGAAGTCACGGGACAGTGACGTAACGCGTGGGTCTGTTAGCGCAGCGTGGTGATGGTCGCCGCCATTTTGGTATACCCTGGAAATATAAACCCATATCAATACATGTGTTTGAGGTCTGATTTCAACTAATGTGATGTAATTGTTCATTTTGACATTTCTCCATTAAAGTTTTTGCTGTAAAATTACTACACTACAGGAGTGCTCTCTCTTTTTCCTCTGAGGTGCGTCTGAGCTGTCTGATGTTCCTGTGAAAAGGATTACCGGTTTCCACACTAATGACATGATTACGGTTATACGGTAAGGAAGGCCATATTCCTGTGATCGGTGTGATTCTATCATCTTGAATATCTATTAAGGGCCCTGAGAGTGTGAGGCCTGAAAGCTGTGTGGCCCCTTGGGGTCTTGGCGTGGAGGTGAGGAGGCATTTTAGCCGGTGACGGATTTATAATTCATTTCACCCAGTTGCTTTGTTCGTTTGGAGTTGGTGGTCTATTTACATGAACTTTATGCCGAATTGATGATCACTTATGTTTATTTTGATGGTCTCTTATTATTTGTTATATGTCACATTGATTTTTTTATTTTTATTTTTATAAATGTTTATTAATTTATCAACGAAGTACAAATCACTATCAGCTTTTTAAATTAAAAAGACATCCAAACAATATCTTCCTATTAGCATAATTTATCTAAATCCCACTCCCCATCCCTCCTTCTTCCCCCCCTCCTCCTCCCCCTCCCTTCACCACCCCTCCCCCCCCCCCACTCTGCGTTTTCCCTCTTCTCCACTACACCAAACATTTCTATTATTTCTAAAATCCATTTCAAGGGGTGTTACATCCTCATGTATTTCACTTCTTCTCTATACTCTTCCCATTTTTTCCACTTTATATTATACATCTCCATCTAATCTATATGCATATAATAGAAACTTTCCGTCCCACAGATCTGATTCATTCTAACCATCCAATCCTCCTTTGTCGGCAACCTCCTTTTTTTTCCAAAACCTAGGTATCAAACTCTTCGCTGCACTCAAAAAGTGCCACATCCCTGAATCCTTATATAATCTCACTGGAAGCTCTGTGATATGGAGAAGACATAACTCTGGGTCTAATCTAATATTAATTTCGGTAATTTTCCTTACTAAATAAACTATTTTCCGCCAAAACACTTGTATTCTTGAACACTCCCACCATATATGATATAACGTGCCCACCTCTCCACACCCTCTCCAACACAATGGTGAGATCTCCCCATTCAATTTATGCTCTACATTTGGTGTGATCTGCCATCTTACCAAACACTTATAATTTAATTCCACTTCCCGCATACTGATATTTTCGTGAGTTAATCTAAACATTTTCCTCTGCTCCTCCTCATCTATTTCCCTTCCCATATCCCTTTCCCATTTCTCTATATATATTAATTTTGTGTCAGTGTCTAACTCAGTAAATATCTTATATATTTTTGCAATTCCGTGCTTCCCATCCCCCCGTGCTTCTAACAATCTTTCCAATGTTGATTTAATTATTTTTTGTGCTTATTGACGCACATTTATTTCTACTGTGCGTTTTTCACTGGCATCAATCCTGATTATAAGGTGTAATTTTAGTTTCATGCACCCTGTATGATAAGTTTTACACATATATTTTTTTGCTTTTTGATTTTGGCACATTTTTCTTTGCACAGCGCTTTTTGTGCACTTTTATTTAGGACGTGTTAGTCCTATTATGTTGAATACATTATTTATGTTCACTTGCTGATTATTGTTCATGTTGTATTTCATCACAATCTATATTGCACTTAGATTGGTCTGGGTTTAGGCCTTTACAATTTTATGTATTATTTATGTTCACTTGGTGATTATTGTTCATGTTGTATTTCATCACAATCTATATTGCACTTAGTTTGGTCTGGGTTTTTATTGCACCTAATTTGGTCCGGATTCAGGCCTTTATACTTATCACCTGATATATACCCTTTAGAAGCTGCGTCAAATGTATTGGCTGGAGCTGGATATAAACAATTTTTGTACAATGTAACGTTTTTAAAATAAAATAAACTGCTTTCCTTCAGCTGACAACCAGAATAATGCATTTTTGTGTCACCCATGCATTAAAATCATTGGGAATCAGTGGACTGTATGCTGCCTGAGACTACCCCAACCCTTGTATCACTGCGACGGACACATGTAGCACAAGGTAAGCTGTTGTTACTGTGGGCTAAGGATCCAGTATGTAGTCAGTTTTGATGCTTTGTGGAGTTTTTCTTTCATTTGAATTCAGTCCTTCATTTGTTGCCTCTATCTATCAGCATCACTGCACACTGAGGACACTTTTCATAGTGTGTACTGCGGTTTGTCTGTGATATTGCTTAATGAGAATCTGAATGATTGCAGAATCCATCTCCATTTTCTCAGCTCACCTCTGTATTCCGATGTGCTACTCTGAACGTGTTTTGTTTTGTCACTCTGGGGTCACTCCAATTACCATCTTACAATCCATATTGATTTCCTCTGCGACCATGCCCGTAATGTTTATACCATTATATAATTGAACAAACCCCACTATTAGAGATTTAAATTAATATGTAAAGCAGACTAGATGTAGAACATCAAACTAAATCAGCAAATTGGATACGAGAAACACGTATGTCATGGACCTGATCTCTAAGAAGTAAATGCCTGACATTGGCAAGTAGTTTGTTCCACAGTTACTGGTGCATTACTGGTATTCATCGCATGAATCTGGAGAGTTTTTTTTTTCAATGTTCGTAGAAATAGAGAAAAGTGACGACAGAAAAAATACCAAGTGATCCATCAAGTCTGCCCCCTTTTTTTTTTTTTAATTTGTACATGTTTTTATATTTTTCTGGGTTTTTTGCTTGAGTATAGATCTCTGTTTGTCCCCAGCATGTTTGAAGCCACTTACTGTTGCCTGACTCACTGCCACTGCTGGAAGTCTATTTCAGGTGTCAACTATCCTTTTGGAAAATATTATTTTCTAAGATTACTTTTGAACTTTCCTCCAGCCAGTTTGAGGTCATGGCGCTGTGTTCTTGATCTTGGCTTCATATTAAAAATCCTGCCCTCCTAAACATTTGTCACCCCGTTAAGTTATTGAAGTCTTTCCTGATGTTTTATCCCTTAGACCTTTCACCATTTTGTTACCCGTCTCTGGACTTTTTCTTATCAATAACTTTTTATAAGCGAAGTCTCTAGAACTGGACACAGTATTCTAGATGAGGTCTAAAGATCCCTATAGGGGAATCAGAACCTCCTTCCTTCTGCTGGTGACCCCTTTAGTGATGCTTCCTACCAGGGGTGGACTGAACATTTGAGAACTCGGGCACTGCTCGAGGGCTCAGGGTCAGTAGGGGGCCCCATGAGATGGCCCTGGTACCTTTTTATAGGCTTTTTTGAGTTTGGGCAAGGACACAGGGGCCCCATGATCCCCTATTGCCCGGGGGCCCCATGAATTGTCAGTCCACCCCTGCTTCCTACTATTCTTTTCACTTTTACTATCACCAATGATCCTATAGGAAGTTCATAACTGGCTTGCTTACTATGTAAATTAAATGTACCTAGACAGTGCTATGCCTTGAAACAATCACATCAGAATACATGGAATCTGACATCAATGAAATAAGTAGCACCTGTGCATGCAAGCTGAATTTATGGCAGCATCCATCCAGCCCAGGGGCGGACTGACCATTTGGAATCTCGGGCACTGCCCAAGGGCCTGGGGTCAGTAGGGGGCCCCATGAGATGCCCCTGGTACCTTTTTCATAGGCGTTTTTGAGTTTGGGCAAGGACACAGGGGCCCCATGATCCCCTATTGCCCGGGGGCCCCATGAGTTGTCAGTCCACCCCTGATCCAGCCTAAGCATGCCTAAAATATACCAGGTCCACAAATACTATGCAAGATTCCCTGAGAGCATGCCTGGACATGCATGAGTTAGTAAATTAAAAATATATATAAGAAGCAAAAACAGAAGATTTCTATAAAACGAGATAGGTTAATTTACAGGTTATTTTCACGATTAGCAGCCGAAAATCTATAAGAAAAGCTCAAAAGTGTTCAGGAAGCAAAATAATTGTTGTCCAGTGATCTTTAGAAATGTTTTAAAATATTTTTTATTGTTTTATTTTTCCACGTAAGGCTATCCTTGCCATTGTCAGGGAAACACGGGCAGATATGCAGACCTCTGAGGAAGAGGGTATACCCCTTGAAACACTTCAGATCTTGTTCCTGCCATGGAGTGTTGTCCAGCCCAGGGGCGGACTGACCATTTGGAAACTCGGGCACTGCCCGAGGGCCCGGGGTCAATAGGGGGCCCCATGAGATGCCCCTAGTACCTTTTTCATAGGTTTTTTTGAGTTTGGGCAAGGACACAGGGGCCCCATGATCCCCTATTGCCCGGGGGCCCAATGAGTTGTCAGTCCGCCCCTGGTCCAGCCTATTCTGATTGTTCTTGGTCTGTAAAGAAGCTGGTGTCCTAGCGACATTACTGAGCTTGTGATTGTAGTTAGTTTGTGAGCATAAGTAGATGTGTATTTTTTATAAATAAATTGAGCAAAAAGGTAATGCATGAAGCTGATGCACAGTTATTGCTGTTTTGTCATTTTTTTTTAAACTAAGACCTTGGTCCATGAGGACAACCAAACTTCAGATGTTACAAATACAATACAATACAATACAATAAATACATTTATTTTTAGATGTTTAACTAAGAAAAGAGCAAATACTTTCCTCTGTTATTCTTGCTGGTGCTGAAATTTTTTGAGCCTCCGAGCACCTCTCCTTCTTCTTCTCCTTCACCTCTTTCCCTTCGGCAAAAAATTCATTCATCCGTCAAATCCAATTTTTTTTAAAGAACTCTCTGTACCATCTGTCTCTTCATGTGTGTCTCAACATTTAGGCCTGTGCTTTGTTTATCTTGAAATTGCGGTACCAATGATTCATTTGCTTAAAAAAAGAACTTCACCCAAAAGGGAAAGTTCCGCTTATCTGTAACCTCCCCCCCTCCACTGCCACATTTGACATTCTTTGGGTGGGAAAGAGGAAAAGGGGAGTGGGTACCTGGTTTTGACAGGTGCCCGTTCCCACTTCCAGGTCACATCACTTCACAGTTCCCAGAAGACTGTGAAACCATTAACAAAGTGGAGCACACTTTGCGCATGTGCAATAGAAAACCAGCTATGAAGGCTTCACTGGTGATTTCCCTTACTTGAGTTGCCATGCCCTTGCTCCCTAAGTCAATTGAAGAATCGGCTCAGGTGAACACATTGCTGGATACCTGGACAAGGTAAGTGTCCTTAAATTAAAAGTCAGCAGCTACAGGATTTGTAGCTGCTGACTTTTAATTTTTCTGGGGGAGATTTGAGCTTGGCTTTAAGACCTGAGAGTCCAAGGAGCCACCTGGTATTCACCAGTGCAGCTCACAAGCAGTGATGGGCTTTGCTGCAGTCCCCAAGTACACTGCCATCCTTTCTTCGTGCTTAAAAAGGCAATTGCTGACAAAACTCAGTCTTGTATTTAGACATTGTGGTCTATCCCAACAACTTATGTATTGTCCTGCTTCTGCATAGTTTTTTTTTCATAAGTGTATTTGGTATACTGCACTGTCACTTTGGTTGTAGAAAACACACATGCCTTACTTGTTTACGCAAAGTGTGGACTATTCTTCCTTGATACAACCAACTATCACTTTGCTGCTGGTCAATTATTTCTGGTGTTGATGGAAGAGTACATTTTTATTTTTAACACCTTGCTTGTGTCCAAGCATTTTACTTCTTCAATCTGCTGCCCTGCTGCTGTTAATTTCCTCAGTGTCTCTGAGATGATACACTTTATTTCTAGTGTAGCAGAACACCTGACTTTTACCAATCCATGCCTTAGGGCTGTAGCTCTGATGTTTAGAAAAATTAAGTATATGGGCAGGGCCGGTGTGCTTTACGCAAGACCTGCTACTTGCACCCTCCCTATTAATAACCAGCCACATGAGTGGCAGCAGGGGCGGAATGACCATTTAGAAACTCGGGCACTGCCCGAGGGCCCGGGGTCAGTAGGGGGCCCCATGAGATGCCCTTGGTACCTTTTTCATAGGCTTTTTTGAGTTTGGGCAAGGACACAGGGGCCCCATGATCCCCTATTGCCCGGGGGCCCCATGATTTGTCAGTCCACCCCTGAGTGGCAGCCATCATCAGAGTATGCCAGCTCTGCATGTGGAAGACAAGAAAAAGACAGGGAGAGGTGCCACTAAGTGCAGTATTATAAGACCATTTTAATTACCAAGCAGTGTTAAACACTCACAAGAAAGAAATAAAATGTCGCTTATCATTGATAATGGTCACCATCAGTCCTTCCCGTTTTAAGGATCAGCAAGCGTGGGTCTGGAGCTGTGGATGAAGAGACAGAAAGATGCCAGAATGCTGCCAGACAACTGGAAGTGGTTGGGTTAACTTGGAACACATGCGAGGCGGACGAGATGTCACAGGGGGAAGGTCAGGTGCCTTGGAGGACAGGCTACATGCTTGGAGCTCTCTGCTCCTTCTAGAGGCCTGGAAGCAAACTACTGTATACCACTACTTATGGGCACAGCAGCGGCTAGGTGGACTAAGATACCAGCATGGCATTTTTTGCAGAATGTGATATGTAGAAAAGCTCTTGTTAAACATACAATTATAAACAAAGTATTAAAAAGAGTCCAATAAAGTGCATTTCCCAACACCATAAAAAACAAATAAAGTATTTTTAGGAGGATGCTGGATCATGCCAGTATTCCAAACCAATCTTCTTCACCACTGGTGTTAGATAATTACATTTCACACTCACTAAAGGGTTTTGACCCCCTGTTAGGATGGTCAAACTGCACTAGGTCCCCCAAGCATGTTCTCTCGTGAGATGGATCTCCAGACTCCCCTTCATTCAATAATATCTTTCAAATGGGCTCAATAAAACAATGAATATCCATGAAAAAGCATCTACAGTGAAGGAAATAAGTATTTGATCCCCTGCTGTGTAGGTCTGCAATCTTGTCCCTGACATCCTTGGACAGCTCTTTGGTCTTTGCCATGGTGGAGAGTTTGGAATCTGATTGTTTGATTGCTCCTGTGGACAGGTGTCTTTTATACAGGTAACAAAATGAGATTAGCAGCACTCCCTTTAAGAGACTGCTTCTAATCTCAGCTTGTTACCTGTATGAAAGACACCTGGTAGTCAGAAAACATGATGTATGATAGGAGATCAAATACTTATTTCCCTCATGAATATGTAAATCAGTGCATAATTTGCTAGACGTGCATTTCTTTTGAATTTTTTGTTGCTATTCTGTCTCTCAGTGGTACAATACACCTACCATACGATTTTTAGACTCATCATTTCTTTGTGAGTGGGCAAACATTCAAAATCAGCAGGGGATCAAATACTTATTTCCTTCACTGTAAGTGCAGTATTTATTAAGAACCACGGTTCTAGATAAAATATATTAAAATTCCACTCCCATGGTAAGGTGCCTATAATCCTGGCACTGGTAAATACATCCTGTGTGACAATTTTTGCAACAATTCAATTAAATAATGTAGAAAAAGCAAAGTGAACATAAAACCAGAGGTAAAAAACACTCTATTCTCAGCAAGCAGGGAAACCAGTGGCTGTGGCGGCAATGTGCCCTAGATGGCTGCCTAGTTCGCCTAGTGGTAGAGCTGGCCCTGTATATGGGGGTACAGCAGGGGGTTGCACTGCACCTGGGATGGGGGTAGAGTAGTGGGTGCACAGTGCTTTTACATTTTTTACAAAGGCTACAGTGAGGTGCTGCAAAAAAGTCAGTTCTTAAACAGTTGTTTTGCTTTGCGTCTACTAAAGTCACTTTACGGTACAAGCATGAAAGCTTAGAAACCTCTGTAGAGTATTGATGTGCTGTTACTAAACAAAAATGCTGTACATACAAACTATTAAAATTATAGGAATACAATACAAGACTGAAAGATATACATACAACTATGGTCTGCATATAATAGAAATACGCTAAAAAGTTCCTTTGCTCGGGTTATAGCAGCTTCACAATCTCTGTAGGCAACCAGGACCCTGGGCTTGCTCTCCAAGCAGTTGCAGGAAACCAGGTGAAAATGTCATTAGGTGAAGTTCCTTCTGACACAGACCTTCCTTGGTGTTATGTCATTATAAAGTCATAGTATCAGCTTATGTTGTTGCCTTTTATTTGGAAAGTTTAGGTAGACAATCCCATATGAGCATATCCTTTTCTGCCTTAACTTTGTATGGGCCAACATTTTCCAACTCACCCTCTAGATGTTAATGTTATATCATACACGCCATAAGTCATATATGTCAAAAGGTCAAGCTACTGTTGACCATTGGTTTTCTGACTTGCTGACTTCAGTCACATAATTAATGTAGGACAATAGAAGCATTTAACTATCAACTGACTTTAGCCCAAAATACAACAGTAGTTCATTGTTTTAGAGGACAGCTTGTGTAAATGGTTCCAAGGCATTTGTTATAGATGAGTCCTCTCAAATACTCAAAGAAAAACTGACTAATGATATATGTCAGACTGAGAAAATTACAAAATTATATATATATATATATATATATATATATATATATATATATATACACTATATATATCTTAAAGTGTTACTAAGCCCACAACAGTAAAATCAGTCTGTTTTTTTTTTCCTTTCAATCGCTTGCCTAATGGGTCCCATAGCTTGACTTAGAGTGGCCCGGGGCTTATGGGGGATCTCCCTTTGTTTACGAGAAAGGACCACCCTGTGTGAGTAATGCCTATGCTTAGAGATTGTATCATATGGGGCTTTTATTCTTGGGGGACTCTGAAATTTTCTGCTCTTTTGTGACCACTACATAGAAAGTAAAGAGAAGGAGGAAAGTGTTCTGCACTGTGATCTTCTGTCAGTAAATCGTGAACTATTAATATGCTGCAAAGTGCATGTAACCCTAAAGTGTTACTAAACCCACAACAGTAAAATCAGTCTGTAGATGCAGTAAAGCATGCTTGTTATACTCACTGTGGAACCTAAGGGGTTCCTCTGCATTGTGTAAAAATGCTGTTTGATCCTGACTTCTCTGATCCTCCCCTTCTCCCAGGGCCCCCCTCTTATCTCCTGATAAGACATATTTTGTGCACATGCTCAGTTTGGTATGTATTGCTAGAGAGTTTTTTGTTCTTGGGAGAGTGCATGTGATCAGTACAGGTCCAATCAGCACTGTCCAGACAGAGGCCAGGGGTTCTGCATCCTCCTAGAGCAGAAAGAAAACTCCTCCTACTAGCTTTAACCAGTTCTGCTCTGCAGAACACTGATAGAAGACACAAGACTGATCTAACTGCTGATGAGAAAAGGTATTTAGCAGTTTATCTTTATTAAAACAATTGCATTTCCATGTTGTGTGTACTGTGGAGACCAGATATAGTGAATGCAGGGTCCTGGGAGACCAGATATAGTGAATGCGGGGTCTTGGGTTTAGTAACACTTTAAGCACAACACAACAGTCTATCAGCAACAACTGCCTGTGCTCTAAACACTTCAAATTAATAGAACAAAGCTAGGGTGTTGACAATTAAAGAGCTGGTTTTCAATTAGTTGCAGACAGTTATTGGTCCTTATAAGAATTGTGTGGTGTACGGATCTTTTAACACAGACAGGGCACATAAGAAAATGTAGCCCAGCAATGCAATTCAAAGAACTCAATCATAGCTTGGTGTAACCCCATCCTCTAAAATCCCATATAAGCTTTTAGGTTACATTAATTCTGATATACCTAAATACTCCTCCACTTATTATACCTATATGCAAATATAGATTTAGGGTGAAAGTCACTGGATCCTCCCACCATTTCTAGCTGGTAGATGCTTGTGAATCAGGCGATACTGTTGTATAAATTTACTGATGAGGCAAGGGGCTGTCCAAAAATGTTTGACAAATTATGGTCATCCTGGCTAGGGACATGTCAAAGTTATTCATATGGATGGTAATACCACTTTAAATGGAATGATTTTATATGTACACTGGCTTAAACACACCTCCAAGATGACTCTGGACCCGTATTGTGTCACCTTCAAGTGGCCTAAACCCTGATCATGCACATATTCATGGCCTGAGGACTGTTAGCAGGAATAAATAAATGTCCACATGCATTTCAACTGCTTTACTGCACACGTCACTCCAGCACAATTCTTAAAGTGTTACTAAACCCAGTACCCTGCATTCACTATATCGGGTCTCCCACAGAACACACAACATGGAAATGCAATTATTTTAGTAAATATAAACTGCTAAATACCTTTTTCATCAGTAGTATATAACAGTTTTGTGACTTCTATCAGTGTTCATCAGAGCACTGGTTAAACCTTGTAGGAGGCGTTTTCATTCTCCCCTGATTGTCCTATGAGGCTGCATAACCCCTGACCCTCTGTCTGGACACTGCTGATTGGCCCTGTGCTGATCACATGCACCCTCCCAAGAAATAAAAAAACCTCTCTAGTAAGACACACCAAACTGAGCATGTGCAGCTTGCCCCCAAGGCTCTGTTCTATCAGCAGATGGATTGGGGACAGTAGATGAAGGGGAGGATCAGAGAAGACAGGATCAATCATTCTTTGTACACAATGTGGAGGATTAGCCCCTTAGGTTCTACAATGAGTATAACAAGCATGCTTTATTGCATATACATACTTTTTTTTACTTACTGCTGATTTTTTATATTCATAATGTTGTGATTTCCCATATATTACACAGAAAGTCAGTGCTGACACTCAAATAGTTTAGATTTTTATTTATTTATTACAAATATAAGAACCATTGACTAACAGCAATATACAGACATTACGGGGCCCAGACCATTATTGACTTTTATAAGGTCAAATGCTCCCTTTCTGTTTTCCCTAGTTACTTGCATTTGATTGTACCTTCCTTTTGTATGATTTCCATGGGAATGATGAATCCATATATAATTGTACATTCATTATGCAAATTTTTTTATTGTGTGATTAATAATAAAAAAAGTCTACCTTTAAAAAAAATCTCATTAAAACTTTATCATGATTATATCACTTGGAAAGCCTGTTCTATTCTAATCATTAGCTTTCATGAAAATAACAGCTGGCAATACAAAATAAAAGTCCTTAATTGGGCACTTTGTTTATGGGGTAACAACGCACTTCCCCTGCCTCCCACCTTCTCCTGCCTGTAAATCACCCTGTAAATCATATGCTTTGTCAGCCCCAGGTAACACCAATTCAGTGCGGGAAACGCTGCAAATCCTGTGTGTTTCCTGAACCGCATTGCAATCACATTGCGCTCATGCAGTCTGATGCGGATGTCAATGATAAATTAATGACACACTGAAACAGATTGCAAAACACAATGTGATTGCCAGAAATTGCATCGTATAGGTAAGAGCACACATGCAATGCGATTCAGGTGTGAATTTAAAAAAGGGTCCTGCCCTTTTTGGTGTGGATGCGATGCGATTTGAGCCATACAAAATGTATGGCTCAAATCGCACCACACAGACATTTGCATGTAATTTGCACAGGAATTCCTGTGTGAATTACATGCAATGTCACACTGATATGCTGATGCACATTGCACAAGCATTTTCCACTGTTGTTATTATTTTAAAAAAAAAGGATTATTAAGAAAACAATTGCAGCCAGCAACAATTAGGAAATATGCCCTGTGAAAACACACATACAGCCTGTTATCACTGTAGTGCTTGTGGACAGGGAAAGGCTGTAAAAAGGCCACAGGACATCAGTAGAAATAAAATAAAACAAGGGATAAAAAAAGTTAAAAAAGCAATGATGAAGTATTTCCACTCTAGGACAGAGGTCTCCAAACTTTCTTAACAAAGGGTCAGTTTACTGTTCTTCAGACTTTGAGGGGGCTGGACTGTAGCTAGCATGCATAAAAATGCCTTGGCATCAATGGGAGTAAACAATGCCCCATCATTGGTATTAGAGGGAGATATATTGCCCCATTGTTGGTATCAGGGGAAGGAATAATCCCCCATCATTAGTGTCAGTTGGAAGTATAGTGCCCTGCCATTGGTGTCAGTGGGAAGAATAGTGCCATGACATTAGTGTCAATGGGAGGGATAGTACCCCACCATTGGTGTCCATGGGAGGAATAGTGTTGGTGTCAGTGACAGGAATTATGCCCCATTGTTGGTGTCAGTAGAAGGAAGAGTGCCTTGCATCAGTAGGAGGATTAGTGCCCAAAGGGCCTGACAAAGGCAAGAAAAGGGCCACATCTGGCCCCTGGGCCACAGTTTTAAGATCACTGCTCTAAGACAACAGCTTGGGAAATCCTATTGTAATGGTCCAGCACCACCGTACAGTGTTAAAGGTAAAACAGTTTCTCAGGTAGAACAAGAAGTCAAAGGGTATTAACCCCAAATCTGCAAAGAAGGCATTCCATCTATTTAGCTGCTCCCATTGTAGGTAATAGACCCAGATTGTACATACTTTAAATCAATACAAGGAAATCATAGGCGCTTGGGACCTGCAGACCAAAAGTCCATAGGGAGCCTTAATGAATCCAGTAGTAGGAATCCAACTGTGGAGAAGGGGATGGAACAGTCTGAATCCCAGGGCAGGCTGTGGTAGAGTGAAGGAGACTCTAATGTGGAAGAAACAAAGCGCCTCTAAGTTTAGACTGTGATGCAAGTTTAACCCCCCACCGTCCTACTGTCCTACCATTCCACAGCAGCTTACCATCTTGGCGATGAGGCGGACTGAGTATCCATATTAATGATGAGCCTGTAATTTGTCATGAACATGTGAGTTGCCTACTTATTTTTTGACTATTAAACTTGCATCACAGTCTACACTTGGAGGCGCTGTGTTTTTTCCTTTGTTACATACTTTAGATCAGCCTTTCTCAACCTTTCCAACACAGAGGAACCCTTGAAATAACTTTCCGGTCTCAGGGAAGCCCTGCTAAAAATTATTATATCTACAACGCATGATACATTAGTGTGGTGGTCAAGGGCAAGTTTGCTCCTTACATTTGTGGTCATTGGGAAGAATTGCACCCCTACAGATAGCTAAAAAGATCAATAGCGTCTGTAGGAACTTATTTGAGAGGCAGAAATTGCACATTGTTCAAGGAACCCCTAGCAACCGATGGAGGAACCTTAGTTGAGAAACCCTGCTTTAGACTAAAAAATATTTCACAGTTGCTTTTATTGTCTTGCTCATGCCATTTCATCTGTTTCAATATAAAAATAGTTATGGAAAAATATCAAAAGTCAAAGAGGACCCATTTTGCAATATCGTTATACATTATTAGAAAAGATCTTTTGAACATGTTTTTCTTCTTTTAGGGCATCAGCAGGTCAGACTTAAAACTGCTATATTGCTGATCATACATTTATGGCATAATGGTGCCAGCAAAGGTCAATATACTGAGGGCAGCAACTATTCTATTTCAATGTGTGCAAGGTTGAAGGTTGCGGAGATCACCTGTTGTTTTTGCACCATCATAGGTCTACCACAGGAGCTCCCTTTTATGGAATAGTCAAGGAACATGTATAAGGATCATAATCCTTGAAAATGCCAAATGAGTGTCTCAAGTAAATGATGTATTGTACAATGCTTTCCAATTTCCAGATAACACATCACCTAAATTTAGAGAATTGCAAACAATTTTGAAACTGTTTTAGTTTTAAATAGAGGGAGAAAAGGTTTGAATACCATGTTTTACTGCTATCCAGATTTCCCCTCACTTTCTGTCCTGTTGGCAACCATTTTCCAAACATGAAATTAGGGTAATTCTCCAATAGCAATATAGAGCGAAATAAAAACACTTTGTTGTAGCTGAGTAGGAAGTCTATTATCCTTGTCAGCTTTCTGTTGGGTAAACCCATCGTCACCAGGACAAAAAGTTCACAAAAATCTCTGTGGAGCCCCGGATAGAAGTACAAACCTTCATGAAGAGAGAGTCTGCACAAAATAAACCTCAAAAAACCTTTATGAGGTCATCTTGCTAAAGCTGCAGAGTGGAAGCAAGTAAATTATGGTAATGTTTCTGGGTCATGATGGATCCCTTTACAGTGTGGTGCATTGGCTGTAAACACCCAGGGTCCAGATGGAGGAAACAGAACTATTTAAATTTAAAGCAGAGCTCCACTCAAAAGGGGAAGTTCCGCTTTTAGTCTTTGTCCCCCGTTCCCCATTAAGGATTGACACCTTTGAGGAGCCGGGGCGTGGGTACCGAAATTTGACAAGTACCCACTCCCACTTCTGCTGTGATTGCCTAAGGTGATCAGAAGCAGAAGTTGTCCTCCCCCCATCCCGCCCCCTAGTCTTCTGGGACACGTGACAGGTCCTAGAAGACTACGGGGCCATTCACAAAGTGCAGTGCTTCTCGCACATGCGCAGTGGTCACCTGGCTGTGAAACTGCAAGCTGTCACAGCCGGGTGCCCACACTGAAGATGCCAGCGCTGGGGAGAGAAGATGACCGGTGAAACCAGCCATGGTGAGAACACCACTAGACCGAGGGACATGTATGTGTCTATATTTTAAAATTCAGCAGCTACAGTTTTTGCAGCTGCTGATTTTTTTTTTTTTTCTTTTTCAACTGGAGCTCCACTTTAAAGTTTGAACTTCACAAACAGCTCAGTAGAAAGGCACCCAACCAGGAACACTTACAGAATACAACAGTGATCTGTAACAGAGCAGATCTTGGATGGCTGACAGTGTCTATCTTGAGGGGCGGAATGCAACCTGGCCGGTCCATGCTCAAATGGGAAGATTTCAGAAAGGGTGGCATGTCCTTACTCTTTCCCTATTTATCTGGACACTGTCTCTGACAGATGGGTGACCTGTTCCTACACTACCCACATGCGAAATGTGCACCAAGCTTGGGAGCCAGGGTCGTAAATAGACTCTGCTTGACCCAATATGGCTGCTAGAGTCACATGGGGTGGCAGCATCCAATCGGATATCTTTCCCAGTGACCCAGGAAATCATACAAGAACTGTGTTCCTCATGACTTCCTCTAACTCTGCAGTGCCGCTGCAGTTGAGCGACACCTGTAGTGGACAAAGCAGAATGCACCTACTTACATGCTTGCTCCCACTCTTTGAAACATATGCATGATGACCTCATAAAAGTTGTTGGAGGTTTGTTTTGTTAGTGCTAGCTCTCTCTTCATTGAAGTTTATTTGCAATATTACTCTTAGCCATGTACTCTGTAATTATTGTGGCGATGGTCTAGTCCTGCATGGATTTGTCTACAGCTGTAAAAATCAAACAGGAGTTCTAAACCTTCCCCGCTCTTCGCAAAACTAGAAATAAACAGTTTTGGGCTTGACACACTTTAACCTCATGTGGAGATCTCCTCTACATTTATAACAAGCAGAAATCTGATATAGATTGGTTTCTTTTCTGCTAGCACATGCAAACAAAAACCCCAGAATGCAGTTGTGAATAAACTTGGCTTCACATTTCTATAAAAGCAGTATAAAGCTATGCTCTTTAGCATTCATGTGAATCTGTGTTTTCCTCTTGCATGGCGAAAAAAACAAGTTTGCTTTAAGTCTGGGTTCACATTTCTGCGGTGCGGTATATTGCATGTGATCCGCACAGGAACTGCACCGCATTCTTGTGCAAATCACATGCGATTTGTGTACAATGCAACATTTTGTACGGCTCAAATCGCACCAAATCCACACCAAAAAGGTGCAGGACTCTTTTTTTTTTTTGGTCCACACTAGAATCGGATCACATGGGTATTCATACCCATGCGATCCGATTCTGCCCATCGCACCGCACTTTGTGGTGCCGATACACACCCGCAGCGGTTCGCATGAACAGGGTGCGATTATGATGGGGTGCGGAAATCGCTCAGAAACCACAGGGAATTCCGCACCGCATCAGTGTGAACCCATGCAGATCTCCACAGATGCAAATTTGCACCTTTCTTTATCTCCCCTGCCATTTCCTTCAACTGCTGGAGGTGAAAGGAAAGCCCTGTGTGAGCTACAAGTTGCTAAGTCATAACTTACCTAACAGTAATTAAAAAAACAAACACATATACTGGGAGGATTCACTTGTGCTGAATATATGGTGAATATCACTGTTTTATAAATATACTCCTTTTCTATGCCCCTTACGTTTTGTTTAGAAAGCAGCCAAGTCTGAGTAGAAAAGCCTATCCCCTGCCAGCATGCTGTAAAGAAGGATCAATGTTCCCTGTGTCAAAACAGCAATTTTTTTGCAGAGATCCGACACACCACCTATAGCACTACAAAAAGCTTCTACTCTCTGCTGATTGGAGAGGTCTAGTTCTAAAAGAGAGGAGACATGTCAGACCTCTGAAGGGAGACCACTGCTTCCATTCAAAATAAATAAACTCTGTTGCGCTAAACCCCCCCAAAAACATTCAAATTCATACACCAAATTCAAAAGTACTGCAAATAACAAAAAAGTCCCAAAATTTATATTGCGAAAGTCCATAATGTGTATAAACATAACCAAATGTTCCACCAAGGACTGTTGGGAAAAGTGCCCTGACAGATCCAAAGCCTCCACCAGATGGTAACAAATGCAAGCTTACCAAACACATATGACCCCCTAAAAAGCAGAAATATGAGCGCTATCAGAAATTGAATGTAGCGGCTAGGACACAAAAGGTAACCAAACGATACCTTCAGTATAACATATAAAAGAAGAAGTGCAGCGCTAAAACCAAGTGACAAACTGAGTAAAACAAATATAAAGTGGATAATACAATGTATATAAAATAGATATAATAAAAAGTTCCTGTCACTATTAGTGACTAACTGAATAGATAATAGTCCCAAAAGACATAAAGCACACGTGAGGGTCAAATGTGATCGTATAAATGCGTGGGGGACTTGATCCATAGTGGTAGAAACAGGTAGAGTGAATGAATGAATTGCACACTCACCAGAAGTGCGTAAGTATTACGCCTTTGAGATATGCCTGTCTCACCAGGTGTGCACGGGGTCATCAGTAAACCTACAAGGGTCAGGATCCTATACGCCTTCTGGTCACGTCTCAGGAATGAGACTCTGTGAGTAACTGATCGCGGCTCTCTAGTACGACGTGTGTCCCAGGAGCTCAGTGACTGCTCTCATCTACTGCTGGGGGATCGCAGGACACCTGAGGATCACAGGAGAGTACCAGAAATTTGAGCAGAAATTTGAACCGATCTGTATGCACTTACTTCTGGTGAGTGCGCAATTCATTCATTCACTCTACCTGTTTCTACCACTACGGATCAAGTCCCCCACGCATTTATACGATCACATTTGACCCTCACGTGGGCTTTACGTATCTTGGGACTATTATCTATTCAGTTAGTCACTAATAGTGACAGGAACTTCTTAATATATCTATTTTATATACATTGTATTATCCACTTTATATTTGTTTTACTCAGTTTGTCACTTGGTTTTAGCGCTGCACTTCTTCTTTTATACATATGACCCCCTAACCATAGCGAAGTCATGAATGGCATGTGCTTTGGTAATCTGAATCTGCCGCGTCTCCCCCGCTCCTTTTCAGAGTCAACAAGTAGCCCGGCTTGTTATCAGTCACCATTTCCAATCATCAGCCATATCAACTCTGAAAGAAAATGAAAGCAAATGCTCCAAATAGTGTAAAATCTTCCAATACCTTTTATTTATAAGAAAATTGCACCCACAATCATCTTAGGGCAATACCAGCCAACAACTTTCCTGTCACTTCCGGTTGCGCAAGGACGTCAGCATGTAGCTCCGCCCAGGGTTCTTCTATACAGCTTGCTGGGAAATGATAGTTTTTTTTTAATCCAGGATGGCTTCTTTCTAATGAAAATGAACTGTAAGAATTTGCACTTACAATCATCTTAGGGCAATAGCAGCTGACAAACAGACAACATCTGTGTCACTTCCGGTTGCACAAGGATGTCAGCATGTAGCTCTGCCCAGGGTCTTTCTATAGAGCTTGCCAGTAAATGACAGGTTTTATTTTATCCAGGATGGCTGCTTTGTAAGGAAAATGAATCGTAAGACTTTGCACTTACAATCATCTTAGGGCACTAGCAGCTGGAAAACAGACTTCTGTGTCACTTCTGGTTGTGCAATGACGTCAGCATGTAGCTCCACCCAGGGTCCTTCTATACAGCTTGCTGCTACATTACATGCTTTTTTAATTCATGATGGCTGCTTTCTAAAAAATGAACCATAAGACTTTGCACTTGCAATCATCTTAGGGCAATAGCAGCCAGAAAACAGACAACATCTGTGTCATTTGTGGTTGTGCAATGACGTCAGCATGTAGCTCCACCCATGGTCCTTCTATACAGCTTGCCAGTAAATGACAGGCTTTTTTATCCAAGATGGCTGCTTTCTATAGAAAATAAACCATAAGACTTTGCACTTACAATCTTCTAAGGGCAATAGCAGCTAGCAAACAGACAACTTCCGTGTCACTTCTTGTTGCGCAATGGCGTCAGCATGTAGCTCCACCCAGGGTCCTTCTATACAGCTTGCTGGTAAATGAAAGTCTTTTTTATTCAAGATGGCTGCTTTCTAAAGATAATTAACTGTAAGACTTTGCGTACCTATTGTTTTGATGTACCTGTAATTTATATACCTGATTGAATCTGAAAGTTTAGTTGGGCTTTAATGTAATCTTACTGTAGTGGTAATTTAGTAATAATTTAGTGGTAAACTTTTAGAAGCTTCCAATTAATTGCAAAGCTAGCCCCAGATGAGGTGATATAGCCCAGGAATATAGTATTTACAGCTCTGTATCTATTTTTGAGGCTTTGTATACTTGCAGCCCACTCATGAATACCCTCAGCTATTCTGCACACACAGAAAACGACATAACCTGTCATCACTTTCCCCACCAACTGTCTGCAGGCAACATCTGTCTCTACCCACAACAACTCCCTCAGTTCACAAGAACTAACATCTCTTGTTGGTAGACTGCGTCTTAATCGTTTTTATATTTAATCAACTACATCTAACACTAGACAGAAATAGCTTTGGTTAATCATAGATCAATTTCAGTAAATAAATTACACTGATGATAAGAGTAATTTATTCACTATCATGCTGATCTATAATAAAGTAAGGATTTTTTTGCATAGAAAGGCAGCTGTTAGGTATTGATTGGAAGGATGACTTGTATATTCCCACCGGAGGACACATTATTGAGCAAAAAGTACTATGCATGTTGAATTTTTACTTAATTATAGCTGACAAGATCCATGTTTGCTGCAGTACATAATAAAAAACTGAATGAAAAGAATTGATTTTTTTAGCAAGTTTAAAGAGTCATTTAAAGAAAAAAAATAGTTTCAAGGATTAAAATCAGTCTTGTACATACCTGCAGTAACCTCTAAAATCCTTCTTTCAAGAACAAAACTTGGCCTGTTCTGACAGTCAAATATTTTGCACTTCTAATTGTCCTTAAAGTAGAATTCCAGGCTTAGCCTAGATACTTTTAAAAATGTTCCCTCCCCCTATCTAACATCTATTCTGCCTAACCTGTGTAAGAAAGATCTGCAGACTTACCTATTTTCAGACCGTTCCCGTCACATGATCCGGCACCCCTATGTCAGCCAGCAGTGGGCTGCAGGGAAGAGGAGAGAATGCTCAAGAGTGGCCACAAAGGCCTAGGACTGGTGATGTCACCCAAAGGCTCCCACGGCCCATCCATTGTTCTCCCCTGCAGCTGCTGCCGGCCGACACAGGGAGGCAGATCACGTGACCAGACAGGAGTGGGCTGAAAATAGTTAAGTATGTACATCTTTCTTACACAGGTTAGTCAGCACAGGTGTTAGGTAGGTAGTTTTCAGACTAGTTAGGTTAAGCCGGGAATTCTATGTTAAGCCTGCCTGACATTTTGTAGCCCGCTTACATTCCTATTGACTCCCCATTTGTTTCTGTGTTCTTCATCTTAAGTGCTAAGTTTTTGTTGCACCGCTAGCCTCTCTTAGCCCATCCACATTATTGTTAGGGAGCTTATGATGATTGCGAGGGACTCTGCTTATAGCCCCATCCTCAGTGTGTGGTTGTTTGAGGCCTAAAGCATTAAACCCAAATAAACCCAAAACCAAAAAGTGTAATATATTGCATCTTACCAATCATCAGATGTGGTGGCTGCATTCGTTTTCCTTTCCTAGCCCCCCCCTCTATTTTCACCTGGTAATCTTGCCAGTAACGCACTTTGTGTATTAGAGTGCCCCCACTCTGGATGTAGGAGCACAGGGGAAGCTTTGGACAGCAGCATTGTCCTCCTTGTGGGGGAGGGGGGGTCAGGAGGAGAATGTTAGATGCCCTAGCAGATTTAGCTACACTAACAGATTAAAGCTAAACTTCAGCTACAGTTACAGCAACAGCTCCGGGTTTGGTTCACTAAAGCCCTCAGGAGGACATTTATCAATGATAATGATAAAAATGGAAGCAGTCAGATTCATCATTTCCTCCCTCAGCTGTTCTCATGTAGCAATGCGGCAGCATGAAACCTGACCCTGACCACTTACTAATTGTGCCTCTGTTTAAGGTGAAAATCTGTTACATCTTCAGTAGTAAATTAGTTGTAGGGATCTGCAAGTCTTCTGCAGTTGGCTGCCCAGGATTCTAAGTGCAGAGATCCAAAATATACACGAAAACTATCACATAGACTTTACTAAATCAAAGGCAGATTAACTCGCATCTGTGTCACTGACTTGACTGATAAATGTCCACCAATACATCATAAACTATTGACATTTTTATTCCTCCAGACCTTGCAAGAATACACGGACTGTCAGGTATTGGTGAGCATGTGACCTGCCCCCTGTGACATAGTCCGGGCCAAGCAGTCAGTTGCTATGACAGCACAGTCGCATAATCAGAGTGATACCCATATAGAAGAAAAATATATTTGAAATATATTTTAAAAATATTCTTCCCAAATATATTGACATATATTTGAAATGTTACAATTTTGGACATATTCAATATATTTCATTATTATACAGGATTTATATAGCGCCAACAGTTTGCGCAGCGCTTTACAATATAAGGGAGACAGTACAATTACAATACATTTCAGTACAGAAGGAATATGAGGGCCCAGCTCGGGGAGCTTACAATCTAAAAATATATAAATATATACACTGCATGTTGAAATGCATTTTTCATATATTACAAAATATATGAAAAATATTTTTAAAAATATATATTTTTTAAATATATTCTTCAGATTGTTTTTAACATATAAAAAAGTATTTTTAACATATACTTTTACATATATTTGTAAATGCATTTCAAAGACGTAGATTTGTATTTTGAAAGACATACAGTATATTTGAAATGTATTTTTAAAAATATTTTTCATACATTTTGTAATAAAAACGCATTTCAACATGCAGTATATATATATTTATTGTAATATATTTTAAAATATATTGAATATGGCCAAAATTTTAGCATTTCAAATATATGTATTTCAAATATATTTTTCTTCCATGTGCGTATCAATGCTCCTTTTGGTTGTTGACAAAGGTGACTGTGGAGGAAAAAGTATCTGCAGTCGTACACAGGTAAGGTGAGTATATGGGGTGGGGTGCTTTTCAGAGTCTCTGTCACTTTGCAATTGATGGTGGGGTGCTTTTCAGAGTCTCTGTCACTTTGTAATTTATGCACAGGTAAGGTGAGTATATGGGGTGGAGGGCTTTTCAGAGTCTCTGTCACTGTGTAATTATTGCACAGGTAAGGTGAGTTTATGGGGTGGGGGGCTTTTCAGAGTCTCTGTCACCTTGTAATTGATCGTGGGGTGCTTTTCAGTGTCACTGTCACTAGGGGTTGCACCCATACCAGGGGCGGACTGACCCTTTGGAAACTCTGGCACTGCCCGAGGGCCCAGGGTCAGTAGGGGGCCCCATGAGATGCCCTTGGTACCTTTTTCATATGCTTTTTTGAGTTTGGGCAAGGACACAGGGGCCCCATGATCCCCTATTGCCCGGGGGCCCCATGAGTTGTCAGTCCACCCCTGACCCATACCGATCAGAATTGGTGGCGATACCATTTGCATGAGTACTTGTACTCGCACAGATGTTCTGATACCTAAAGCCGATACCTTTGCAGTGTGATTTAAACCCATACAAAATTAAAGGCTCAAACTGCAGAGCAAAGAATAGCATGCAATTTGAACAAGAATATGGTGCAATTCCTGTCCGAATTGCATGTGGTTTCCAGCACCGCTCCTGTGTGAAACCAGGCTTGTCATAGTGACTCCAGCTTGGGTTCACACAGGAGCAATGAGGGAAACCACATGCAATTCGGACAGGAATTCCTGTTCAAATCGCATGCCATTCTTTGCAGTGCAGATTCAGCCCATTAATTTTGGATGGGCTAAAATCGCACTGCAAAGATACTTGTGCAAATGCTTGGTATTGGCACCAATACCGGTATCGCTATTGGTGCAACCCCTAGTGACAGTTAAAATTTTGTGTTGGCTCAAACCGCACTTCAAAGGTTTCGGTGATTGGTGTCAGAGAATACTTGAGTACAAGTAGCGGTACTCGTACTTTAAAAAAAACAGGTATCAGCACCAGGGGCGGACTGACCATTTGGAAACTCGGGCACTGCCCAAGGGCCCGGGGTCAGTAGGGGGCCCCATGAGATGCCCCTGGTACCTTTTTCATAGGCTTTTTTGAGCTTGGGCAAGGACACAGGGGCCCCATGATCCCTTATTGTCCGGGGGCCCCATGAGTTGTCAGTCCGCCCCTGATCAGCACAACCCTACCTGTCATTTTGTATTTGATGGTCATGGCGATGGTGTCTCTTTATGGCTGGTTCAGTCCACAATCACACAAGAACAATTACCATGTGATCTGGTGCCCAAAAACGCATTGTGTTTGCGATGTGCATCTGGGGCCATTACTATGTATAGGCACCCACAGCAGATGGCAAAGGCAGTGCGTTTTGACCCTGGTGCAGGAAGCATGCACAGAACAGTGGACCAGCTCTTAATGAAAGCAGAAGATCTAAAAGTATTGCAAATTATTTTTCTGAAATGACATCAACATGTTAATGAAGTGTTAGTGATTGAGTTTACATCTACTTTATCACGAACATAACCCTGTTTCTCAGCCCTGTTCCTTGTATATTATCCAGTCCTAAGCAGCCTTTGATATATACTGATGCTAAATAATGGTTTAACTTGATCTTTAAAAGCAGCAAAATTATGGAAAAATGTCATCACCGTGCTTCTGTATTTATAATAAAATGTCACATTTGTACAAAATGAGATATTGTAGGGGTACATTCATCAAGCAGGAATGAGTTTCATCAGGCACCAAATCTGCAGGATACAAATATATCTCTAAGAAGGAGGAAAGGTCAGCTTTACCGGGATCGTTTTATCTGCGAGCGAAAGACTTGAAATAATGGCCACCACGCTTGAAGCAAGATGCTTTTTTTGTAGTATGGAGAGAGGTGCTTTTTAACTATTACACTGCTAAAAGCTACAACCGTTACAGCTCTTTGCTCATTTTCTGCATATTCAAAGAGTAACTCCACTTTCATGGAAAAAAATAAAGCAAATGAAAAAAAATTGTATATACAATTGCTAAACACACCATATTGTGTTTTTTTTTCTTTTGTATTTCAATGTTTTTATTAATTTATAAACAGTTTACGACAGGAGCAACAAAACACACTCACACCGGGGCTATCAATTGCACATAAAAAAAAATAAAAAACAGTGCTCTAACACCAACAGAGCAAATGCACTCCCATGCAGGGGCTATCAATGGCACATAAATGACAAAAACATTAGTATAACACCAACAGTAACTCAAACTAAAGGCAGCTATCTACTAAAAGGGTGCAGCGCTGGTAAAAATCACCAATATAATGTATATATGCTAAATTCATATATAGATAATTAATCATCAATAAGGTGACATTGTGCAAATTCATATGCAACTAGAATCTGTGACTAATATTGCAAAACAAAAACTAAAAAAAAATTTTTGAGCATACCAAAAGGTGACAGTGTGGTTGAAATCACAGACGGACACATAGACGTCCACAAATTAATGAGCCTTGTATATAAATAGATAAGTAAGGTGACATTGTGCAAGCATATATGCCACTACAGTAGCAAGAAAAAGTATGTGAACCCCTTGGGATTACGTGGAGTTTTGCATGAATTGGGCATAAAATGTGCTCTGAACGTCATCTAAGTCACAACAATAGAAGAACAAAGTCTGCTGAACATAATACTACACAAACATTAGATGTTGCCATGGTTTAATTGCACATAACGTGTAAACATTCACAGTGCAGGGAGGAAAAAGTATGTGAACCTTTGGACTTAATAACTGGTTGACCCTCCTTTGGCAGCAATAACCTCAACCAAACGTTTCCTGTAGTTGCAGATCAGACCTGCACAATGATCTGGAGTAATTTTGGACCACTCCTCGTCACAAAACTGTTTCAGTGTAGCAATATTCTTGGGATGTCTGGTGTGAATCGGTCTCTTAAGGTCATGCCACAGCATTTCAATCAGGTTGAGGTCAGGACTCTGACTGGGCCACTCCAGAAGGCGTATTCTGTGCTGTTGCAGCCATTGTTTCGTTGAATTACTTGTATGCTTTGGGTCATTGTCCTGTTGCATCACCCATCCTCTGCGGAGCTTCAGTTGGCAGACAGATGGTCGTACGTTTTCCAGCAAAATGTCTTGATAAACTCTGGAATTCATTTTCCCATCAATGACAACAATCCGTCCAGGCCCTGAGGCAGCAAAGCAGCCCCAAACCATGATGCTCCCTCCGCCATGTTTTACAGTGGGGATGAGGTTTTTATGTTGGTGCGCTGTGCCTTTTTTTCTCCACACATAGTGTTGTGTGTTCTTCCCAAACAACTCAATCTTGGTTTCATCTGTCCGCAGTATATTTTGCCACTAGTGCTGTGGAACATCCAGGTGCTCTTTTGCAAACTTCAAACGTGCTGCAATATTCTTTTTGGACAGCAATGGCTTCCTCCGTGGTGTCCTCCCATGTACTCCATTCTTGTTTAATGTTTTCCTTATTGTAGATGTGTCAACAAAAATGTTAGCATGTGCCAGAGATTTCTGTAGGTCTTTAGCTGACACTCTGGGATTCTTCTTTACCTCATGCAGCATTCTGTGCTGTGCTCTTGCAGTCATTTTTACAGGACAACCACGCCTAGGGAGAGTAGCAACAGTGCTAAACTTTCTCCATTTGTAGACAGTCTGTCTTACCGTGGACATATGAACATCAAGGCTTTTGGGGATACTTTTGTAACCCTTTCCAGCTTCATGCAAGTCAACAATTCTTGATCGTAGGTCTTCTGAGAGCTCTTTTCTGCGAGGCATGGTTCACATCAGACAGTGCTTCTTGAAACCAGTAAACCCAAAACAGGTGTGTGTTTTTTAAGGGCAGGACAGCTGTCAGCAACACATCCAGTATCATCACACTGATTGGAGTCAAGGTTGGCTCACTCCTGGCTCCAATTAGCTCTGGGAGAAGTCATTAAGCTAGGGCCTCACATACTTTTTCCTCCCTGCACTGTGAATTTTTACATGTTATGTGCAATTAAACCACAGAAACATCTAATGTTTGTGTAGTATTATGTTCAGCAGACTGTGTTCTTCTATTGTTGTGACTTAGATGACGTTCAGAGCACATTTTATGCCCAGTTCATGCAAAACTCCACGTAATCCCAAGGGGTTCACATACTTTTTCTTGCAACTGTATATTATGTGGCTAATATCGTGAAAGATCTATATCCAATCTAAATGAGTCCAAAAAATGTGAACAAGATCGCTGATGACCCTCAGGCGTCCAATAACCGGAAACGTGAAAAAGGTGAGAAAATAAGGTAAAGACTGCGCACTCACCAGATACGCAATCTTTATGCGCATTTGTATATACATAAAAACGCATCAGACGCCCTCACATAGGTCTGGTCAGATCTGGTCATGTAGCCTCCACTGCTTCATAATCCATACTCCAATAGCATACGCTCTGCAATCATGATGAGCTCCCACAGGGGCTCAAAAAACAGAGGAAGCCAATAGTGTAGTATGTCAAGAATATTTATTCCAAAGTTCAGGCAGATGGGTATAAAAGAGTAATACTGACCAAAACAGGATGGCCGCCGGGACTCCTCGTGGTGCTGGCGGTGTAGCGTCAATCAGCTGTAGCTATACGCTGACGCGTTTCGAGCTATGGCTCGTAGTCATAGGGATTCAGCTTACCTTCTGCCACTTATCCACTGCCACACCAAAAACAAACAGAAAAAGAAAAGGAAAGAGAAGTACAAAAGGAAAAAGATAACAAGACCAAGAGCAGGGGTCCGAGAACAATACACCATATTGTAATTTAATGTTATTAAAAATGACATTTCAGTCTGCAGGGCTGTATTTTTCTTTAAGCCCTTCCCATTGCTGTCTCCCGGCCCTTTAAGAGCTTTTAAGGCGGGCATTTGGGTCATATGACTGCTGTGATTGGCTATTACAGTGGTCACATGATCGGAAAGCTCCTGATTGCTGGTGGGCTTTGAGAGCTTTCTGGTCCCTGACAGTGTCTGTGTTGGGAGCTCATTTTCAGCACAGAGAGTTGTCTATTTTGGGCCATATATATGCAGCTTCTGTGCATTAAAGCCCAGCTGTAGAGAGGCCGCATATATACACGCCACGTCGGTGGGAAGAGGTTAAAATTCAATTCAATATCCTAGAGGTGTTTTGTACACCGTCTGTTGGTATACACCTCTAAAAATGTAATTTCCTTCTTGCGTGATTGGCTAAGATCCAAGTCAAAGTTTAGTTATCATCTGCAACAGAAATGTCATTTCCCTATGGGATATTCCCTAAGGGTTAATTACTTCTTCTTTTTTGCCATAATACATTTTATTGAAATTGCTTCACATATACAGCAAAGTTGTAAATTAACATATCCAGGACATACATCAGTCAGTGACAGGGCTGGTGCTAGACTACTTTGTGTCTTAGGCAAGACCAGCTACTTGCACCCTCCCCCCAAAAAAAAAAATAAATTTAAAAACAGTAGAAGATATTAAATCAGCAAAAACATGAAACTACTAAATTTCTTTTAATTGCAAAAATAAGTGCCTTAAGATGCCACCAGCACCAATATTAAAGACAAAATCAGTGTCAAAGACGGACTGTATCTGTGGCTGGCAGTGGCAGGGTGACAGTTGCAGTGAGTAGAAGATGATGGATCCACACTCTGACAGATCCCAGGCTGGAATTCCCCAGGCAATGGGGGGAGATAAAACGCTATGATAGTAGGCACCCCAGCCCACACACAGAGAACACCTGAACTGAGCGATCCCACACACTGACAGATCCAACACAACACACAACCACCAACACTGACACAGATCAGCAGGCCCAGCAGGCACTAGAAGAACAGACTGTGGGATCTTGATGATGTCATCACTTACTGACACATTGCACATGTGATGAATGTCCAACCGGCCGGGTCACACTCACACAGACACGAGACATCAGAGTCAGACATTACCTTCCTCCGCAGGCGCAGCTCCTCCTGTGCTGATGAATGGGAAGAGAAGAGCTGGAACAGCACAGTGATCAGCAGCCACCAGCTGGCTTGCAATAAGGGACTGAATCTGAGAGTAACACTGGAAGGAGCTGCAGCTCATCTGCTACACTGGCCCCAGACACCTGGCATCTCCTCTGCTGCCCTTCCTTTCAGCTGAAGGATCATTCAAGACATGGTGGCATCTCACACAGAGAGAGTGCCGGCCTATGCTGATCCCAGACTCCCCTAGGGGGCAGTCCGCCCTAGGCAGCCGCCTAGTTTACCTAGTGGAAGCACTGGCCATGAATGTATGTTATAGAAAAAGAGATTTTTTTTTTCCTAATCAGCACATTTTTTTATACTGTTTTCACATATTGCTCATTGGATGCCAATGCTGTCTGATGTATATGGCATTTTAGATCTATGAGATATGAGATAGCGGCTACATTTACATGGTGTTTGTTTGGAGTGGGTGGTTATGTACACATCAAATAACCCGCTCTGAAAAACACCATACAGCCAGTGCTGGAGTGCATTTGCGTAGACAGGTAGTGGCTGAAAACAGGTTGCAGGAGATCAGAAGAACTCAGATGCAACAAAGGATGAGAAAAGGCTGAATACAGCATATTATAAGAGAAATAAACATGTTAGATGCTTGCAATGCGTTGTGCTTTAGCAAACTAAATCTTAAGGTTTACATCTGCTTTAAGTTGAATCTGCCATAATGAATCTTACATAATATCAAGAATCTGAAAAAAAAAACAGCACAGAAGGAGGTTTGGAAGGACGGTGGTGGGGGGCCAATCTGCAGCTGGGCCTTATAGAGACTCTTTCATTGGAAAAATACAAATTTGTGATCAGCATAAATTGTAGACAGCAGCTTCCAAAACCTGATGTTTTGTAGTCAGAATGACCCAAAATGCTGCTGTTACATTAGGGGTTTGGAAGCTGCTACAGGTGTGCTGGCAATTCTAGATTTCTGCAGTCTTTATCTACACTCTCCGGCCACTTTATTAGGTACACCTTGCTAGTCCCGGGTTGGACCCCCTTATGACTTCAGAACTGCCTTCATTCTTGGTGGGATAGATTCAACAAGGTGTTGGAAACATTCCTCAGAGATTTTGGTCCATATTGACATGATAGCATCACGCAGTTGCTGAAAATTTGACGGCTGCACATCCATGAACCATTGATACAAGGCAGGATGGATCCATGCTTTTATGCCAAATTTTTACCCTACCATCTGAATGTTTGAAATCAAAACTCATCAGACCAGGCAACATTTTTCCAATCTTCTGTTGTCCAAATTTGCTGACCCGGTGCGAACTGTAGCCTCCGTTTCCTGTTCTTAGCTGACAGAAGTGGCACCCAGTGTGGTCCGTTGCTGCTTTAGCCCATCTGCTTCAAGGTTCGATGTGTTGTGCGTTCAGAGATGGTATTCTGCATACCTTGGTTGTAACGAATGGTTATTTGAGTTACTGTTGCCTTTCTATCATCTTGAACCAGCCTGCCCATTCTCCTCTGACCTCTGACATCAACAAGGCCTTTTCCTCCACACAACTGCCGCTCACTGGATATTTTCTCTTTTTCGGACCATTCTCCGTAAACCTTAGAGATGGCTGTGTGTGAAAAACCCAGTAAATCAGCAGTTTTTTAAATACTTATACCAGCTCGCCTGGCACCAACAACTATGCCACGTTCATTTACATGGGGAAGAGATGGTACCAGGATGCAGTATGGGAAAACAGCAAGCCTGTGGAGGCAGGGTGATGGTTTGCAAGGGTGTTCCTAGGCAGGTGTGGGGAGTGTGCGCTGCCCCGGATGACTTTTCTTCCGTGGGGTGACACCGGACCCGCTTCGCCAGGGGTGGACTGACCATTCAGGCACTGCCCGAGGGCCCAGGGTCTTTACAGGGCCCCATGAGAGGCTCAGTCCATCCCTGTATGTGCCGCTTCTGAAATAACCAAGCATTGAGGGGACGGACAGTGAGGCAGGCACTTCAGACACCTCTCCTCCTCGGAGTTTCAGCAGAGGGGCGGGTCCACATCTCTGCCACGGGTGCTGAAGACAGAGAGCTGGAGAGGCAGGCAGAGTATGCAGCAGGTCAGTGTGTAATCCCCCGACCCTGGTGACAGCACTACAGCTTCATGCAGTAGGGGGAGGGAGAGAGGGGGGGAGAAAGAGGGCAGAGAGAGAGAGAAGGCAGAGAGAGGGGGGGAGAGAGAGGGGGGCTTATCCATCCTTCGGGGATCATTGGAGGGGGTGTCACCAAGTGTTAACCCACCAGGTGACAACAACCCTAGGGACGCACTGATGGTTTGGGCAATGTTCTTCTGGGAAACCTTGGGTCCTGCCATTCATATGGATGTTACTTGACTCACCTAAACATTGTTGCTGATCAAGTGCACCCCTTTATGGAAACAATATTTCCCAATGACAGTGGCTTCTTTCAGCAGGATAATGTTCCCTGCCACACTGCAAATATGGATAAATAATAGATTGATTAACACATTTGTCCTCCAAATTGTCCAGATCTCAATCCATTGAGAATCTGTGGGATGTTCTGAAAAAACAAATCCAATCCATGGAGGCCCCACCTTGAAACTTACAGATTTTAAAGGACTTACTACTGTCAGCTTGGTGACAGATGCCACAGCATACCTTCAGAAGTCTAGTGGCATCCATGCCTCGAATGGTCAGGACTATGTTGGTATCAAAAGGGGCTGTTTGGGCAGAAAAAGGGGGACCTACTCAATATTAGGTGGGCAGTCATTTAGTTTTGGTTGATTGGTGTATATATGATTGATATGGTCATATAATCTGGTGAATGGATTCCTTTTGGGGTGAAGGGTCCCATGTGGTGCAAAGTGACACACTGCAAGGATTTATTACATCTATACAAAGTCCACATCTTTTGCTGTGAGCTTTTGGACCTTTTGTTTGTTTGATATGGAGCACTTTGTTGTATTCTACAACTTTCCATATACCTGTAGTTAGGTGCTTGGCTGGGAATAGAGAGTTAGAGTAACACTGGCTGCAGCTGCTCCATGTAGCTGCTGCCCTGTCCTGCTGAACTGGTTAACAGCTATATCAGCAAGAAGAGGGAGCTGTTGAGCAGGAAGTTCAATAGACTGAGTCAGGCAGCACTGCACTGTGGGAACTGTAATCCAGAGGAGATACACTTTACCGTAATCAAAAGCATTTTAACTACATTTCCCACACAAAGATTGCCAGGAGGAGAAAGAGCTGAATTACTGCTACATATTAATGGCCTGAGTAAGATCCAGAGTGTTGAGTGCTGACAGAGTCACCTGGATGCGGAGCAGAGAGTGGACTAATTGATATGTGTGCCCAGATGGTGAGCTGCAATATCACTGGGACTAGTGAGCTTCTGCTGTGGGGATTTACTGTCTGCTGCTGGAGAAAGAGACTGAACCTTTTAGGAATTGATCATACAGCCATCTAGTAGACTTATTGCCGCCTGCATGTTTGACCAGGACTATTCTCATGTGCAGCAACCGTACAACTGGGCACCTACTCTAGCCGGCTGAAGAGTTAGGACTAAAGACTGCCCCTTTACAGTTGCTACACAGAAACCTTTACATATTGCTTATGCTAAGAGGTACCTCTCAGGGAATATTGCACCACATCCTAGCCATTTTACTAGAGTGCACTCTAGACTAGGTATAGTATAATTATTTATATTTATTTAATGTTTCTGCTTATGATTGCGCTGTTTATTGCTGACTTCCCTGATTTCTGTGTTAATTTCAGTTTACTGCAGGGGTCCTCAAACTTTTTAAACAGGGGGCCAGTTCACTGATCTTCACACTGTTGGGGGGGGGGGGGGGCGGACTACAGTTTGAAAAATATATGAAAAAATTCCTATGCACACCGCACATATCTTTTTTGTAGTGCAAAAAAGCAGGAAAAAACAATACAGTATTTAAAATGCACTGTACACTGTAATGCACTGGACTCCACAATGCACTGTACACTGTAATGCACTGGACTCCACAATGCACTGTACACTGTAATGCACTGGACTCCACAATGCACTGTACACTGATACACTGGACACTGCAATGCACTGTACCTGGTGCCTGGTGTGCTCTCCTCCTCCTCTCCTGTTGCTCCTCTGGCTGCAGCGGGTGAAATCAGGGGCTTTCAGGCTGCTGCTCGCTGGATCCTCGTGGCCAAAGACCCAGCGAGCAGCCTTGGTATTTGCCAGCCGGTGCCTTTTTTTTCTGCTTTTTTGGCTGGCCAGGTAAATGTTTTTGTGGGCCGTATCCGGCCATAGTTTGAGGACCTCTAGTCTCGTGGTACAGAACTCTATTATAAGTTCCCTTGGCATGGTGATTATACTGTCTAGTGGACTGTGTCTGAACCTACTGTACCTGTGTATTCAATTATGCTGAAAGTAGCATTTATTCTAACCTGTACCAATACATTGAGTTAATTTACCACTAAAAGGTCTTGTGTCTATTTCCTGGTGCTAATTCACAGCCAAGTTAAAGTTATCTATACTCTTGTTCATATAAGTGAGTGCAGTAACTTTTATTCAACAAGGTGTGTCAGAGGGACTGAGGGTGTTCTTGGAGTCAAGGCGTAGAACAGAAAACCAAAATGACCAAACAGCTCTTGCGGAGGTAGAGCTATGTATATAGCAGCACTGTAGGTTTACTATTTGATGCTTTATTTGTACTGTACTATTTGATGGCTACCTTACACCTCAATTTCCATGAAATAAATCTGTCTGTCCCCCCACATGTGGAGAACATTATCTCTGGTTTGAGGGGCTCTAGTAAAGAGGAATACTTTAATTAATCCATGGCCCTGCTGGCTTTGACCCTGACAATTCCAGTAGTGACAACCAGCTCCCGAACCCACTTTTATTTTTCATTCCATTTTTCAGCCCCCCCTGTTGCCAATTATGTACGAAGCAGAACCAGTGACCAGAACTTGCCCTACATTGTATGTGATCATGTCCATACCCTGTCCACCTTTAGGTGTGGTAGAGATCAGAGTGTCAACTGTTGTTCTTCTATTAGTTCCCCTCTAGACAAAATAAAGAGTGGGGTTCATTTACTAAAACTGGAGAGTGCAAAATCTGGTGCAGCTGTGCATGGTAGCCAATCAGCTTCTAACTTCTGCACCAGATTTTACACTTTCCAGTTTTAATAAATCAAGCACAGTATACTGTATGTTGCATATGATCCGGGTGGAGAGCCAGTTTATATTTTTTGGCCCATTTCAGACTTCAGAGAGCTTTTTACATCTATTTTTGAATATTTACATCTTTAGTTTTATTTTTAGTTCAAGAACATTTTTCTTAACCCTTTGCGCTGGCACCTCCTGGCCCTTTAAGGGGTTTCTGACAGGGTTTAGGGTCATGTAACCGCCGTGATTGGCTGTCATGGTGGTCATGTGATCGGAAACATTCCAATCACAAGGAGAGATCGGGACCTTTCCGTGGGATGCCGATGCATGTGCTGGGAGCGCGCAGGGCGTGAGCTCTCAGCACATGTTTATTCACAAATGGTATGCAAATATGCTACCACTCAGCATCAAGGCCCAACCACCGAGGGGCCGCATATTTATGTACGCTTGGTGTGAAGAGGTAAAGGAAAAAAGTGTTTAAATGCATAAAATCCACATCAACAAAAGTTTTAAAACGTGCTTCAAATGAGAACTTTACTTATGTAAAAAAAAAAAAAAATTGCACAAATAGCTTGTTATGGTTCAATTTCAATCCATAGTCACAGTAATTTTTTAAAACTGTCAAAATATTAAATAGAGTATGGCAACCTGTATGTATTTTATACACCATTGGTATATTGGTATTGGTGTAAGGCCAATGTGGTGCCTATATTTAAAAAGGGGTCAAAGTCTTTACTGAGTAACTATAGACCTGTTAGTTTACCTTCTATAGTTGGCAAGATGCTGGAGAGTTTAATGAAAGACCACATAGATGAGTTTTTGCTAGAAAAAAATATTTTAAGCTATAGGCAGTGTGGGTTAATGAAAGACAGAAGTTGCCAAACAAGTAAGAGCTGTGAAAATGTGGAATAGACTCCCTCAATACCTGGTTGCAGCAAAGTGGATCATTTTATTACTTTTTTTTTGCCTTCCTCTGGATCAGCTGTGGGTATGTGATAGTTTATATGGAGGTTTTCTATTTGTGTGTGTGTGTTTTTTTTCTCTGTTGGTTGAACTGGATGGACTTATATATATTTTTTCATCCAGATTAACTATGTTACTATGAAGTGTCCCTTAGAAATGTAATTTCTTGGGACTGGATCGGACTGCATTGAAATACAAGTAAACTTTTAGGCATCCCCTGCAAAGGAATTTTATTTCTGGTGAGATAATTACGATAATTATGAAGACATATGGAGTTCCTCAATGGCGCCTCAATCCCGAAGTTGCATAAGCAAGACCTTAAACCCAGGCTTCTGCCCAGTCACGTGGTCATCCTCTCAGGCAGCAGGTCTAAGAGGATTCAACAGCCAAACACATTCCATTCCATCTAGTCAATTCATAAAAATTGTTGTCCTCTCATCTAAAGTTTAAACTCATATCTGCATTCATTTAATAGTCCAAAAACTGTTGGAACCCTCTGGTGGTACCTGTTTTGAAAAATCAGGCTTGAAGATTTGAGGTCATCACAACCACATATGGGATAAGAATCTGACGAGTCCCTATTCAGGGCAACATAGTGATGTCACTATGTTGCCTTTTGAAAGGGACCCTATGAAGCCTCGAGAAGTCAAATTCTTTTGTCTTAAGTGATGCTATCTTCACAATAAACATGTGAAATGCATTCATTTGGAGTGCTGATGGCTTCACATCTTCATGTCTGGTTCTGGCAGGGCACCACCCTTGGCATTCACTTTAAGCAACCCATCATTAAAAGATCGAGTACTAATTCTTTAAAGCTCTATAAAATTTGAGTAGCTTCACCGACCATAGTGGGTCAATACAACTACCTGTTTTTGTACCATCCATAATACAATGATATTATGTTCTATGTTTTCTGTTCAGACGACTCTGTACCTTCCTCTGTCATTTTAGACCCTTTGGGTTTCAACATGTGACCAATGTTTGTTTCTTCTTGATTTGGTGAACCCTCATGTAAAGAATATTTAAAAAAAAGATTGAGTACGGTGAGGAGTGTAGCTTCTATTTGGAACATGCACTGAAAACTAGACAAGTGATGGGAATAATAATCCAGAGTTGGACTTGTAGGGATGATGGATCTAGAACGGAACGATATGTTCCATCTCAATTTTTAAAAATAAAGGATATAGACTCGTGCATACTCTATGTTTTCCATTTTTGAAACCTTTTCCTTCAACCTGAAAACTGAACCAGCCTTTCAAGACAAGGCAACAATTGTTCTGAAACAAATACTTGCAGCTTTACTGCAGAAGCATTTCAGGAAGGAGATTTAAGCTCAGCAACAGCTTTTGTTCAGCGTTTGAAATTCAAATAGAGTGAAAGAAAAAGGTCTCGGGAATGTTTCTGTTCAAAAGCTGACATAGCTCCATGCGAAAAGCAATTTATTTTAGATTATGGTACAGCAGCTATATCTTAACTGCTAGAGATTGTAATTGAACTCACAAACAAGTTCTACTTCAGCACACGGCCAAAGGAAACATTTATTTAGGTTTTTTTCCAAAAAAAGGCCAAAAGGTTCTAGATTGGGTCATAGAGGGGAATGAACTGGCTGTGATGTACAATGACTTGCATAAAGTGTTTTATAATGTACTGTAGATGCCTATGTCTGTTTATATAAAAAAGGATTTTAATTTGGTTGAAATATGTTGTATAAGCATGCCCCAAGACTTGGTAATGGTTCAATATCAGAGTGGCTTAGAATGACCAGCTGCTTAACAAAATGCAGTCAAAAGATGACAATCGATATACTGTATATACTGTTGGTATTTGTTTATGTGCCTATAGTCATCCTATGACTACAGAAAAAGGTTACATTGACAGCAAAGCTATACACTATATCTACCAATGGGTCAAACATTTGAGTGATGCCAGTCTCAACTACCTACAGCTTTGGGAAATCGGCTCCTTGTAGATAATCCTAGGGACATGTAAGGGATATGCACACCCTAACAATGAAGTTCTCATACTTGTTCTTTTTTGGTCTCTTGAAGTATAACTAAACACAAAAACTGGTTTAGCTTTGGATAGAGTGTCCAGTGATTATAACCTTTGGTTGGTTCACACTCTGTTTTTGGCCTGATGTCCAACGTTAATGGGATGGGAAGTGAGGAAAATGTAATATTTTGAGCTTCTACCAGAACAGGAATAGCGGGAACATTTTCTATTGTGGAGACTTGTTTCTAGGAGATTAACTGCTTTTTACGAGGAGATTAACCTCCCAATGGAAACATTTGTTCTAAATTTCCTGTTGTTTTTACTGAATAGGAAGTAAAGATAAATCTATTGAATGAGACAGAGATAGAAAAAAGTTTTAGCTTTAAATAAACCATTTTGTTAAAAGTGCAAAAAAATACTTGTTGATGTGGTCAGAAATATTGTCAAATTATATCCCTCTGTGTTCTTTGCCTACCCTTACTATTATTGGTTACATTGAAGATCTAAGAACTACCAAATTCTGCCCATCTATGTTATAGAGAAGAGGAGAGGTTTAGGTTTCGATATTCCTGTATTGTTCATGTTGTCTTAATACAGTAGGGTAAGTGAGTGTTGTCACACTAGAACAGGAAATGGTTTACTGACAGAATCACCAGGTGAACATCTAAGGACAAGTAAGTTGCAATATATTACATGTTCACTTTGGGTGTAGATTCATTTCAACTGGAATGTAGTCTTTTAAATGAGATTAACAACGTATGTGAAAATGTTATCACTACAACTTTGTTTCTTGTATTTACATCCATACAAGAGGCAATCGGGGCATTGGTGGGGTCAAAAAAGTCTTCCTGTGCAGCTTGAGATCCTCCTCCTTTCTGCCCCATGCTTGGACCCGCGCTGACATCTTCATGTGCAACGTCATTGGGAACCCTCAGGCTCTTCTGGGTTCAGCCAGTGGCTCTCCCAATGGCTCACCATCCCTCTTCTTTTCTCAATGCAAGCTAATGCCTCCCAGAATATGTGACGTGCATATACTGAGAGGCACAGTGGGCAAAGTACACTTAATTCACCTAGGCAAAAGTGCACTATGCGAGCCAAAAGAGTTTGGAAAGAAAAAACTGGAAAAAGCACAGCTTTCAATAGTGGAGGGGAGGAGGGGTGCAGAGAAGGGAAGATGGATAAGAGGGTGAAGTGTCACTAAAAGTGATCCTTAGTGATCTTGTACTTTACTTGCATTGGTCCCAAGCCAGAAAAACAGGGCACTCAAAAAGCACACCCAAGAGCACTTACAACCAAGTTCTAGCACACAACAAATTTATTTATTTTTTTATTTTTTTTTATCTTTTGGGTCTGTTTATCAGAGATTCAAAGCTCATTTTTTTTTTACATTTTCCCCAAATTCTTTGGTGAACATGTACCTTACTGATCAAGCTAAATAATAAAAATTCACCCAAGAATTGACCAAGATTCAGCCAAGATCCACCCATTCTCTGACATTCAACAACATCTGTTCTTCAGAAAAAAAAGGTATTTACTGTAATATTCATCCAATGTAAGAAAAAGATGAATGTTACATTCCCTGCACATTCCTACTACATTCTCTCAACTGGTTGAGTTGTAGAATTATTGCATTTTCTTGTTATTCCACAAGAGCTGTCCATAGAACTTACAAAGGTAGCAGTGCCCGATACGGGTGCTGAACTGAATGTTATCACATGTAAAAAAGTTAAATGTTCTATCATTCTCAGTTATCCATATTATTCATATTAGTAATATTGCTATCTCATGTGAAAATGTAACAAAAAAATGCTATAATTCTCTATTCTTCTTCTTTTTCTTCTTATTATGCTATTTTTTTTTATGAAAATGTTAAAAAGTTGATAATTCTCTATTATTATTATTTATTATTATTATTATACTATCCTAAAAATTCTCTAGTTATCCATTACAATTATCTTATATGAAAAAGTTAAAAAGTCTATAAATCTCAATTGTTATTATTAATATTATTATTATGATATCCAATGTGACAATATTAAAAAGTCTATAAATCTCAATTGTTATTATTAATATTATTATTATGATATCCTATGTGACAATATTAAAAAGTCTATAAATAGCACTTATAATAATAATAATGATACTACTACTACTAATAATAATGCTATCTTGCGTGAGACTGTTAAAAAGTCAATAATTATCAACTATTATTATTATATGTCAAGTAGCTTGTTGGGTCTCTTATTTACATAATTATCGCAGAGATATGCATTGAGGTTAAGCCTTAGTCTGGTTTTTATTTCCTTTCTCTTGCTTGCCTAGTGGGTACTGTGGCTTGGCTTAGAGTGGCTCTGGGCTTATGGGGGATCTCCCTTTGTTTGTGGGAAAGGACCACCCTGTGTGAGTAATGCCTGTGCTTAGAGCTTGTACCATATGGGGTTTTTATTATTGGGGACGTTGAAGTTTTCTGCTCTTTTGTGACCACTACATAGAAAGTAATGAGAAGGAGGAGAGTGTTCTGCACTGTGATCTTCTGTCAGTAAGTGAACTATTAATGTGCTGCAAAGTGCCTGTAACCCTAAAGTGTTACTAAACCCACAACAGTAAAATCAGTCTGTATATGCAGTAAAGCATGCTTGTTATACTCACTGTGGAACCTAAGCAGTTATCATGTAAAAACACTGTTTGATTCTGTCTTCTTTGATCCTCCCCTTCTTCCAGTGCCCCCCTCTTGTCTCCTGATAAGACATATCGTGTGGAGTCACTCTGCACATGCTCAATTTAGTGTGTATTGCTAGAGAGGTTATTTTTCTTGGGAGGGTGCATGGGATCAGCACAGGGGTAATCAGCCAGAGGTCAGGGGTTCTGCATCCTCCGAGATCAGAAAGAAAGCTCCTCCTACAAGATTTAACCAGTGCTCTTCTGGACACTGATATAAGTCACAAGACCACTCTAACTGCTAATGAGAAAAGGTATTTAGAAGTTTATATTTACTAAAATAATTGCATTTCCATGTTGTGTGTACTGTGGAAGACCAGATATAGTGAATGCAGAGTCCTGGGTTTAGTAACACTTTAAGAATTGTGCTGGAGTGACATGTGCAGTAAAGCAGTTTAAATGCATGTGGACATTTATTTATTCCTGCTAACAGTCCTCAGGCCATGAATATGTGCATGATCAGGGTTTAGGCCACTTGAAGGTGTCCAGAGTCGTCTTGGAGGTGTGTTTGGGGTCCTTATCATGTTGGCATACTGCCCTGTGGCCCAGTCTCCAAAGGAAGGGTGTCAGGGTCCTGTCAGACTCTCCTCTCAGGGGAGTCCAGAACTTAGCCGCAAGGGAAGCCCTCTCTCCATTGGCCTCCATCACCAGGTATGTGATAAAGGGGATCATGCTCTGCTTCGGTATGTCACAGTACATGTTGGCATTCATGGTTCCCTCAATGAACTGTAGCTCCCCAGTGCCGGGAGCACTCATGCAGCCCCAGACCATGACACTCCCACCACCATGCTTGACTGTAGGCAAGACACACTTGTCTTTGTACTCCTCACCTGGTTGCCACCTCACACGCTTGACACCATCTGAACCAAATCAGTTTATCTTGGTCTCATCAGACCACAGGACATGGTTCCAGCAATCCATGTCCTTAGACTGCTTGTCTTCAGCAAACTGCAGGCTATCTTGTGCATCATCTTTAGAAGAGGCTTCCTTCTGGGATGACAGCTTCTTTGGTTGACCATGGTGAGACCTGTTCTAAGTGGAGCCTGTCCTGTTAAACCACTGTATGGTCTTGGCCACCGTGCTGCAGCTCAGTTTCAGGGTCTTGGCAATCTTCTTATAGCCTAGGCCATCTTAATGTAGAGCAACAATTCTTTTTTTCAGATCCTCCGATAGTTCTTTGCCATGAGGTGCCATGTTGAACTTCCAGTGACCAGTATGAGAGAGTGAGAGCGATAACACCAAATTTAATATACCTGCTCCCCATTCACACCTGAGACCTTGTAGCACTAACGAGTCACATGACACCAGGGAGGAAAAATGGCTAACTGGGCCCAATTTGGACATTGTCACTTAGGGGTGGACTCACTTTTGTTGCCAGCGGTTTAGACATTAATGGCTGTGTGTTGAGTTATTTTGAGGGGACAGCAAATTTACATGTTATACAAGCTGTACACTCACTACGTCACATTGTAGCAAAGTGTCATTTCTTCAGTGTTGTCACATGAAAAGATAGAATCAAATATTTACAAAAATGTGAGGGGTGGACTCACTTCTGGGAGATTCTTTATATAGGAATATTATTAAAAATATAAACACAGCCCATGCAAGTCCGTGATGGTTAATAGAATTCACTTTACAAAGTGCAGTCCACAACAGTGCTCCATTATTCTCATGTGTAAAGAACCTCCAAAGGAACACAGTGATATGGATTTAAATAGCCGTGCATACACCAGCTGTGCTCTCGGGTGGTCTCTCACCTGCAAATCAGACCACACAGGTCCAAAAGCGCTTTAGTCCCCGGTCACACCAGGGGCGACTTGGCATGCAATTTGCATGCCATACGACTTGCAAATCGCATGGCAAGTCGCACCCTGTTGTCCGCAATTACAAGGTCATATCCGACTTGGTCGGATATGAGGCAGTGTACCAGTTTGACCATCAGTTGTTTACTAACAGTGTATGGCCAGCTTAAAGTGGTTGTAAACCAAAGATATTAAATATGAACAAAGCATATCCCTCTAGAGTGTGTACTTGACTCAATTAAGAGCTGTAAGCGTCTGCTGTCCCCTTTCCTCTGCTATATGCATGAGTCACTTCTGACACGTTTTCCTGACACCAAGAGAAAAAAGGTGACAGGTGGGTGATCTCCAGCATACAGCCTGTGATTGCCAGCCAGCAAACCCAAATACTCCTTCGCTTGGGGATGGACTCAACATAGGCTATAACCACATCTCAAATGTCCTGGATGGTGCACGTTTTGCTGTCCTCAAAGGACCGGGGAAGTCCAAATACACTGGATGCAAAGAAAACAAACAGAGGGCGCACCGAACTTGTGCATTACCTTATTGACAGAAATAATAGGTATTGTACTCACAAATGACAATAATGTCAAAGGCACGTCATGAAAGAACAGCACTGCCCAATCCACACTATGTAACTGTCTGCAATGGGAACCCTGGACTCCCAATATGCTAACGCGTTTCAAGCACTTGCAAAACGTGTTAGGATGTTGGAAGTCCAGGGTTCCCATTGCGGGGAGTTACGTAGTGTGGATTGGACAGTGCTGTTCTTTCATGACGTGCCTTTGACCTTATTGCCATTTGTGAGTACAATACCTATTATTTCTATCAATAAGGTAATGCACCAGGCCGGAGCGCCCTCTGTTTGTTTTCTTTGCATGCTGTGATTGGCAGCCTCAGCTCTGTTCCTGTGTGTTGTGTGAAGGGGGGTATGTCCCTTTCCTCCAATCAACTCTCAAAACTCTCCTCACCGGACTTTGCAGAGTATAGCTTCAGCATCCCGCCCCTGTTTTCTGAAAGCCCAGAAAAGCGTTATAAATTCTAGACTTTGAACAGATGTAGAGAAAATAGGACTGCAGGTAAACAGGTGCAACTTATGCTCGTCACGTCACTGAGTATATGTAAGGTTTATAGCCACTTTAACTGTGCAAGAGAGCTTTGGTGTAAAGCATATTTCTGCCTGGTACTGCTCTGGAATTAGCACTAGAAATGGGCAATGGCCGTCTATTGAGCTAAAACGTAGCCTTGACTGTGGCAGGTAACAGCTGTCTTGGCTGGTTCCTGTAAATGAACACCGGTAATTTTTTATTCCCTGGAGCTGACTTCCTACTTGTGTGGAGATCTGTTAACAAAGTAGAGAATATTGTAAAGTTTTCAGCAATATGTAACTCCTTACAATCTGCTATACAGAGATTGCATGGCAAACTGTATTATTCCTGTTGGCATGAAGCATGTGCAATCTGTTCTAGGACTAGCAGATTTTGATAACAGGCTTGCTGACATTTTGTTTCTGCTAGCTGCTTATGCTTTCGCAGCCTGCAAGCACATAATGTAAAACTTTTTCAGAATGCGTCCTGCTTTGTTTTCAGTTTGTACTTCACTCAAAAAAAAAAAAAAATCGGAATATTTAAGTAATTATAAAGAATTAAATAATAAAAAAAATAACAAACCTGTCACACTTACCTGCTCTGCGCAATGGTTTTCCACTGAGCAGTCTTGATCCCTCTCTCCTGGGGTCCCCTGCTGGGGCTCCTGGATCGCTCACCCCTAACCAAGTGCCCCCATAGCAAGCTTCTTGCTATAGGGACACTTGTACATGCTTGCTCCTGAGGCCAGCTCGGCTTTGCCCCCAAACTGGCTGTGATTGACAGCAACAGGAGCCAATGGCTCCTACTGCTGCCCCCGAGCCAGTGAGGAGTGGGAGAGCAAAGAAAGTCTCAGGTAAGTATTTAATTCTAACGCGTTTCGAGGACTTGCAAAACGTGTTAGCCTGTTAGTGCTGTTCTTTCATGACATGCCTACCTATTATTTCTATCAATAAATGTTTTTTAAGGTAATGCACTACTAAGCCGGTGCGCCCTCTGTTTGTTTTCTTTGCATCCTGTGATTGTCAGCCTCAGCTCTGTTCCTGTGTGTTGTGTGTCCCTTCCCTCCAATCGTGCAAATAAAACTGAGGGACGCACGGTGCCCAAAAAAGGTTTTGGAACCTTTTTTGGGTTTCACTCGTCCTGTGATTTTGTTTGCGCGATCGCAGTGCATTTGCTGTGCGGAAAACCGTGCCGCGATCACAGCAAAAACGATGCCTATCAACAATGAATGAATAATATTTCCTCCCCCATTTGCTCCATCCCCTGACTTCTCTGTGGTTATCAGTGGCACAACTATCAGTCCACCCCGCATACCAGGGTGCAAGGTGTAATCCTGGATTCTGAACTCTCCTTTCGGCCCCACATCCAATTACTGTCCAAAGCTTGCCGCATCAACCTCCACAACATACGTCCCTTCCTAACCAATGACACCCCTCCCTTCTGATTGGCTTACCTTTACATAGGCTATCCCCTCTTCAGTCCATCATGAATGCTGCTGCCAGACTCATCCACCTTACCAACCTTTTAGTGTCTGCTACCCCTCTCTGCCAATCCCTCCATTGGCTGCCACCCAACTAATTAAATTCAAAATTCAGCCTAAAAAACTATCCACAAATTGGCCCCCAAGCTACATCACTAACCTAGTCTCAAAATACCAACCAAATCGTTTTCTTTGTTTATCCCAAGACCTCCTGCTCTCTAGCTCCCTTGTCACCTTCTCCCATGCTTGCCTCCAAGACTTCTCCAGAACTTCTCCCATCTTATGGAACTCCCTACCCCAATCTGCCTCCTAAACTATCCATCTTTAGATGATCCCTGAAAACCTTTCTCTTCAGAGAAGCCTATCCTGCTTCCAAATAAGGAAATAATCCTCTTGCGCTGCCAAACCTAAAATGATAAACTAAGAATGGCTGCAAACACCAAATTGTGTTCCAACAACACTAAAAAATAAATGAATAGATAAATAGTGCTGCTGTACTCACTAAACCTAATCCTAAAGCAAAACGTAAACACCCATCTTGACTTCCTATCCCTGAGGAAGTCACGTGATTTGTGATGTAACGCATAGAAAGGAGGTGTGCTGACATAATTTCTAGTTGGATGGCGGCTGCCATCTTGGTACACCTGTTCCTATGTATTTTATTACCAATGCTTGTGTGGGTCTGCTAGCCTGATTTTAAAAGTTGAGTATTCTATACCTGGTTTTTATATATTAAACATGGACGTATTACACTATGAAATGTCCTTTGATGTTTTTTTGAACATGGATTTGATGAGGAATTGGAGAAGGAGCCAGTACAGTATGCTTCCAGAGGACAGCTGGTTGGATTTCGGGTTGATATTAAAGTGCATTTGACCGATATTCCCTATAGGTCAATATGGGAGGTGAGCGTGCATGTTAGCTGGTGGAGGATTTTTAAGGGTGAACATTTTTAAAGTCACGTGTGGAATATATGCTGATTTGAAGATTTTTCTGCATTACAGATCTTGATTTTTACTACATTTACAGACATTTATTCACAGACTGTCACTGGGTAGAGGGCTCTGCTGTGTGTTTATTTTTATTTTGTGTGCTTTTATATATATATATATATATATATTATCATTATCATTATTATTGTTATTATTTTTATTCATGCCTTGATGTATATTACTCAGTTTATCTATTTGCACATATGTTGAAGTTTCACTTATTGAATTGTTCACATTTGGTATTGCCTAGTAGGGTATCTAGTCTTTTTGGATGTCTTCATTCACTTGCTTGCGTTTGGTTATTTTCTAGGTATGCACATATATCACCTTAGTTAGGGGCTCTGTCAGGCATTTATTTTTTACTTTATGGTTAGGTTTAGCGAGTAGCGCAACACTATTTATCTATTCATTTATCCTGCTTCTAACTAATACACTGTGTTTTTACTTTCTTCACCAGCTCATACCCCACAGTTATTACCTTTGTATCATGTGACCCTACCTCTTAGATTGTAAGCTCTAACTAGCAGGGCCCTCTGATTCCTCTTGTATTGAAGTGTATTGGAACTGTACTGTTTGCCCTCATGTTGTAAAGTGCTGCACAAACTGTTGGCACTATATAAATCCTGTATAATAAAAATAACTAAAAATAAATAAAAGCCCAAAGTTCATCCTTAAGAAATAAATATGTAGTGTAGACAAAATAGAATATAATTGGTCAGTACTAACAACCATGGACATTTCCATTGCCAATGTGTCCAGTAGGAATTCCTGACTCCCGGTGTTGTCTCTTGTGGTCAGGAGACGCTAGCAGTTATGAAAATGCAAAACAAATTTGCGACAGATAAAAAAAGGTGAAAGAGGTGAGCTTGAGGTTTAGTGTTCAGTAACTGATTCCACATCGTATAATTGTGCAAATAATTGCTTTGGTTATACATTTAGCAAGCAATTCCGGGGAATTACTAAAATCAACTAGTGAAAAGCTGATGCTTTTAGCATTAATTTTGCTAAAAGTCACCTCGGTGAACCTTTAATCAGAGTTCTTCAGGCTTATTCGATAAAGGTGCATTCTAATTGATCACTGTGGGTACTGTACTGCTGCTGATGGTATTGAAAATGTAAATGATGTTATATCTGAGGTTATTGGAAAAGGGACACTCATACACATATACTGTACGTAGGCTGATTTCACAAAGCTAAAACACATAAGAATCCTTATATTCCAAAAAGTCACTGTTGTGCTCAAATGAGATTTAAAAGTGACAGTCATGTAGCTGAATATCCTTGCGTACAGCTTCATGAATTTAGCCTATTGTATGCAGAATCAGCAGGTTATTCACAGTGCTTCTTGGAGGGGCTGTGGCCTCTTGTTACATGTCTTTTTTTTCTTTTATAACTTTTTATTATTTTTTTAGAAATACAGAATGTTCCTAAACAGCTTACACTTTTATAAGTCCGAATTCAGCAGATCACCACACTTTTTCTTATTTTTTATTATATAAACGAAAAACGACTGAACATTTTGAAAAAAACAGGAAAACAAATGTAATTTCTTTATAAATTTAGGTCAAAATGTATTCTGCTACATGTCTTTGCTAAAACAAGAATCCCAATAAGTTTATATTAATTGGTTTGTGTGAAAGTTGTATCATCTACAAATTATAGTATACAGTATTTACTGGAATTTATGCAGCTATGATGCCATACTGGTAATGGCGGTGATCTGTGACCTATAGTGGGATTGTGATAGTGTGGTGGGCAATCTGGCACTAACAGGCCCTTGCTGGGAGGTACACTAAGTGATATTGACATCAACAGTGACTGTCATTACTTGGGTCACCTTATGTGGCACTGTTGTTCCCAGAATCAAATGGTGCAGTTCTGGTGGCTACCAGCGGGTGTCACACAGCAGCTGGACTGTCCAAGTACTTAGGCTGCACCTGATGTGGACTCTGGGGGGTATACAATCCTGCCATTGACTGAAGTTCAGTGCTTCAGTGTTCTTCCTGCAAGCCCCTGTCCCTGCCTATATGCACTGGAATATACAAGTATATTCCTTTTTAACCACTTGCCCTCCAGAAGATTTACCTCCCTTCTTGACCAGGCCATTTTTTGCAATATGGCGCTGCGTTACTTTAACTGACAATTGCACGGTCATGCAACGCTGGGTTTCTGTTTTTTTTTAATCTTTTTGTTTACATTCTTGGGGATATCTGCAAGTCTTTGAATTTATCTATTTTAACCATTTGCCCTTCTGAGGATTCAATCACAGCAAGTCAGCCAATGCAGAGAGAGAGAGGGGGGGGGCGGGCCAAGGTGCGGCTCTGTGTGTGAATGGACACACAGAGCCGTGGCTTAGGCATATGCCTGCTTGGGGGCCCCCATAGCCAGCTGCTTGCTGTGGGGGCACCTGACAGAGAGGAGGAGCCAGGAGCACTGGCAGGAAACCCGAGAAGAGGAGGATCCAAGCTGCTCTGTGCAAAACCACTACACACAGCAGGAAAGTATAGACATGTTTCTTATCCCCCCCCCCCCCCAAAAAAAAAGCAAACCTTGAGTATCGCCTTAAGGCTTGATGAAGATTTAAAGATAAATGGAAAATGACCTAGCACATTGGTGATCAACCTGTGCTTCTCCAGCTATTGCAGAACTACAAGTCCCATGAGGCCTTGCAAAGCTGACAGTTAGGCTACTTTCATGCTGAGGAGTTTTTGAAGCGTTTTTGCTTTAAAAAAAGCGCTTGAGAAAAGCTAAAAGAAATGCTTCCCTGTGTATGTGAATGTATATCTCTGTGTGTTTTCACACTGAGGCATTGCGCTTGCGGTGAAGTGTAAAAACTCCTGCTTGCAGCATCTTTGGGGCATGTTTGGTGAGTTAAACAACGCCTCCTACCATTGAAATCAATGGAAAATGCCTAAAAAACACCTTAAAAACAGCTGAAAAGCACCTCAAAAACACCTCTGGTGCAGTTTGTAAGTCACGTGTCCTTTAAAAAAAAAATGGGCAGAAAGCACGGCAAAGCATGGTAAAAACACCTATGTGTTTTTGCGGTGGATCAGTGTGAAAGTAGCCTTACAAGCATGACTCCCATAGACAGTATGGTCACCTGCTGACTTTGAACCCTCCACAGGCGGCTTAACTTTTCAAAAAGCCACAGAAGTTAAATCCAACACTATTTTACTTCTGCTAACTCCAGTACAGAGGATTTTTTTTGTAGACTTTTGAAGTGTAGGAAGACTCTGGTGTTGATTTAGAAAAGGAAAATAGACTGTGCACTTTGCACCTCAGCACCTCTGCAAGTGAAGTTGCTCCAGGGCTTAGTAAATGAGGGGAATCAAAGAATACCCAATCACATGCAAGGAAAAAAAAACAAACAAACAGCATTTTTGCTTGCACATGATTGGATGATGTACGTCAACAGGACTTCCCCTCATTTACTAAGCTCTGGAGCAACTTCATTTCCAGAGGTGCACTACTACAAGTGAGGCATTGCAAAGCTGACAGTTACAAGCATGAGTTCCAAAGACAGAGGCATGATGGGACTTGTAGTTCTGCAGCATCTGGAGGGCCACAGGTTGAGCACCCATGAGTTAGCGTCTCCTGACATACCTGTAGCCCTATATTTAATGTTATCATCAAAGTGAAAGAAAATCCCATATTTTGGGCTGTTCCCAGAACATTAATAGAGGGGAAATCTTATAATGGGGACATAAGTTACAACAACGAGGATGTACTTCACTTTGAAGGGATTTCCTATCACTTTCTGTTTGGCAACAGAACAGGAAGTCGAGGGAAATCTCCCCAATGGGATAAAGATGGAAAAAAAATCCTTAAAGAGTTTTTAACCCTCCCTTACTCTAGTAAAAAAAAAGAACGTTATTCCTTTAGTTCTATTTAAAAAAAATAAAAAAACAAATGCTCATTAGCACAAGGGGATAAAAGGATCTGGGATACTTTATTAGCTGTCCTGGAGTTCTTCTTTATATTCCAGATTTTCATTTCCATTTTGATTGGAGTACACAGTGCTTTGAAAAAAGTAGTCATACCCTTTGAAATTTTCCACATTTTCTCATTTTACAACGAAACATGTAAATGTATTTTATTGGGATTTTATGTGATGGACCAACACAAAGTGGCACATAATTGTGAAGTGGAAGGAAAATGATAAATGGTTTTCAACATTCTTTACAAATAAATATCTGAAAAGTATCGCGTGCATTTGTATTTCACCCCCAGAGTCAATATTTTGTAGAACCCCCTTTCACTGCAATTCCATCTGCAAGTCTTTTTGGGGATGTCTCTACCAGCTTTGCACATCTAGAGAGGGACATTTTTGCCCATTCTTCTTTGCAAAATAGCTCAAGCTCTGTCAGATTGGATGGAGAGTGTCTGTGAACAGCAATTTTCATGTCTTGCCACAGATTCTCAATTGGATTTATGTCTGGACTTTGACTGGGCCATTCTAACACATGAATATGCTTTGATCTAAACCATTCCATTGTAGCTCTGGCTGGATCTTTCGGGTCGTTGTCCTGTTGGAAGGTGAACCTCCACCCCAGTCTCAAGTCTTTTGCAGACTCTAAAAGGTTTTCTTATGAGATTGCCCTATATTTGCCTCCATCCATCTTCCCATTAACTCTGACCAGCTTCCCTGTCCCTGCTGAAGAAAAGCATCCCCACAACATGATGCTGCCACCACCATGTTTCACGGTGGGGATGGTGTGTTCAGGGTGATGTGCAGTGTTAGTTTTCTGCCACAAATAGCGTTTTGCTTTTAAGTTAAAAAGTAAAATTTTGGTCTCATCTGACCAGAGCACCTTCTACCACATGTTTTCTGTGTCCCCCACATGGCTTCTCGCAAACTGCAAACAGGACTTCTTATGGCTTTCTTCTAACAATGGTTTTCTTCTTGCCGCTCTTCCATAAAGGCCAGATTTGTAGATTGCACGACTAATAGTTGTCCTGTGGACAGATTCTCCCACCTGAGCTGTGGATCTCTGCAGCCCCTCCAGTTACCAGGGGCCTCTTGGCTGCTTCTCTGAATAATGTTCTCCTTGCCCGGCTTGTCAGTTTAGGTGGACGGCCATGTCTTGGTAGGTTTGCAGTTGTGCCATACTCTTTCCATTTTTGGATGATGAACAGTGCTCTATTAGTTGTTCAAAGCTTGGGATATTTTTTATAACCTGACCCTGCTTTAAACCTCTCCACAACTTTATCCCTGACCTGTCTGATGTGTTCCTTGGCCTTCATGATGCTGTTTGTTCACTAATGTTCTCTAACAAATCTCTGAGGGCTTCACAGAACAGTTGTTGCTATACTGAGATGAAATTACACACAAGTGGATTCTATTTATCAATTAGGTGACTTCTGAAGTCAATTGGTTCCACTAGATTTTAGTTACGGGTATCAGAGTAAAGGGGGCTGAATACAAACACATGCCACACTTTTCAGATATTTATTTGTATACAAATTTGAAAACCATTTATCGTTTTCCTTCCACTTCACAATTATGTGCCACTTTATGATAGTCTATCACATAAAATCCCAATAAAATACATTTACGTTTTTTGGTTGTAATGTGACAAAATGTGGAAAATTTCAAGGGGTGTGAATACTTTTTAAAGGCACTGTAGGTATAAAGTTTGTGCTCAGACTCAACCCGTCCATGATGAATTGAGGGGCATCTCTGTACATATGGTTCCTGCGCTGGTTTAAAAGGCTCATATGTCTCCCCTTGTAGAGAGTGGAAGAGGTTAAACTCATTAAATCTAGTGCACTTTATTGTGACAGATTAGGGGCCCTAAAGGAAGCACTTGAGCATCTGACACAGAAAAGTGTCCCACTGCATCCCGCTCACCCCCCACCCCCCCTCTCCCATTTATCAAAGAGATTTTTCATCACCCCGTACATCTGCAGCCTTCAGACTAAATTCTGGCAACTGCTCCTCTCATCACCAAGAGAAAGGACCTTGGACATTTCCCAGGATAGAAAAAAGCTGACCCCTATTGATTCCCATTTCTCACATAGAACCATTCCTTTTACATTCCGTAATGACATTTTTATATATAAGAGCGATTACAAACATCAACCAGAAATTGTCCTTTGAGATGCCCCTGCAATGCAGTACTAAAAGTTATCAAATGAAAAATTTGTAGTATCCGAGCAGCCCTGGTAAACAGATTGCTTCTACAGTGCTATCACATTCACAGGTAATGATTTTATCTCTGTGGTAGCACGGCGCTGTGTGCTGCGCAGGTCATTCTGATTTACATAGTTTACATTCAACATCCTTTCCGGTTATTATACGATATTAGGGAAGCTTGACATTCTTCTCTATATGCATGGACGCGCGTGTGTGGCTTAGTAAACATGCAGTGCTGGGTACTGGAGACGATTAAAATCTTAAAGCTGAACATCATCCGATTTTGTGATCCATGTTCTGTTTCAAATGCCGCTTTATGCTTTGCCATACCTCCTTAGACCTAGTCTGTCCGGACAGTATGGTCATCTGCTGACTTGGCACCATCCACAGGCAGCTTAACTCTTCAATAAACCACAGAAGTTAAAGTGTTACTAAAACCACAACAGTAAAATCGGTCTGTAGATGCAGTAAAGCATGCTTGTTATACTCACTGTGGAACCTAAGGGGTTAATCCTCTGCATTATGGGAAAAGGTTGTTAGAGGCTGTCTTCTCTGCCCCTCCTCTTCTTCAGACATCCACGTCTTATCTCCTGATAAGATAGACTGAACCAGTAGTCACATGCACATGCTCAGTTTAGTGTGTATTGCTTGAGAGGGTTTTTTTTTCTTGGGAGAGTGCATGTGATCAGCACAGGGCCAATCAGCACTGTCCAAACAGAGGGTCAGGGGATGCAAATCCTCCTAGAGCAGAAAGAAAATTCATCCTATAAGCTTTAACCAGTGTTCTGCTGAAGTCACAAGACTGCTCTAACTGCTGATGAGAAAAGGTATTTAGCAGTTTAGGTTTGCTAAAATAATTGCATTTCCATGTTGTGTGTACTGTGGGAGACCAGATATAGTGAATGCTGGGTCCGGGGAGACCAGATATAGTGAATACAGGGTCCGGGAGACCAGATATAGTGAATGCAGGGTCCTGGGAGACCGGATATAGTGAATGCAGGGTCCTGGGAGACCAGATATAGTGAATGCAGGGTCCTGGGAGACCAGATATAGTGAATGCGGGGTCCGGGGAGGCCAGATATAGTGAATGTGGGGTCCGGGGAGGCCAGATATAGTGAATGCAGGGTCCTGGGAGACCAGATATGATGAATGCAGGGTGCAGGGAGAGCGGATATAGTGAATGCAGGGTCCGGGGAGGCCAGATATAGTGAATGCAGGGTCCGGGGAGGCCAGATATAGTGAATGCAGGGTCCTGGGAGACCAGATATGATGAATGCAGGGTGCAGGGAGAACAGATATAGTGAATGCAGGGTCCGGGAGACCAGATATAGTGAATGCAGGGTCCTGGGAGACCAGATATAGTGAATGCAGGGTCCTGGCAAACCAGATATAGTGAATGCAGGGTCCTGGGTTTAGTAAAACTTGAAGTTTATTAAAATGCACTAACTACTTACAATGTTAAAAACAATAAGCGCTTATCGAACACGAGCCGGTCCTGGGATTCAGACAGGCCATTTCCTGAGATCAAGGTGCGTGATGATGTCACGAGCATTGGCTCCACCCCTAAATACTTACTTGGGTCTTTGGTTTAGTATCACTTTAAATCCAGCACCATTTTACTTCCCCTAATTGCAGTACAGAAGATGTTTTTCTAGACTTTTGAAGTGTAAGAAGACTCTGGGGTGGATTTACAAAAGACAAATAGACTGTGCACTTTGCAAGTGAAGTTGCTCCAGAGCTCTGTAAGTGAGTGGAATCAAAGAATACCCAATCACATGCAAGGAAAATAAAAACAAAACAAACAGCATTTTTGCTTGCACATGATTGGATGATGTAAGTCAACAGGGCTTCCCCTCATTTGCTAAGCTCTGGAGCAACTGCACCTCCAGAGGTGCACTACTACAAGTCCCATGAGGCATTGCAAAGCTGACAGTTACAAGCATGACTCCCAAAGACAGAGGCATGATGGAACTTTTAGTTCTGCAACACCTGGAGGGCCACAGGTTGAGCACCCTTGAGTTAGCGTCTCCTGACATACCTGTAGCCCTATATTTAATGTTATCATCAAAAGTGAAAGAAAATCCCACATTTTGGGCTGTTCCCAGAACAGTAATAGAGGGGAAATCTTATAATGGGGACATAAGTTACAACAACGAGGGTTTCCTTCACTTTGAAGGGATTTCCAGAGGTGTAAATGCACTTGCAATTGCACAGTCTATTTGCCTGATGACATTCCTAAATATTGTCACTGCAAATAACCAACACTGATTGAGGGAACATGGAAGAAGTGTGGAGGGTCTAGCACGAACTAAACTAACTAGCACAAAACAGGAGGGGAGGACAGAGGAAGACACCAAAATCACAATAGTAAACAAGTTGCAATGGCCTAAAATAATTAGTAGATGACAGCATTCTACAGAAAAATGATAACCTAATGCAGTTCAATGAAACTCAGAAATTTAACTTGAAAGTGGGGCAGAAGAATCCAAGCAGATGCTCAACCAACAGCAAACGCACAGTTATGTTAATGTAGAAGGAAAAGCAATATAAACACCCAGATTTAAATGTTGCCTTCCCACTGCTGCAAACTCTCCTGCATCCAGTGTATTAAATCTCAATGCAAATACCTTTCTTTCAACTTTTTCCAAATGGTCACTACTGCAGATATTACTTCTGGAAAAAGCACAGGCTGCTGGTTTCAGCTTAAAGGCCCTTTTTTCCTGTACCGAAGCTTATGGATCGAGTGTAAACCTACAATTTAGTAAGGATTTTCTCTGTTCCCTACCACCCTCCCCCCATGTGTTGCTGTGAAGAATTAAAGTCCTTAAAGCGACTGGCATCAGTTTGTTACACATCCCCCACCTTTCCACCATGGACTTAGCACTTGGAAAATGCTAGCCCACCCTGTCTCTGGGGATACTCCACCTGCCCCTGGGGGTCAGTGGGTGCTACATATACGTTGCGGAGAATTTTACAAACTTAACTGAATGCCTTCACCTGCTTTGGTCCTGTAGATATTGATATAGGCCATTCCAGGAAATGTGCTGAAAATTTTGATCAATGATCAGTCGTAGCATAGAAATGTGCCTGGTTTGATATATCAAGAAATTCAAAATCTTCACCAAAGATGAAATCCCAGTACTTAGTAGACATGATATAAAGCAAAACAAAAAAGTCTGTGCTAATGGATAACTATATGTATATGTGGAACCCCTATTCTACTATAAGTGCAGCTGCTGTGTCAAACCAACAAAGGGTTACAAGTGAAACGAAGCAAATAGGAACAGCGCTCATACCAAAGGGTATATAAAATGTTCATAGAGTCAAAATATAGCATCCAAATTAATTGCAGTGCTCCGTGTTTTCCCACAAGTGTGGCACACTTTTGGTATCCTGCCCCTGAGGATATCACAGCTGTATGACGAAACGCATTGGGTGGGACTTCCAGTTATGTAATTTCTGGACAGGTGGAAGTTCATAAAAAGTAAAAATGGAGCATCCAATTTAATTGCAGTGCTCCGTGTTTTCCAACATGTGTGATCAGCTTGTAGCATCCTGTTTCTGAGGACGTCGCAGCTGTATGACGAAACGCATTGAGTGGGATTTCCAGTGATGTCATCTCCAGACAGGTAGAAGTTCGTAAAAAGTCAAAATGGAGCATCCAATTTAATTTCAGTGCTCCATGTTTTTCCATTTGCATGAAAAGCTTGTAGCATCCTGCTTCTGAGGACGTCACAGCTGTATGACGAAATGCATTGGGTGGGACTTCCAGTTATTTCCTATCCGGACAGGTGGAAGTTCATAAAAAGTCAAAATGGAGCAACCAATCTAATTGCAGTGCTCCATGTTTTCCCACATGTGTGAACAGCTACTCCTGAGAACCTTGCAAATGTATGACGAAATGCATTGCAGGGGACCTCCGGCTACATCACTCCAGACGGGTGCAATGCGTGCTGGATCGCCAGCAGCACTTCCTGGAACACTTGTATTAATGCCTAACACATATTAATTCATTGGAAGTGCAATTTTACCTATTTGTAAGCTCATAATAAACAGTATTTCACTGGGGGGGGGGGGGGGGGAGGGAGGGGGCATCCTTTCTCCTCTTTGATGTTCTCTTTTGCCAATATTGGGTGGTTCTTGGAGGTGTTTGGAGACAAGCAGAGTTAGTGGGTAGTAACCCCGGAGGCTACTTGCCTGACTGATTATATGGTTCCTGCAGCGCACTTGTTCTACTCCCAGGGGTGTATACCATATTTGACTTTCTTGTGCAAATAAGGAGTCAATTATTTCTGGTACACAGTGCCAGGACAAGATCATCCAGCGCCCAGGGCAAAAATATCAAACTGCCCCCCCCTTATTCATGATTTACAAGTTTAGGGGTTCCTACACCCAGCAGTCTCTCGCTTGTCAAAATCACTGTGCAGCTCGGATTTAACACTGGGCACATGCTTGTGTTGATGGCTCTCTCCTCCACTCTTGGCTCACTTCTGGACACTTCTCAATTCAGTGGTGCAGGCTGTGCTCTCTCTCCCCCTCCTCCTCCCTGCTAGTACAGCTCCTGTCTGTGAACACCACTAGAGCTGCTGTTAAAAGCCACTGGGCCCCATACAGCCAACCTGACAGGGCCCTCCTGAAAAAACACAGTTTATGATGCTCCAGTTATGAGTGAACACAAAGAGTGATCAGTACCAATCACTAATTGTGTTCATTCAGGGACGGAAGGGGCTGGTAAATGTGATATATTTACTGGACATTTCCTCCACTCTCCATCCTGAAGGATCCTACTGTGTGCTTACAGCTGCCAGTGGGAAGGAGAGGAGGGAAGCAGGAAGCACTGCAGAAGTGGGGGCACACAGGGAGACCAGAGCAGCAGGGGCAAATGTATGGTGCACAGGAAGGGTGATGGGTGTGGCGGGGGGGGGCAATTACTAGAAACGATCCCCTGTATAGCTCTTTGCAGCAGCTGAAAGCCATGAAAGCCAGCTGCTGCAGAGAGAGCCGTACAGGGGATCGGTTCCAGTAAGCCCCCCCCCATGTCGATCACCCTCCCTGCCCACATCTGATTCATCTAGCTGTCTGTGCCCCCCTGCTTGCCTGGGCCCCATACAGGAGGACAGGTGGTACCCCCTTATTCACGGCCCTGAAAACTGCCTCCTGCTTGTTAATACAGGAAGTCAGGAAGAAGGAGGGAGAGTGAGAACACAGCCCGCACCATGTCCCAGCTCTCTCCTCGCTGCTTCCAGCGCTAGGCTGACAGGAGTAGTGATACTCCTGTCAGCCTTGTAACAGAAGGAAAGTGCCCCCATCCCTACAGTAAACCACTGCACCCAGGGTAGCCGCCCACCCCTGGTCCCGGCCCTGGTAGTACATACTGGCACGTGGCAGGGTGGAGCACATATTGATACAAGCTTGTCAGGCATGTGGGAAATCACGGGGCACTGCAATTAATTTTGATGATTTTTATGAACTTTTTATATACCCTTAGGTGTGAGCGCTGTTGCTATTTGTCTTGTTTCACATAGCAGACATGACATATTCTGTGCAGCACACCGCTTTAGTTTGACCTTCAGTTCTGTACAAACTTCTGAAAGTGGCATTGAGACAATTACAGGAGCAGAGGGATGAGGATTACAGTAAATACAGTCTATAAATTGAATATAGCTGCCATGGTTGCAAGCAACACATTGACAATTTAGGGTAATTATAGAAAATCATGGAGATTAAAACGAAGAAAGGTCATTCTGAACAGTAGTCATTTACAAAATGTCTTTGATGACAATTATGTGTTGACATTTTTTTTTTACAGGTTCCAGTCTAACATATATATAAAGCCAATCACTAAAACCTCATCTTAGCTTCAACATGTTAACGTCATTTAAAAAGTTGTTTTCAGGCTTATTAAAACTGCAGCGTTTATAAATAATAACTCATGAAAGTCACTCTGTTATAGGGTGACAACTATCTCCTATTGGTGCTTCTGTGTTGTCACCCTGTCAGATGTGCCCCTGGTGGAGACTACAGGCGTCTGCGCTGGCAAACAAGGTGCAGGCTGCTGTCATGATCAGGAAGCTGGGTCAGAGCAACATCGTCAAGCCAACACTGTGCACAGATACATAGAGGCTGGAGGAGATCAGCAGCTCTGAGAAAATGGATACAAAAGATGCAAAAAGGTGAAAACTGTATTTTTTCAGAAAAAAAAAAGACAAGTACGCTTTAGTATATTTAATGCCATCCAACTTTTACATCTTTATGTATTTATTTTCTTCATTTGATGACTATGGTCTAGCATGCTGTGAAGCTGATGGAGCATTATCAGTCATCTACTAAAAAAAAAGGGTATTTTGGTTGCTGTTGATGTCCATGTTGGAGAGTTCTGCTCATTTCTGTAATAAAACAATGGAACCGGCACAGGATGGGAGTTTCAATTACCCCAATAACACCCTGGTCACACTGGATGCGAGTTGGCATGTGATTTGCATGTAATGCGACTTGAAAATCGCATGCCAAGTTGCACCCTATTGTCCGCAATTACAGCGGTCGTATCGGTGCGGTTCCAACTTGGTTGGAGCCGCGCCGATTTATAAAGTAGTACATGCTCTACTTTTGGTGCGATTTGCATAGACAGCTATGTCAGATGTCTTGCAAATCGCACCTGAAATCGGCAGGTCACCCGACTTTCAAATCGTGCGACTTCAATGTAAGTGACATTATTTCTAAGTCAGGTTTGATGTGCCCGGGGTGTAAAACTCATCTGAGCTACTAATTCTTCCCTACTATAACCGAAAGAAAACAAAGTTTGGATTTGAGATGCACCTTAGCCACTTGCTGAACCGCTCACATTAGGCAGGTGTAGGCACGGCAATGTATATGTACCAGCAGGTGTGTGCCCCCTGCTGACCCAGGCTGTGATTGGACAGCAGATTTTAACCAATGATTTTGGCAGAAACCTGCTGATTGGCTCTGTCCAATCACAGCGCAGAGTTCTGTGTTTACAAAGTGAATAGTATACCTCATGACGCCGCTCCAAGCTGTGGATGGAAGGAAAAGGTTCGCCCCACCAGCAAGTGAGAAGAGGGGAGCATGAGTCCCAGCAATTCCAATGTCAGCCAATACTAGTGAAGGGATGGACGCTGCTCAACTGACCCCAGGAGTCCAATTTGAGGAGTGGCCTCAACCTCTGTTCTGGCCACGCCCTCTGATGCATTTCACCCTGCCCACTGGGGCTTGGTGACAGAGACCCCTGGTGGGCAGGGTGAAAGGCATCAGGGGGCGTGGCCAGAACAGCGGCTGAGGCCATTCCTCAACATTGGACTTCTGGGGTCGGTTGAGCAGCGTCCATCCCTTCTTCTGTGTTTACAAACACACTGAACTCTGTGAACACAGAACAGCAATCTGGCTGTTTCTTCTCCCTGAAAAGCAGGGAGAAAAAGCAGCCAAATCTCTGAGTAAAAGCAGAACACATTACACTTCTTAGGCACACAGTTAACCCCTTTATTGCCCCTAGATATCACCAACAGTAACCAGAAACCGGCACTCAAATCTTTCTTGTTGGACTCAAAATGGAATAGTGCACTTGCTGAGGTGCCTCCCTTGATAGATCGGGGAATCTTGATACTAGCAAAAAAGAACAAAACAGGGCGCACTCTCCTTGTGCATTAACGCAATAACCAAAAATGTATTCAAAACATGCAAAAACATACTCACAAGCCATAAAGGTCATAAAAACAGAGACAAGAAGTCGAAGGTGCCAGTCGTGGACAGCATGCGTCCTTGGGTAAAGTGCTAACGCGTTTGGGGAGTTGAATTCCCTTCCTCAGAGCACTTTACTCAAGGACGCATCATGTCCACGACTGGCACCTTCAACTTCTTGTCTCTGTTTTCATGACCTTTTATGGCTTGTGAATATGTTTTTGCATCTATTTATTACATTTTTGGTTAATGCGTTAATGCACAAGGAGAGTGCGCCCTGTTTTATTCTTTTTCTCCCCTAGATATCAACCTCTCCCAAGCTGGTATCATTAGTACTGTGTACAGTATTATCACTGATCACTGTATTAGTGTCACTTGCAACATTAGTGTCAGTTACTGTACCTCCCAGCCAGTGTCTGTTAGCGCCAGATTGCCCGCTGCATTATCACACTATAAGCTGCTGATCACCGCCATTACCAGTGTAGCGTCTATAGCTGCATACATTCCAGTATATATGCCATCATTTGTAGATGCTATAACTTTCACACAAACCAATTAATATACACTTATTGGGATTTTTTTTGTAGCAGAATACATTTTGGCCTAAATTTATGAAGAAATTGTTTGATTGTTTAATTTTTTTTATTGGATATGTTTTATAACAGAAAGTAGAAAACATTGTTTTGTTTTTTTTTTTTCAAACTTTTCATTTATATATTTAAAATAAAAATCCCAGTGGTGATCAAATACCACCAAAAGAAAGCTTTATTTCTGTGAAAAGAATCATATATAAATTTCATTTGGGTAGTGTGCTGCATGACCGCTCAATTGCCAGTTAAAGTGGCACAGTGCTGAATAGCAAAAAATGCCATGAAGGGGATAAAACCTTCAATAGGTCATTTGGTTTTTAGGTTAGGGGGCAAGGGCATTTGGAGAAACATTTTCTTTTTTACTCGGCTTTATTGCTGAAAGCTCTTTGTACTGACATCACTCACTGCAAGCAAAAAATCAACATTCTGGGAAGGTACTGCTAAGATGTGTCTTTTCTGTCTACAGTGCCCAGCAGACCATATAAGGGTCAACGTTGGCTGTGTTCATTATTTTAAGTAGCAATAATTTTCTCATCAAAACGCTTAGTTCACATACATTAATATCACATACATTATGGAATTGTCATTTTTTTTTCTTATTAAATTGTTATTTTGCCACTGAAAGCCATTAGTTTATATGAATCTTTACATTTTTCTCATCGGTTGTTAAAGTATATATAAACCCAAACAATGAACTTGTCATAACTGCTCCGTTTTGGTCTGTTAAACATTTCATTGAAAGCATTTTTTTTTATATCTGTTAAAAGGAGTGAAAAAAATACCTGTTGATCTTGCCAGATGAGCAATGTAAAGGATACATATTGACAGACTGTGCAGATCGTGTGAGACGTGATGTAAAGAGGGGTCACCTCGGAGAGTAATGAACCCCTGGAGACACAGCACGTCACTTATCTTCCAATCAGGACAGTCAGAAATCTGCCTGCTGGGCACCTGGTTATCTTCTACATTCAGGGCCGGTTCACACTATAGAAATGCATTCCAGATGTGTTTCCACATGCTCGTTTTTTATGTGCTCAGGTGCATTTTTTATGCATTTTTGACACGTTCTGGTGAGTTTTTGATGCGTTCCAGTTAATTTTTTCCCCTCTATTTTTCTTCAATTTAAATAGGGACATGTGCATTCCCGTGCGTTTTTGGTGAATTTTGGTGCATTTCAGTGCGTTTTTTTATGCATTTTACCACGTTCCAGTACACTTATGAGCAGGATAAATGCAGCCCGTTCTACTTTTTTTTTCTGCATCTGGAATGCACTGGAACTGCAAGCACTGATGTGAACTATGACATGGACAACCATATAACCTACTTTCTGTGCGTTTTGGATGCATAAAAAAGCACAATGAAATGCATATAGTGTGAACTGGCCCTCAGACAACTGAGTGAAGCTCAAACCTTATACAGTGACTTCAAAGTATTCCCTGCTGGAGCTCACCAAAGTCCCAAATTCCCAACACACCTCAAGTGTCACAAATGTGAATGAGGATCATCATCCATTTTATATCATCACCTCCTTGGGAACTCTGTTCAGAATCCAGCTCGGCATAGACAGATTATCTGCCAGTATAAAGCTACTACAGAGGTCTCCATCTTTCACCAATGTCTACCCTCACACATTCCCATTGAGGTTTCTTTGTCAACAGAACTTCCCCATGAAATAAAAGATTGTCCTGTGTTCCTATGGTTCCACTATCTTTCATTGTCATCTTAACCAAGGAACAACAATCCTTCTTCCATCCCTGTTCCACTAGGGAAGGGTGTCAAACTCTATTTAATTGAGGGCCATATCAGCATTATGGTTGTCCTCAAAGGACTGGTTGTATTTGTAAGGCTAGATGACCATAGCACCCCACCCCCTCACCCTTACTTCATATGTCAAGAGTCGTCCACCCTCCCTTACATCACAGTGCTGCTGACGGGGAGAAGATGGAGGTGGGAAGCAGAAAGTGCAGGGTCTGGAGGAGGACCAGAGGAGGTATGGAGTCAGCTGCCGGAGTCTGCTGAATGCTGAGACCAGGGGAGGTGGAGATGAGGAGGTTCTGTTGCTGCACAGAGAGGTGCATGGTCTGCAGGAGGAGCTCTGTCCCCCTTTCTGCTGTCGGCTGCTGAAATGGGGGTGGGGTAGAGACAAGCCTCTCCATAGCTGCATAGAGAAGTGCAGGATCTGGTGGAGGATTTCTGTCCTCCTCTCTGCTACTGACTGCGGAGACAAGGTGGGGGTGGAGACTAAGAAGTGGGAGAACCACATGAAATGGCCTGGCGGGCCGGATTCAGCCTGTGAGCCTTGTATGTGACACATGTGCACTGTGGAGTAGTTCCAACACTTCCTAAAGGGGATTACACCCCCAAGAGCCAAGAGCATTCACATAATGTCCATATGGCCTTGGCATAAGAAAAGTCCCTCCTAACTGCTCTGCTGTTTCACTGCACCAATAACTTCACATACCACGGCTTATATACTAAGCAAAGTATATAAGCAAATAAGAGTGGCAGGTAAAGGTTGGCCAACAACATTTAAATGGGACTGTAAATTATAGGGACAAACACCCCTTTACACATATGAGGTTTTCCTGGCCTCTGCCAGGACAATGGTTGATGTGGACATGGGCAAAGAAGGGGATAGCTGGCTCTTGGTGGAGTGCACAGCCTCTGACCCTATGGAAGTGTTGAAGATGCTTGATAATATAAAGTCTGTTTTCAGTATGCTGGGAGAGCAAATTTAAAAAATAAAACCAGCTTGATGTATGGGTATGTGAGTAGGCATGGAGTGGCGACAGAGTTACTTTAATTTATATCCACCTGCAGTTACTTAATTGTTTTCCTTAGTAGAACCTCACAATTAATGATAGCCAACAGCTAGTGATATTTTACATTGCTAACTCAAGTCTCAGCATTTTCTCTGAAAAATGTACAGGGTTGTAAGGATCAACAAAACTTAACTACATATTCTTCCCGAAAAATGTCAGAACTTACTAGCTGCTATCATAATTTTTTTTCTACAATCCCATTTCCAATACAGCAAGAAGGTCATGGCCTACAGTAAAGTATGTGTTGTCCCTAATTATGGTCTTTGTGCCATTAGGGAGAAGGCACCCATCTTCCAGGGCTTATTGAGTCATTCTTATTTCAAAATCAGCGAGGAAGAAAAGAGTAGGGTTCTGAATCAGGTTGGAGCACACATCTGGAAGGCTGAATCATTTACTCATCTTTTTTTAAAGAGTTAAGAGAACCCCTGCTGTACCTGTTAAATGGACCATCCATGCTACAGTAATGTTTTTGTAATAAGTGAAGCCTGGAAGGCTGAGTTAATCACTGGTTGCTTATATGTCAAGACCAGGGGCGGACTGACCATTTGGAAACTCGGGCACTGCCCAAGGGCCCGGGGTCAGTAGGGGGCCCCATGAGATGCCCCTGGTACCTTTTTCATAGGCTTTTTTGAGTTTGGGCAAGGACACAGGGGCCCAAGGATCCCCTATTGCCCGGAGGCCCCATGAGTTGTCAGTCCGCCCCTGGTTAAGACTATACTTCAACAGAGAGCTCTCAGTGGCATAGCTCCAGTCTCTTTTTACCCGATAACTTTGAGTGCTGCCAGTGGGCTGCTTTGGTTTGAATCCTCATGGTCCATTCTTTTTTTATGTGTTTCTTTGGGATCCAGTGGTCCGATGTTGGTTGGAAAGTGATGTCGTACTTGGCTGATGGTCTTTCCATTTTTACTTGGGCTTGGGGGACAGATTATGTAGATTCAGACTGAATTGTTTGTAATGAACGGAGTGTTTTATATGTAATCATTGAAACAGTTAAGAGAAACCCTGCTGCACCTGTTAAATGGACCATCCTTGCCACAGTAATATTTTTATTATAAGTGAAGCCTGGAAGTCTGAGTTAACCACTGGTTCCTTATATGTCAAGTCTATACTCCAACAGAAAGCTCGCAGTGGCATAGCTCCAGTCTCTTTTTACCCGATAACTTTGAGTGCTGCCAGTGGGCTGCTTTGCTTTGAGCCTCATGGTCCATTCTCTCTTTCTTTGGGGTCCAGTGGTCCAGTGTTGGTTGGAAAGTGATGCCATACTTGGTTGATGGTCTTTCCATCTTTACTTGGGCTTGGTGGACAGATTATGTAGATTCAGATTGAATTGTTTGTAATGAACGGAGTGTTTTATATGTGATCATTAACATTCATTTTTATGCAATTAATGTATTAGGCTTTACTTATGGATGTTAATCTATATTAAAAATGTATGGTCACTGTATAACCAAGCAACTGCGATCAATGCAAACTGGGTCTTGAAGAAGTGTTTTGTTTAGCACAAAATGCATAGACCTCCAAAGAGATAGGAGTTGATTCACGAAAAGCAAATAGACTATGCACTCTTCAAGTGCATTTGCTCCAGAGCTAAAGAGTAAATGAGGGGAATCTTCACTTTGCAAAGTATACCCAATCGCATTCAAGGAAAATGAAAAAAAAACAGCATTTTTGCTTGCACATGACTGGAAGATGGTGGTCAGCAGAGCTTCCCCTCATTTACTAAGCTCTGGAACAACTGCACTTGCAGAATGCACAGTCTATTTGCCGTTAGTAAACCAACCCTATAGTATCATTAACTTGTGACATATTTGTGATATTGTTTGATTCCAAAACAATCAGGTTCTGGATTGGTCATAATCAAGTGTATCCGCATGCTTTTAATGTATTGAAATTACAATAGGGCACGATGCCCTCTATTTGCTCATTTTAATATTTTTAATATAAATACATTGTCATAGATTTTATAAATAATGCATGTATTTGAAAAATTCCTGTGAGTGCTGAAAGTAGATTCCTATTGTGTGAAATGGATAATGGATGTACAGAGTTATCAGCACTGTTCAGGTCATCTCTATGAACACCCTTCCCCCCCTCGGTGTTATGGAGATGAGAAGAGGTGAAGGTGTTCTATAGTCAAAATAGCAACTTCGTTCTCCATATATAAAGCACAGTGAGTGTGCATTGTCACTGCAGGACAGGCAATGTGTTACTAGTCGGATAACCGGCTGAAAAAAAAAAGGCTAAAAGCTTGATGAAAAAATTGAATGCAGTCACCATGTTTAGGTATTGATAAGCTGCAATATATTCCAATTTTCCGTAGGGTTTGGATACGCTTTAAAGTTGTACGTGATGTTACAGATCCGTGATGGTTTTTAGGGATAGCCTCAGTAACTGCAGTGCATATGTGGCTGTGGAATTGTAATAATTGTTTTTTTCTGCAATTATTTTGCTTAGAGGCAACAGGAGAACCCTATCCTTCTATAATTCATTATATTTAAAAAATGGCCTTTTTTTCTGGTGGTTTTCGCAGCGTGTTTTCAAGCTGTACTAGGTCTGCACTGACCAGCAGTGATGGTAGACCGATATACTTTCATTTTATTTAAGTCTGAAAAAAGGATATAGCTGGAGGAGTCTTCCTCTCCTTTAATTTGTTTATTTTTTTGTTTTTTTGCCTCTCTTTGCTTTGTGAAAACCATTTTAGTGTTATAATAGAGGAAAACAGCCCACTACATGTAGTACCTTTTATCTATAGTTGCGCTAGTATTTTGTGGATCTGTGCCTAGGACAGCGGGTTTGGTGGAGGGAGGCATGCATTGAGATGCTTTTTTATTACTTCACCTCTAATCTAACAACTTCTGCACATTTGTTGGTAAATACTAAAATAGAACTGTAGGGGTGGGGTGGATTGAACTTTTGAGAGCCCTGGTGCCCAACCTGCAGCCAAGAGGCTGCATGCAGCTCTTTGGCCCCACCAGGTAGTTGTCAGTGTTTTCCTTGCCTAGGTGCTTACTTAGGGACAATGAAGGAAAATATTCATCAATAGTGCCTTATCATTGGTATCAATCGGTGGAGTAGTGCCACATCATTGGTACCAGTGTGAGAAATAGTATTCCATTGTTGGTGTCAGTAGGAAGAATAGTGCCCCATCATTGGTATTAGTGGGAGAAATAGTGCACCAACATTGGTGGCAGTGGGAGGAATAGTGTCCCATGATTAGAGCAGGGGGAGAAATAGTGTCCCATTGTTGGTATCAGTGGGAGAAATAGTGCCCCATTATTGGTCTCAGTGGGAGAAACAGCACCTCATCATTGGTATTAGTGGGAGGAATAGTGTTCCATGATTGGAAAAAGGGGAGAAATAGTGTCCCATTGTTGGTATCAGTAGGAGTAATAGTGCCCCATTCTTGGTATTAGTATAAAGAATAATGCACCATTTTTGGTATCAGTGGGAGGAATAGTGCCCAATTGTTTTAAGCAGTGGGAGGAATAGTGCCCCATTATTGGTATCAGTGGGAGGAATAATGCACCATTATTGGTATCAGTCAGAGGAATAGTGCCCCATTCTTGGAATCAGTGTGAGGAATAGTGCACCATCATTGGTATCAGTGGGAGGAATAATGCACCACCGTTAGTATCATTGGGATGAATTGTGCCCAGTTCTTGGTATCAGTAGGAGGAATACTGCCCCATCATTGGTATCAGTGGGAGGAATAATGCACCATTGTTGATGTCAGAGGGAGGAATAGTACCCTATTGTTGGTGGCAGTGGGAGGAATAGTGTCCCATCATTGTATAAGTAGGAGAATTAGTAACCCATCATTGGTATCAGTGAAAAGAATAGTGCCCCATCGTTGGCATGAGTAGGAGAAATAATAACCCATTATTGGAATCAGATGGAGGAATAGGGCTCTATTGTTGGTTTCAGTGAGAGGAATTGTACCCCATCGTTGATACCAGTGGGAGGCATAGTGCCCCAATATTGGATTCAATGAAAAGAAATTGTGAGTTATATAAATGGGAGGAATAGTACCCCAAGGGTCATATTCAGCCCATGATCCAGTTTGGAGACTACTGATATGATGATTTTTTTTCTTTCTTACTATTTCTGGACTTCCTATTCTTTTTTCTCTCTTTGTATACTTTTTCTTTAACATTTTCTAATGGATCTTTCTGTGAGGAATGTCAGCTATGGAACCAGTATTCTTTTAAGGGTGCTGTAGGTAATTCTGCCTTTAATAGCAGGTATATTTCACAGTTTCTTTATACAAGTAGAGAAAAAAGGGTGAAGGACTGTGCTTAAATACCCTCAGGGTGAAAACAACTTAAACACTTTTGAAGTTTGGGAGAGAGGTGTTTGTAAGAGAGGACAGAGATTTATATTACCTACTTGAATTTGGTTTCTTGCTTCCCCATGAAGGGTGGACCAATATTCTGGAACATCAATTTGACATCTATCAAGTTATATATTACTTTGCTAATTCTTTGTGGGCCAATTGTCTTCATGACTTGGAGGAGAATAGCTATGAAATAGGAGTCTCTATTTCCTCAGGCATTGTGGTGTGCGTGCCCCTGTGTGTGTCTTGGCCCGGGGGTCCCGGCTATGTCCTGTCCCACTGTACCTGCCTCTCACTCTCTCGGGGATGAGTTTGTTGGTCTGAGCAACCGTCGGTATTGTATTCCCTTCCTTTGAACCCCTGAAGAAGCCAATTCAGCAAAACGCATTGGGATTTCCCCTCATATCACCATCCCTGATTTATGCTTGTTATACTGGTGACCTATAGATCATGGTCTGGTACTGTCAATATAGGGATAGTGTGATATGGGATTCACTGCACTGAAGGGCTCATTCTCTTATCTGATTTTAAGGGAGGGTGTGTATGTTCCATTCTAATATGTGTAATAAAAACGTATATTTTATGAATTACAAGTTGTTTTCATCCTGAGGGTATATAAGCACCTTTAAAGTCCTTCACCCTTTTGTCTTTATTTGTATATTGTTACTTTTGGACGTGGTGCTGATGGATCTGACATACCAAGTGTGAATATCTTTCACAGTTTTTTTCAACATGCTCCCAGTCTCTGACAGTCTACTACAGTGTGTCCTAGCACCACCACTGTTTTACAGAGTGCAAATGATATAGAAGTGACTAAACATTCTGTAGCTCCTGTTTTGCCTAGCCTCACTTTGTCTTCCATTCAGGAGCTGCAAAGGGGCCGCCATGTTGGTGGAGGCACACAAGCGATCACTATCCAGCTCTTCTTGTTCTTAGACCTCCAGCCCCTGATGGCACCATCAATGCAATTCAGAGTAAAGTGACAGCTTTACCCTCGTCTTCTCACTGATTCCTTCTCTGTGTTCCTCTGCCGCTCTGTTTATCAAATGGCGACATGAGCCATAACCATATGTGAGCTCCATTCCATATAAAAGTGTTCAAGCATGGCAATTGTGCGCTCAGGTCTGAGCACTGCATCCTGGGAAGAAGAGCATAATGTTACAAACAGAAGCACCGGTTATTACAGAGGAACTGAGCAATAGAAGAAGTGCAGAAAATATGAGTATCAGTGGATAGCATTCAAGAGTACCTGTCACTGGGCCCTAAAGCATCTAGGATGGTAAAGCAGCTTTTTAAAACAAAGAAGAAAAAAAAAAAGGTAAAGAATAGAGGGTGCAGTTGCCTCAATTGAAAATCAAACAGGTTTACCAAAAGCATTTCTATGATGTTAGAACAGTATAAAGAATTACAATCCCTCAGAGAGCACCATAGCAGAATGGTTCTCTGCATGATTTCACAGGTGGCACATAGCTCAGGCCAGCTACGGCTGTCTATATTTGAGCGCAGAGAGATGGTGATTATCACATGGACTTTCCCTCTGATTTTTTTGTTGTTGTTGTTATAATGGATTTTTTCTCTACAGAGAGAATAATCCACAAGGATTGATGTTTGTCATTTATACAGAACGTTAGACAGAGCTCTGCGTACATATCTGATAACTGGCTGCCTCCCTCTTGTGGATAGCCGGAATAAAACAAGTTAAGTGCTGGGGACGTTCAACAAGGGATGCTATAGCTGACAAACACACAGGCGTGGGATTTTGGGAATATGAAATATGAAATTATAGCATTGTAGTTAACTAGTTGCGATGCTGAGGTAATAATGTAAAATGTACCACATTGTACAGCATGGATGCAACAAGCCTCAACCTTTATGTGACATTCTTAACTAAATATTCACAGGAAAAAAGCCTAAATTGAGATACTTAGCTGTAGTTTAAGGCAGAACTCCAGGCAAATATTCTAAAATAATAAAATGTTTGTTCTTACTAAAAAATGCTATCCTTGAAGTCCCTTGAGGGACACAGGAATGTAGTCATTCTTGTACATATGCGTCATACTGCCACCTTCAGTAGGTTTGAATACCGGCAAACAAAAAAATGAACCCATCTCTCATATAACTTGCTACCAGCTGTCATGTTTGGCAGGACCTGTGTCCCTGCGGACTTCAAGAAAGCAATTTTATAGTAGTTACAAATACCTTATTTTCTTTATCAGTGTGTTGCTTTGACTATTTTAATGATTTTTTAGCATAAATATGGAATAACATTTTAAAACCATGCATTGTTTTGAAGCTAAGATTCCACTATTCATAAGCTAACAAACATGTTGGACTGGTTCATGAGCTCAGAGTAGGAAGTGATGCTACAGGAAGTAGGGGGGGGGGAGAGAGGACTTAAACAAGCCATGTGCTGAGATACAAAGGAACTGGTGATACTGAAGGATGCCAAGAAACAGTCTGTAAAGTCCTGGATCCTGAAAGATTACTGCATCATGATCCTGGACACAAGGGACATTCAAAAGCAACCCAACTAAGGGGTTCAATGGATGTGAAAATCTTACTAGAAGAATAGGCCAAGGAATCAATGGCTCAGCAAGGCTAGAATAAAAAAGGGGAGGCAAATATGGAAATATGGAATCAAGAAAGAATCTGGTGTTACAGAGTAGAGCAGGTGACACCAACAAGTGAAGAATGTTACTTGAAAAAATGTTGGACCTCAAAAAGAGTGTAGAGGAAAACCAAGAAGCCACCATAAGAAAAAAAAACAAGTGCATGAAAACTTAGCCCAACAGCTAAATGGCCAACAACACAAGAATGTTTGTAAGGAAAAGGCTGAAGTGCTTGATACTTAACCCATGACTTCAGGGAAAATAATATTGGGTAAACAAAGTATGTCTTCATCAAAGAAGTCCTGGAAGTGATGGTTTGGCCCCCCAAGGAGGCCTAATTTCAACATTATCAAGTCCATCTGGGATCACATGAAGAGGCAGAAGGATGTGAGACAGCCTACATCCACAGAAGATCTGTGGTAAGTTCTCCAAGATGTTTGAAAGTCTACTTGCTCAGTTCCTTCAAAAACTGTGAGCAATTGTGCCTAGAAGAATTGATGCTGTTTTGAAGGGTGGTCACACCAAAGATTGATTTGATTTGGATTTTTTTTCTGTTCATTTACATTCTTTTTATTTATTTTGTTAATTGATAAAAATAAACTATTAGCATTTCTATTTCTGAAAGCATTCTTAATTTACAGCATTTTTCAGTTTTGCCTAAAACTTTTGCACAGTAATGTACATGTTAATGGTTTTCCTTTCAATAAATTTTTTTTTGATTTTTTTTTTTTTTTTTAAGTACAAAGTACAGTTTTAACCACATAATAGTACATAAATAGTATCGTAACTACAAACAACAGTCAATAACGATCGCGTGCAAAAGGAACTTAGAATAGGTAACGTTCAAAACACCTTATCAGAAGGTAAAAATAGGACATATATTGTTGTGTTGGTTGGTTAGCCAGTGCACGGAGAAGTTAGTCTGGCAGTAAATCAACCACCGACACTAGTCAAAGAGTTTAACATTTTAAAAATACTAATATATTCCAAACTAAGACGTATAGGACATCTCATGGGTTGTAGGTCATACCTGTGGCATGTTAATGGTTTTAAATGTAAAAGTATAGCCTCTGCTGGTTATGTTGAGGCCAGCCAATAGGAAACAAAAGGTCTACTAAACCAATGCAAAATCCCCTCCCAAAACAAAAATTATCTTTATATCTCATTCCATCCCATTAAAAAAAGGGATGATTCTTAATTTTAAGGTAGTGGGTAGAATTATGCAGATTTTTCAGTTTTGTCCCCTTGGTTTTTTTTTGGCCCATCTCCCATAAACTATCAAGTAATACTCTCTGGTTACTCTCTATGGCCAGTATAAAAGCAATTTGTTCTGTGGGGCCTGTTGACACATGCACTGCACTGCCATGCGGAAAAATAATATAGGTGCGTTTCTTGGCCCCTAGACTTGTACTGCACAAAAATATGCAAGTAGCATGCATTTTCTTACATTTTACCACATACTTTATTTGGCCTTCATTGTACAAACAAAAAAATAGAAAGCATGATAGCAAGAGCCTATTTTCATGAACACACATCAAAAATGCACAAGAAAAGCAGGAAAATGAAGACACAATCGCGTGAATCTAGCTCAGTGTTTCTCAACCTTTTTTCAGTTAAGGCACCCTTTAAAATTATAGACAGTCCCGATCACTGCCAGAGGGTCCAGGGTCAATAGGGGGCCCCATGAAATGCTCCTGGTACCTTTTATAGGCTTTTTTGGGTGTGCTTTGAGTGTGGTCAAGGACACAGGGGCCCCATGATCCCCTATTGCCTGGGGGCCCCATGAGTTGTCAGTCCTCCCTTGGTCCCAAGGCACTCCATTCTAAAAACTATTCTAATAGCTTTATATAACACAGCAACATCCACACATGTAGGACACCCAACATTAGAGGTGACTTATTCTTCCAAAACAAATACACTTTTGCACACTGGTACTGACTAGTATCCCAGTGTTTCCTTTCTCCATTACTGAGCTAATGTGACCCCAGCACTGATGGAGAGGGGCAGAGGAGGGTCTAATTAGGATGCTGTGCAGGCAGTTGACATCCTCCTTATCAACTGATGATGGAATTGGTTGTCAGGACGCTGGCCATAAGGTCGTAATGGTGCACAATGAAATCCTGTGCCTTTGTGCAACTAAAAGGCAGGCTTGTTCCACCATCTAGCTTGTATACCAGTTTTAGGCAATTTGTAGACATTTTGCCAAGGCACCCCTAAAGAAACCTCAAGGCACCCCAGGGTGCCTGGGCACCCTGGTTGAGAAAGGCTGATCTAGCTTAATGATGGCCAAAAACTAAAAAAACAGCTTGGAATAATTGACTTTATAACATTGACTGTATATAAGGCCAGAGGTTTTGGATGCACAGTTGGCCCAGGGACAAATTTGGAACCATTTGTTTGTCTCTATCCAATATCCTAAAACAAAGAAAAAAATCCCTTTATTTTTGGGATGCGTGATGAAATGAGACATGCAGGTATTTTCTGTAGTAAGAAGGCTTCTTATAATTTTTAATATAATGCGCTTTTGGCTTCTCATTCCTATACCATAAATAAATACGCCATACCAATGTATTGTTTTGTCACATTATAATGTCCCTTTATTATTGAAAATAAAAGTAATATTTCAAGCCGTTTTAATGGCCACTGCTCTTACTGTAGAATTAAAACTGATTTTGTGATTTCATGTAGACACTCAATCTGCATTAAATATATTTTGTGTGGGAATATTACAAAGACGTCATCTTCTGATAGGAATAAATCCTTGTACATCGCAAGATAATCTCCTCGCTGAGATATGGCAGGTGCCATCTCCGATTAAGCTCTGTGTTTTACAGGGTAGATTTTCAATTTCCTGACAAATGTGGCTTATTCTTGCCACCGTCAGATTAGACGCTAAAATCCGATCTAACATTTGCCGCGCGTTTCCTGTGATTATGTGGATGCAATGCAGCTCTTGCGCTGGCTTGCCGATTGATGTTTAAATAGCGCAGCTTATGTTTGCTGTAAGGTAAATATTTGCTCTTGACTTTTGAGTAAGTTCTGGTCGGGCCTGTGCTGTTTGAAGAAGGGATTAAGCATCTGTTGCGGTCATGTTTGATATCAGGAATACACACGGAGCAGTATGACCTAAGATCTCAGTGTGAAAGTTGTTAATGTAAGCAGGCGAGAGGAATCTCTTTGCTCACTCCCGTTATGTAGGTTGACGTGTTGAAGTTTACCTTGGTTGTTTCTAAATGACGGAAAGGTTACATTGACAATAAAAGCACAAAACATTAAGAACTTATGTTTTTATAAAAGGAAGCCTGTACTGTAGGAAAATGTTAGCTGCTCGGCTTTCTTTGGTATCAGTAACACAGTTGCTGTGGCCCATTTATCATCAGAATCAGCCATTTTTGTGGCTTGAGCCAAATTCAGGCCGGCTATGAAATTCTGTGATTATTCTAAAAGGTGCAAAAAACCAATATATCTGCAGTAATTAGGGCTTTCTTTCATTGTAAACATGGGGGAATGCAATTCCGGCACCTCCAGCATTGAATACATGTAATGGCAAGGGGTCTTGGGGTATGCTGGAGGGTCTATTAATACTGGCTGCCGGGGGATTTATTGTCACTGGAGGGAATCTATTTTTGTGCAGGGGTTTATTTTTGCTGGTAGGGACTCTATTGTTGCTTGGGGGGGGGATTTTTTGTGCTGTGAGGGGGGGCAATTGTTGCTGGGAGGGAGCTACTGTTGAGGGAGAAGTCTATTGATGCCGGCTACTGGGAGATCTGTTGTTGCTGCTGGGGTCTAGTGTTGCTGCGTGGTATTTTGTTGTTGGGCTCCGTTGTTGCAGGGAGGGAGCTACTGTTGAGGGAGAAGTCCATTGATGTTGGCTACTGGGAGATCTGTTGTTGCTGCTGGGGATTATTGCTGCGGGGGACATGTGGGGATTGCTCCTGGATGTACTTTTAATACATCATGTGGTTTTAGCATACTGCTATTTGGTCTTTTGTTCTTTTGTAGAGATGAGCGAAGAAATGAAAAATTCGATTCGGCTGATTCGGCGAATTCCAGTGTGAAATTCGATTCGATGCGAATTTCTCCGCTACGAAGATGACTTATTTAAAGGGTTTCTAGGCTTCAGAGAGCCTTTAAATTAGTGCAGAACACTGTACCTTTAATTTAAATGCCCTTGGAGATGAGGAAGGAGAAGGAGAAGGAGAAGGATGAGAAGAAGGAGAAGGAGAAGGATGAGAAGAAGGAGAAGGAGAAGGATGAGAAGAAGGAGAAGGATGAGAAGAAGGAGAAGGATGAGAAGAAGGAGAAGGAGAAGGATGAGAAGAAGGAGAAGGAGAAGGATGAGAAGAAGGAGAAGGAGAAGGATGAGAAGAAGGAGAAGGATGAGAAGAAGGAGAAGGATGAGAAGGAGAAGGATGAGAAGGAGAAGGATGAGAAGAAGAAGGCTGAGAATAAGGAGAAGGATGAGAAGAAGGAGAAGGAGAAGGATGAGAAGAAGGAGAAGGATGAGAAGAAGGAGAAGGATGAGAAGAAAGAGAAGGATGAGAAGGAGAAGGATGAGAAGAAGAAGGATGAGAAGAAGAAGGATGAGAAGAAGGAAAAGGATGAGAAGAAGAAGGATGAGAAGAAGGAGAAGGATGAGAAGAAGGAGAATGATGAGAAGAAGGAGAAGGATGATAAGAAGGAGAAGGAAGAGAAGAAGGAGAAGGAGAAGGATGAGAAGAAGGAGAAGGATGAGAAGAAGGAGAAGGATGAGAAGAAGGAGAAGGATGAGAAGAAGGAGAAGGATGAGAAGAAGGAGAAGGATGAGAAGAAGGAGAAGGATGAGAAGAAGGAGAAGGATGAGAAGAAGAAGGATGAGAAGAAGGATGAGAAGAAGGAGGAGAAGGATGAGAAGAAGAAGGATGAGAAGACGGAGAAGGATGAGAAGAAGGAGAAGGATGAGAAGAAGGAGAAGGAAGAGAAGAAGGAGAAGGAGAAGGATGAGAAGGAGAAGGATGAGAAGAAGGAGAAGGATGAGAAGAAGGAGAAGGATGAGAAGAAGGAGAAGGAGAAGGATGAGAAGAAGGAGAAGGATGAGAAGAAGAAGGATGAGAAGAAGGATGAGAAGGATGAGAAGAAGGAGAAGGATGAGAAGAAGGAGAATGATGAGAAGAAGGAGAAGAAGGAGAAGGATGAGAAGAAGGAGAAGGATGAGAAGAAGGAGAAGGATGAGAAGAAGGAGAAGAATGAGAAGAAGGAGAAGGAGAAGGATGAGAAGAAAAAGGATGAGGAGAAGGAGAAGGATGAGAAGAAGGAGAAGGATGAGAAGGAGAAGGAGAAGGATGAGAAGAAGGAGAAGGAGAAGGATGAGAAGAAGGAGAAGGATGAGAAGAAGGAGAAGGATGAGAAGGAGAAGGAGAAGGATGAGAAGGAGAAGGATGAGAAGAAGGAGAAGGAGAAGGATGAGAAGAAGGAGAAGGAGAAGGATGAGAAGAAGGAGAAGGATGAGAAGAAGGATGAGCAGAAGGAGAAGGATGAGAAGAAGGAGAAGGATGAGAAGAAGGAGAAGGATGAGAAGAAGGATGAGAAGAAGGATGAGAAGAAGGAGAAGGATGAGAAGAAGGACAGTTCTGTGACAGTTTCTGTCTATTTCTGACAGTTCTGGGACATTCACTCCATACAGCGGTTTCAACCGCTGTATGGAGGGAATGTCATAGAACTGTCAGAAATAGACTATTAATGACAGTTCTGGGACTGTCCTTCCATGCAGCGGTTGAAACATTGTATGTATTTGTTTCCATAAATGGATCCATTTATGGAAACAAATACATACAATGTTTCAACCGCTGCATGGAAGGACAGTCCCAGAACTGTCATTAATAGTCTATTTCTGACAGTTCCATGACATTCCCTCCATACAGCGGTTAAAACAGCTGTATGCAGTGAATGTCCCAGAACTGTCATAAATAGTCTATTTCTGATAGATCTGGGACATTCACTCCATACAGCTGTTTTAACCGCTGTATGGAGGGAATGTCATGGAACTGTCAGAAATAGACTATTAATGACAGTTCTGGGACTGTCCTTCCATGCAGCGGTTGAAACATTGTATGTATTTGTTTCCATAAATGGATCCATTTATGGAAACAAATACATACAATGTTTCAACCGCTGCATTGAAGGACAGTCCCAGAACTGTCATTAATAGTCTATTTCTGACAGTTCCATGACATTCCCTCCATACAGCGGTTAAAACAGCTGTATGCAGTGAATGTCCCAGAACTGTCATAAATAGTCTATTTCTGATAGATCTGGGACATTCACTCCATACAGCTGTTTTAACCGCTGTATGGAGGGAATGTCATGGAACTGTCAGAAATAGACTATTAATGACAGTTCTGGGACTGTCCTTCCATGCAGCGGTTGAAACATTGTATGTATTTGTTTCCATAAATGGATCCATTTATGGAAACAAATACATACAATGTTTCAACCGCTGCATTGAAGGACAGTCCCAGAACTGTCATTAATAGTCTATTTCTGACAGTTCCATGACATTCCCTCCATACAGCGGTTAAAACAGCTGTATGCAGTGAATGTCCCAGAACTGTCATAAATAGTCTATTTCTGATAGATCTGGGACATTCACTCCATACAGCTGTTTTAACCGCTGTATGGAGGGAATGTCATGGAACTGTCAGAAATAGACTATTAATGACAGTTCTGGGACTGTCCTTCCATACAGCGGTTGAAACATTGTATGTATTTGTTTCCATAAATGGATCCATTTATGGAAACAAATACATACAATGTTTCAACCGCTGTATGGAAGGACAGTCCCACAACTGTCATTAATAGTCTATTTCTGACAGTTCCATGACATTCCCTCCATACAACGGTTAAAACAGCTGTATGGAGTGAATGTCCCAGAACTGTCATAAATAGTCTATTTCTGATAGATCTGGGACATTCACTTCATACAGCTGTTTTAACCGCTGTATGGAGGGAATGTCATGGAACTGTCAGAAATAGACTATTAATGACAGTTCTGGGACTGTCCTTCCATGCAGCGGTTGAAACATTGTATGTATTTGTTTCCATAAAATGGATCCATTTATGGAAACAAATACATACAATGTTTCAACCGCTGCATTGAAGGACAGTCCCACAACTGTCATTAATAGTCTATTTCTGACAGTTCCATGACATTCCCTCCATACAGCGGTTAAAACAGCTGTATGCAGTGAATGTCCCAGAACTGTCATAAATAGTCTATTTCTGATAGATCTGGGACATTCACTCCATACAGCTGTTTTAACCGCTGTATGGAGGGAATGTCATGGAACTGTCAGAAATAGACTATTAATGACAGTTGTGGGACTGTCCTTCCATACAGCGGTTGAAACATTGTATGTATTTGTTTCCATAAATGGATCCATTTATGGAAACAAATACATACAATGTTTCAACCGCTGCATTGAAGGACAGTCCCAGAACTGTCATTAATAGTCTATTTCTGACAGTTCCATGACATTCCCTCCATACAGCGGTTAAAACAGCTGTATGCAGTGAATGTCCCAGAACTGTCATAAATAGTCTATTTCTGACAGTTCTGGGACATTCACTCCATACAGCGGTTTCCGGCAAAAAGTGTATGTGCAGAGTTCCTCTATTCTGCAGATACACTTAGAGGAGCTCTGCAGATACACTTAGAGGAGCTCTGCACATACACTTTTTTCCGGTTTGGAATTATTCTTATTTTCATCCTACTTCTTCTTCTTCTTCTTCATCCTCATCCTCATCCTCTTCTACTTCTGAGGATGAGGATGAAGAAGAAGAAGAAGAAGAAGAAGAAGAAGTAGGATGAAAATAAGATTAATTCCAAGCCGGCAAAAAGTGTATGTGCAGAGCTCCTCTAAGTGTATCTGCAGAGCTCCTCTAAGTGTATCTGCAGAATAGAGGAACTCTGCACATACACTTTTTGCCGGCTTGGAATTATTCTTCTTTTCATCCTACTTCTTCTTCTTCTTCTTCTTCATCCTCATCCTCAGAAGAAGAGGATGAGGATGAGGATGAGGATGAGGAAGAAGAAGAAGAATGAAAAGAAGAATAATTCCAAGCCGGCAAAAAGTGTATGTGCAGAGTTCCTCTATTTCTGACAGTTCTCTCACAGCTTCTTCACATGTACAGCGGTTGAAATATCTGTATCCTAAATGGAAACTAATAGATACAAATTGTATCTATTAGTTTCCATTTAGGATACAGATGTTTCAACCGCTGTACATGTGAAGAAGCTGTGAGAGAACTGTCAGAAATAGAGGAACTCTGCACATACACTTTTTGCCGGCTTGGAATTATTCTTCTTTTCATCCTACTTCTTCTTCTTCTTCTTCTTCTTCTTCTTCTTCTTCTTCATCCTCATCCTCATCCTCTTCTTCTGAGGATGAAGAAGAAGAAGAAGTAGGATGAAAAGAAGAATAATTCCAAGCCGGCAAAAAGTGTATGTGCAGAGTTCCTCTATTTCTGACAGTTCTCTCACAACTTCTTCACATGTACAGTGGTTGAAACATCTGTATCCTAAATGTAAACTAATAGATACAATGTTTCAACCGCTAAACATGTGTTCCTTCTGTCAGAGAACTGTCAGAAATAGCGGAGCTCACTGCAGGGACACTTTTGCCGGCTGATCGGGAAATGTTCGATTCGCGCACCCGAAGTAGGCAAAATTTCGGTTTCGACACGAATCGAATATTTCCTGAAATTCGACTCGAATTCCGGTTCGCCTAGTTCGATTCGCTCATCTCTATTCTTTTGTACCCATTATTACTTTGAGGTGCTAGCTGTGGATAACCAGTGAAGGACTGTGGAGGAGGTAGAGTCAGTGGTATCCTGAGTGGTGCCCCCCAATGGGTGATTTCTGCACTGTTAGTCTCATATCATTTGGAGATAATACCTTTACACGTAGACTTTCATCATTTTTAAGGTTTTGCATCTGAATTTTTAGATATTGTTCTTTGAAGTTTGTAGATTGCCCCCCACAATAATAGACCCCAAGCAACAATGGAGCCTAACAACAAAATACCATTGAGTCCATTTTTGCTGGGGGGGAGCTATTGTTGCTGGGGACATCTATTGTTGTTGGGTGGTATTTTGTTGTTAGGCTCCATTGTTGCTGGGGGGGTCTATTATTGTGGGGGGCAATCTATTGTTTCTGGGGGGTCTATTGTTGCTGAGGGGGGTCTATTGTTGCTGGCTGCAGGAGAAATATTTTACTACTTTTCACAAAATATTACTTGATTCTCTATTCTCTAAGAGGGGCAGTACTGGGAGGTGGGTAGGGGTGGAGCCAAGCTACGGTGCTCAGCGGTGGGTAGGGGGTGGAGGCAAGGGGTGATTCTGAAAGGAGTTTCTACACCTATTTTGTATGAAAAAAAAGCCCTGGTAGCATTCAATATGAAAATATATATGTGAAAAATAAGGGTAACTCATATTAAACCACAATGAACAATGTGCACCATTCATAGTCCCATAACATATAATTCAATTATGAATAACAAAGAAGTAAACTTCAAAGAAAAATATCTAAAAATTCAGATGCAAAATCTTAAAAATGATGAAAGTCTACGTGTAAACGTAATGATCTCCAAATGATATGAGACTAACAGTGCAGAAATCACCCATTTGGGGGGCACCACTCAGGATACCACTGACTCTACCTCCTCCACAATCCTTCACTGGTTATCCACAGCTAGCACCTCAAAGTAATAATGGGTACAAAAGAACAAAAGACCATATAGCAGTATGCTAAAACCACATGATGTATAAAAGTACATCCAGGAGCAATCCCCGCATGTAATCACTAGCCACAGATAACTGTGGCCTCCACCAACCTATCAGTGAAATGCACAGGGCTCGGCGGCTGCAGCTAGCGGCTTTTTTGAGTTTGGGCAAGGACACAGGGGCCCCATGATCCCCTATTGCCCAGGGGGCCCCATGAGTTGTCAGTCCGCCACTGCTCCCCTCCTTTTGTTTTCACTTTGCTCAGCAGTCTGATGGCTCCCAGTGCTGACGTGCGGTTAGGGATCGGGAGCTCGGGCTCAACTGACAGCCTTTCTCTACCAGGATGCCACAGCACCCCTGAAGACCTCTGGCGGCATCCCGGTTAAGAAAGGCTGCTCTATAGTATCCCCCATTTAGTGATTCCCAGCAGAAACATAAAAGTTTTAGTTGGGGATGTGAGGTTTGGAACCGAGGAGCTGTGCCAGAACAGACAGCAATCAGATACTCCAAGAGGAGTATGATGTGCAAGGAGGAGAGGACTGTTCTAAAGGAATTGACTCTCCACAAGTAGTCACATTTTCTAGCAAGTTAAATGGCATAGACAAGTGAATAAAAAGTAATTTATGGAAAGGAAATACACTGCAAGTAAACATTTAGAATGCTTAAAAATGATTTAATACAACAATTAAAATACTTCAAGATTTTTTTCAGTGCATTTTTAAGTTGGTGACAGGGTCTTTTTAAGTTACCTCTTAATACCTTATATTTTAGCGCATCAATATACAAACTGCCAAACTTTTTTCTACTCTTTTTTTCTTTTGGTAAAACGTTTGTAGAAATGTTAGCGGTCATACAAGGGGTGAGAGATATATAAACTTACCTAGCTCATAAAAAAAATCCTTTGATAGAATCCCATGAAACTGCTTGCTGTAAGGTCAATATAAGTTATAGTGTTGCAAGCATCAGTAATTTATGATGTTCTGTATTGCTGGGTCATCAGCAGTGTCCCTTGTAAGGAACATCTCCAGCCCTGCCTGTCTTTATCCTTGTGGGAATTCATCATGACTGGACAGGTGCGTTAGTTGTTACAGGCTATAGACTGTATAATTATGAGCGACTTCAATCATTTTTCCATGGTGTACAGTGTTATTCATGGCTGTGCATGCCATGCCCTTCACACTAACTCATTCGCTATTCTTTTGGTGTTAAATAAAGCGCAAGTCCAGACAATAACTAAATCAATAGGTGATAAGGATATACAAGCAGCATTGCACCTCTGACAAAGTCTACCAAGTTTTCATTTAAAATGCAAAGAAATAATCCAAAGACTTCTTTCTGTTAGGTCTATTTCTGAACAGCAAGCAAGGAGCAAATCCTGCTGACCAACTGCAGCGAGGGCAGGGGCAATGACAGAGCAGGACAGGTTGTTGGGTAGGTGCAGGCGGCAGAAAACACACAAAGTTCCTGATTGCGGAAAACAATGTATTGCAGAACTTGTAAAACAGTACAGCGGGAAAAAACACCCAAGAAACTCGCATTAATTAGAGCGGAGACTCACTGGTGAATAGGCCCGAACTTGAGACAGAAGAACAGAGTGTTGTCTGGCCAGTCCAACCCAAAGGGGAGCTTACTGAGGTGCAGGTGAAGGCCCTAAGCTTTCTCTACTCCTCTGGAACCTCTCCCTACCGCTAGTGCTGTCCCTGACAGATGGGTATCCTGTCCCTGCCCTATCCACTCACAAACTGCACACCAAAACTCAGGGGTAGGGCCTTAAAAAGACTGTTCTTGACCCAAGATGGCCACCAAGGTCACCTAGAAACAGCATAGCCAATCGGAACACTATCTCAGGGGATCGAGGGAATCATAGAGAAACCAAGTTTCTCTTTACTTACTCCCTCAGCTACATTGCCATTCCAGATGAGAGCCACCTGCAGTGGAGAATGTAGACTGCACTTACCTTCCAGATTTTATGTAGAGGGGAGCAGGGGGCCAAGGGTGTGTGGTTAAACAGAGAAGGTTGGAAGAATCCAGGCTGTGGAGAAATCTGGTGAGCAGAAAGAGAGTGGCAGGTGACAGTAGATGGTTACATTAGTGGATTGATGCCACTTTGGTACCCTTCAGTAACAAAGCAGTACAGTGTGAGTGACACAGACCCCCCCCCCATCCATTTTTTCAAACAGACTAGTGTTTGGTGTTCCCAGAACACTGGATTACCAGTAACAACCTTGACCCTATTGTAAAGTTTTTAAATGAATCCATACTATTAGAACCCATCCACACCTTAGCAATTTGAAGCACATTTCCCAAAGCCCTTCAACACTCAATGTCAATATTTCCATTGTATGTATACGTTTGTCGCTTGAAGGCTGCCACTGGAAAAAATACATGAACTTCTTTGGGGTATTCAATATTAGACAGCAGGCATATTCTTGCACCTTATAGTGCCAGTTATATAGCACCATTCTTTGATTTCAAGATTTTTTGCATGAAATAATTCCTGAAATATCACAATACACAGCAACATCATTTTTTCATTAAAAAGCAGTCCTTGCACTCCACTCAAGTGACTTTACCTAGGCCAAATGATGCTATTAGTTTGCTGTAGGCAGGAGAAAGCATTTCCTCAGTCTCCTCACTGATCAGATTCAACATTGAAATTTTGTAGCAGGTCACAAGGTAAGTGGTTTCTGCAAGGTATTATCTGTGTCAGACAATTGTGAACACCAAACACTGCATAGGCACCAGGATTTAGATGACCGTGTAGTCTCTAAGCCACACTCTCAGTCCAAGAAGAAGACACTGACCATGGATGATACCAGAACAGAGAAAAGCAGATGAAGGCATTGACAGGAAGAGTACTGAGATCTTTGTCACACTTACACATTAATCACCATGCATGTACTTAAAGTGGGGGTCCAGTCAAAATGTAAAAAAAGTAAGTCAACAGCTACAAAAATTGTAGCTGCTGACTTTTAAAAACAGACAGTCACCTGTCCTTTGATCCAGCAGTTTCCTCACCACAGCCGGTTGCACTGGCCATCCTCTCTCCCCAGAACTGGCATCTTAAGTGTGGTTTACTGGCTGTGACCCACCGTGCATGCGTGAGTAAAGCTGCAGCAGGGGAATGGTCCTGTAGTCTTCTGGGACCTGTCACGAGTCCCAGAAGACTATGGGGAGGAAGGTGGGGGGAGTAAACGTCTGCTTCCGATCACCCAGGCGATCGCAGTGGAAGTGGGAGTGGGTACCTGTCAAAATCGGGTACCAGCTCCCCAAAGGTGCCAATCCTTAACCTCTTGGCGCCAGCGTCTCCCGGCCCTTTAAGAGTTTCAGAAGCCGGGAGGTAGGCAGGGTTTTAGGGTCATGTGACCACCACGATTCGCCATCACGATGGTCACATTATTGGAAAAGGTCCCGATCGCAAGGGGAGATCGGGACGTTTCCATGAGTCACAGACATATGTGCTGGGAGCACACAGGGCACGCGCTCTTAGGACATATGTATTTTCTAATGGCACACAAATATGCGGCCGCTTGGTGTCAACGCCGAGAAGTCGAGAGGCCGTATATTTGCGTGCGCTCGGAGTCAAGGGGTTAACAGGGAGCGGGGAGCGAGGCCTTAAAGCGGAGTTCCAGTTGAATTAAAAATAGAAAAAGTCAGCAGCTACAGAAACTGTAGCTGGTGACTTTTAAAATACAGCCACTTACCTGTCCTTTGGTCCAGCGGTGTCCTCACCACAGCATGTTTCACCGGCTGTCTTCTCGCCTCGGCACTGGCATTCTTAGTGTGGGCACCCGGTTGTGATAGCTTGCAGCTTCACAGCCGGGTGCCCTCTGCACATGTGTGTGAAGCGCTGCGCTTTGTGAATGGTCCCGTAGTCAGAAGACTACAGGAAGGGAGGGGGGAGGACAACTTCCTCTTCCGATCGCCTTAGGCAATCGCACCAGAAGTGGAAGGGAAGTGGGTACCTGTCAAATTCGGGTACTCGCTCCCTCCTCCCCGCTCCCCAAAGGTGCAAATCCTTAACCAGGGGAAGTGGACAAAGCATTAAAGCAGAACTTGCCCTTTTGGGTGGAGCTCCGCTTTAAAGCAAAACTCCCCCGCTGTAACATACACATATTTATCTGATGATAGATCCATGTTAAGTAAATGGTTCCTTTAATTCCTACATAACAACGTTTTATTGTAGCTTCATCTTCTGGAAGGGAAAAAAAAATACCAAATCCCTTGTGACAAACTGATTCACACTCACAAACAGTACAACATTCTGTAACAGGTCTCTTGTATTTAGCACAGCAAATAACAGTGTACGCTTTGTTTTCTGCCTACACTTTAAATTAAAAAGACGTTAAAAAAAAAAAGTGGGGAAAGTAGCACTTTTCTAGATAGAGAACACTTCTCAGCTCTGCAATTACCATCATTTGCTACAGAATCTACTTATTCATTAAACTGTACTCATAATGAACACTTTAGCCAAAAGCTGCCACTGTCTTTGTTTCCGACGTTGGAACCATTATGCAAATGAAAATCCCAACAGGTTTTATTTCCTCAAGTTGATATTACCACTTACTGCAAAATAAAATAGAAAATCCCTATAATATTGGAATATGTACTTTTGCTTCTTTTTTTCCCCATTTCTTAAGCAATCCAATTAAATAATCATAATAATCAGAGGTGGATTTACATTAGTGCAGATTTCAGATATATAGTCGGTGAGGTTTTACTGAGTGATGCTGGTTAAAAAGAGACTGTTGGTATAATAATGGCTGAGGCATGTCCACACAACCTTTTTCTGTGCAGATAGTTCAAGGTTGGTGTTATCTGTAGCTTTGTAAAGTCCATTTACACAAGATTAGTCGTCATGCATAGTTACATAGTTAGTCTGGCTGAAAAATTACAAAAGTCCATCCAGTTCAACTATAAAAAAAAAACGAAAAAAAAGTTATAATCCTATACCCACAGTTGACCCAAAGGAAGGCAAAAAAATCAGTAAAGCATGATCCAATTTGCTCCTGCAGGGGAAAAAATTTCTTCCTGATCTCCCGAGAGGCTATTCCCTGGATCAACTTTACCTATAAATGTTAGTATGCAGTTATATTCTGTGTATCTAAGAAAGAATCCAGGACTTTTTTAAAGCAATCCACTGAGCTGGCCAGAACCAACTCTTGAGGGAGTCTATTCCACATTTTCACAGCTCTCACTGTGAAGAAACATTTGCGTATTTGGAGATTAAATTTCTTTTCCTCCAGACGTAAAGAGTGCCCCCTTGTCCTCTGTGATGACCTCAGGATGAATAACTCTGCACCGAGTTCACTATATGAACCACTGATGTATTTATACATGGAGATCATATCCCCTGGAATATGTGCTGGGGGGAATATGGAAGAGTGGATTTGTGCTGGGAGGGGAAATTTGGTGAGTGATGGGGGTTAGATTTGTGCTAGCATTAACATTTGGGGGATTTGCTAGAAGGAATGATTTAAACGTTTTTTGCTGGAGGGGGGATTTGGGAGGGGGTGTTGTGCTAGAAGGGGTGATTTGGAAAGGGGGGAATTTGTACAAGATGGGGAAATCGGGGGGGAAGAATTTGCGTTAAGAAGAGGGGATGATTTGTACTAGTAGGAATAATTGGTTGGTATTTGTGCTAGGATGGGAGAGGGGGAATTTTTGTTTGGGGAGAATTTTGGTTTGCAAACCAAATTTATGCCTGGGAGCTTAACATGCCAGTTAGTGCTTGATTTTTTTGGAGAGAAGGGATTTTTGCTGACACATGATGCCTGACACATCTTTGGGAGTGGGGTGGGGGGTGGCTGCAGTTTGGCATTTTCACCCTGGGCACTAGATGACCTCCTCCTGGCACTGGTAGGCACTGAACGGTTAGTAAGGTGGATGAGTCTGTCAGCAGCACTCATGATGGACTGGAGGGGGGATAGCCTATGTAAAGGTAAACCAATAAGGAGAGAGTTGCAATAGTCTAGGTGAGAGATAACCAGGGAGTGAATTAGAAGCTTTGTGGTGGTGTTGGTTAAAAAGCGGCGTATATCTGGAAATGCAATATGGCAACCTGGAGGGGTTGGTACACAAGTGGCGAATAGAACATTCACAAAGATGTTAATTTCTGCTTGTGTGATTGGCTCATTGAATTTCCTAGAACTATACAAGTCAGATTTTAGGCATCATTTTCAACAAAAATGTCATTTTTGGACAGTTACTCTGAAGGGTTAAAAGGATCTAAAAGGAAGCAGTCCTTGCAACTTTCCTCATTAGAACACTGCCAGTGCTTCAGCTGATTTGGCCACACCTACCATTTGGTGCAACATGATATGCGTGTCACAATTAACTCTGCCCCATCCTCAGGAATAATAATATTCCCATTATGCCTACAAATAAAGGCACAGGCAGCATACAGAGCAGAAAGGTTGCAGCCGGCCTCCCCCCTTTACACTGAATATGCCCTAGGTTCCAGCCTAGTGTAGCACCCCCTGACCCCTGGAGGCATGTGAGGTAGCCACAGAGACAGGGTGAGCAAGCATTTTCCCAGGGCTACATCTATGGCTGAAAGCTGGGGGATGTGTAACAGTCACTTTAGGTGTCATGTGTCCCAAAAGACTATGGGAACGGAGGGAGGACAACTTCTGCTTCTGATCTCCTAGAAGACCACAGCAGAAGTGGGAATGGGTACCTTCCAAATTTGGGTACCCCCACTCCCCAAAGGTGCCAATCTTTAACAGGGGATGAAGCCTTGAAGAGGAACTTCCCCTTTCCAATGGAGCTCTGCTTTAAACACCTGGAAGAAGAAGACATTTTGTGTAAATCAGAGAAATGGCAGAACTCCTATTCTGGGCTAGTGACCTTGAAAGCATTAATTTCCAACTCTGGGAAAACTAAAAGTCCTTGCATTGAGGCCACAAGGGTTAACTGCTCATTTGTATTCTCAACCAGGGTTCCATGGAAACTTAGGGTTTCTCCAGAGGTTTCTAGGGGTCTCTTGAGCTGTGACCAGTTGACCTTCCACAGGTCCATTGCCACTTGGCAGAACCAGGGACATGACACCGAAAAACTTTCCAGCTAACTATAAGGGTGGCATTTTAACCAATACTCTAAAGGGTCATTCCTTCCACTGAGCACCAGTGTATGGGGTATTTTCCTTATGACCCATGATGGACTAATCTTAGCAGTGGTTCCCGGACCCCTGAATTTTTTTTCAGGGGTTCCTCTCGGTAAAAAAAGGAAAGGCTGTATAGGGGACGGGAAAAGCACTTTTAGTTACCTGAATCTTCCCCTTGCCATAAACTCTCCCCTATTCTCAGTGGACTGTCCCTTGGCGTCCTAAACATGTCCAATGTAGGCGTGCATAAGAGAAGAGGCTGTGGGGACCAGTCTAGCAGTGCAGAGGGGCCTCTGGGAGCAGAGGAGTAAGTAAAACTGATTTATTCAACTCTTCTGGACACAAATGAGCTGTTAACTCCCAACTCAGGGAAACACTTTAAGTTTTCCAAGAATTTAGCTTTAAAACTAAGAATCAGCATTTTCAGGAGATGCTAGCAATGGCAGTCTACATATTTTAGGGTTTTTTGGTCAGTCTCTCTACATCAAACAAGTGGGCTCAAGGCAGATATGCAAAACACAGATTAATGAATACAAACAATAATTAAATGTATTTTTAAGTAAAAGTTTCCTAATAAGTACCTCAATTTGTCATAATATCAACAGCACAGCTTACTAAGACAGACTGACAGAGGAAGGGGCAGCTCTAGAAGCCAATGAGCCAATGAACTGTATGCACAGTGAACATGCTGACAGGTGGAGAGAGCACAGAGATCAGATCACCAGCGTGATATTGCTCCTTCCCAATCACCAGCAGAAAAGAGTGTGACCAAGATGCATTTATAAACGTAGAAGTCAGATCACCAGCCTCACTATGTTGTCTGGCAGAACTGTGTAAATCTGAGGACGGGGGTGGGGGGGTTGGTGTAGGAATGTTGGAAGTTCATTGCCCTGAGGGCAGGTTGGCAACTGCAAGCCATCTTGGTACTCTTTCACACTTTAGTTTCCAGGAGTTTAACCTCTTCCAACCTGAAACCAGTAAACACTACTATTCTCTTCTCTCTCTCCTAAGGTGGTTTGCTGTTACAGAACATGCCCCATACCTCGCCAGTATCCTATGTCCTTCCTTGGACACACAGCACTTTCCACATACAGGAACTCTATTTTATGAATTAGCTCTGCCATAAAGGTTTACTTCACTTTACTAGTAAGCCCCAGATTTTTGTTAACACAAGGCCTTGTTCTTGTGATCACACAGACCAGGTCGCTAGGTTAGCCCTGTGCCACAATGGGTCCCAATATGATATTCCGCCACAAGGTGAGGGATATAAAGCTCTCTTGTCTTCCCACCAAACAGGGCCATCGTCTCCCACCACAGTCACCCGCTTCCAGTTCAGACTGGCCTCCATCACTTGAGATTGAATTCCAACCTTTAAGGTTAAAAAGTACATGTTCTACACAAGTACCTACCCAAAGGGATTACTTTGTACAAATGTTCTTACCGCAGCTCCAGGCTACTTAACGCAGAGGGTTAAATATCTTCAACTCCTATGTAAGAATCTTCAGATGCACCAAGGTTACTCAGATTCCATGGTAGAAACTTCTATTAATAAAATACACGAACACTTCTCTGACTGAATAAAGTTCCTTTTACTGAGACACTTGAGAAAATACAGATACATTGCTCATCAATCCTCACATACATGTACAATCAGTTTACATAATTTGGCTGAGGTGTAATTGGTTGTTCTGCTGTAACATACCATGCATGGTCTCTTCAAAAGATGCATAGAAAACATAGTGCTGCCCATACCTGCGATGGATAATTCCATAGCAATAAAGTCCATAGTGACTGGAGTCACTGAAGATGGGCCCTTTTAAGAAAGTAGCAACAGCAGAGAAGAATTCACATTGCAGTACTCCGTTCTCACCAACAAACTCCCATGGGCCCAAGCTGGTCCTCTGCAAATGTACATATACCCCAGGTAGCACTCACCCTCTAAAGGGTCTGCTAATTTGGTTGGTAGGTTATTTTCCCTAAAAATGTGCGCTAGCAGCCAGGCACACCATCTCAGTCACTCTTCTGGCTCAAAGATTAGTCTAGGGCGGGTGTCGGCAACCCGCGGCTCCAGAGCCCCATGCGGCTCTTTTTCACCTTTCATGCGGCTCCGGAGCACACTGCCCACCAGGTGACAGGCAATAGGGTCGGCAAGCCGCGGCTCTTTTAATGCAGATCTTCTGTGTGCCGGGCGCCCGCTGGCAAACATTGGCTGTCAGGATGTAGGCGGGGCAGCCCGGATGTAGGCGGGGCAGCGTGACGAACTCCTCTCCTCTCACAGTCCGCTCTGAAGACCAGAACGGCGCGGGAACCCAGCGAGAGGAACGCGCGGAGCAAAGGTAAGTGAATTCACACAATATGGGGAATGAATTACTATGGGGGATGAATTACTATAGGGGGATGAATTACTATATGGGGGATGAATTACTATATGGGGGATGAATTACTATGGGGGATGAATTACTATATGGGGGATGAATTACTATATGGGGGATGAATTACTATATGGGGGATGAATTACTATGGGGGATGAATTACTATGGGGGATGAATTACTATATGGGGGATGAATTACTATAGGGGGGATGAATTACTATAGGGGGGATGAATTACTATAGGGGATGAATTACTATGGGGGATGAATTACTACGGGGGATGAATTACTATATGGGGGATGAATTACTATAGGGGGGATGAATTACTATGGGGGATGAATTACTATATGGGGGATGAATTACTATAGGGGGGATGAATTACTATGGGGGATGAATTACTATATGGGGGATGAATTACTATATGGGGGATGAATTACTATATGGGGGATGTATTTTCAGTTTTAAAAATGTTTCTCTCAAAATAAATTTCAATCGTGGTTTTGGCGAGATTTGGCTCAGTCGAAAAAAAAGGTTGCCCACCACTGACCTAAGGCTATGATTGTGATTATGACGATACACTGTGGCCCTGATTAACCCTTTGCTTACTGGGCCCTTAAACCCCCTTCATGACCAGAGCGTTTTTTGCAATATATGCAGTGTCGGATTTGTTTTAAATGTTGCAATGGTTTTGCGGCTCCCAGTCTTTTTTTCCCTCTCGGAAACGGGTCCAAGTGGCTCTTTATGTCTTAAAGGTTGCAGACCCCTGGTCTAGGGGGATCCTTTTTTTCATGCTTAATTGAAAACTTGAACATGGATGGTTGCAGGGTAACCGTGGGATACTCCAGTATCATTGCAAAATATCTTGAGGACATCTATCTTCTTCCTAAAGATTCCTAGCACAGTCTTTGCAACAGGAAATGATGGGCTGAGCTACACAGGAACACAATGAACCATGTCCACTTTTAAGCACAAATTGACTCTTGTGCAAGAAAGATGGAAGCAGCACACAAACACTAGCATCTCACACTCCGATTTGTACTCACAAATGTCTGTGGTTTGCTGGATGCCTCCTTCAAATATCTGCCAGACATATCTCCTGTGAATTCTTCAGACCAGCTCCACCAGTAGAATAGGCCCCCCCATCTGCATCTGGAACCTTTCTGTGTGAAATTAAGTCGTACAGCTTGAACTGCCCAAAAGTGCAGCAGTCCTTCAGGCTAGGATCTATACCTCCTGGACAAGACAGAGCAGCTCCAGGCTTCAGACTATTTATGCTCACTCCCAGCCACCATCTGGGCACCCTCCCCCAGGGATTATCTGGGACCACATAAATATTAATACTATAGATTTGATTCTCCCAGCTCACTACTTTCCAGAACCATTCAGAACCATCCAGAAAACAGGGGGAAGCAGCCGGACTCAGCCTGTGAAACTCAGAGAGACCTTAACAATCATAAGCAGCACCACTGATTACAAGAGAACAAAAGACTAAATGTGCCTAACCTAGCACCTATCTAGGAGGGTGCTACATAGTAACTTAAGTCCCTAAAGATGGGCCCTCTCAAAGAAGTAGGGACAATAGAGAAGAAATCACATTGCAGCACTCTGTCCTCACAACCAAACTCCCATGGTTCACAAGCCCGGGCCGGTTCTCTGCAAATGTATATATATATATTATACATTACAGCATCAGTTTGTACTGGTGCATATATTAGCATTTAATTATGTGTTGCATATATATCTCTGAGCTGGATTACATACCAGCATACTAGCATTGCCTAGTTCGGCTCCCCAGTCCATATATTCCATTGGTACCAATGATTTTGCATTTCTATTTTGATGCCTAGTCCTTATGTCTATAACATTTGTATACATCCCATACATGGTGGTGTTTCCTATGTGCCTGTGCTGCATATACACTAGACCTTGTGTCATTGTCTTTACAGCACAACTATTATTATTATTATTATTATTACTACGAGTTTATATAGCGCCAAAGGGTTTGCTCAGCGCTGTACAATAGGGGGGGACAATACATGGCACAGTACAACAAAGACAGACAGCGTACGAGGGGTAAGAGGGCCCTACTCTTACGAGCTTACAATCTAGGAGGGAGGGGGTAAAGGTACAGTAGGAAGTGGCTGGGGGGGATGAAGTGGTAGGAGGAATGAGGGAGGATGGCCGTTAGGTGAGGGTGGGGTAGGCTTCCCTGAAGAGATGGGTTTTGAGGGAGCGCCTGAATGTGAATAGAGAAGGCGACAGTCTGATGGATTGGGGCAGTGAGTTCCAGAGGATGGGGGAGGACCTGGAGAAGTCCTGCAGTCGTGCATGGGAGGAGGAGACCAGGGAGCAGGATAGAAGGAGGTCCTGTGAGGAGCGAAGGGTACGGGTAGGGTGGTACCTGGTGATCAGATTGGTGAGGTAGTCAGGGGCAGTGTTGTGAACGGCTTTGTAGGTCAGGGTAAGGAGTTTAAATTTGATGCGTTGGGCAATCGGGAGCCAGTGGAGGGAGAGGCAGAGGGGGGTGGCAGAGGTGGAGCGGGTGGTAAGGTGGATGAGTCTGGCAGCTGAGTTCAGGATGGTCTGGAGCGGGGAGAGCCTGCACTTGGGTAGGCCAGTGAGGAGGGAGTTGCAGTAGTCAAGGCGTGAGATGATGAGGGAGTGTACTAGAAGTTTGGTGGTGTCTGGGGTGAGGAAGGAGCGGATCTTGGTAATGTTGCGAAGATGGAGCCTGCATGTGTTTGTGAGTGATTTGACATGCGGTTGGAGGGAGAGGTTCGCGTCAAGAATGACGCCAAGGACTTTGGCTTGCGGGGCGGAAGTGATAGTGGAGTTGTTGGTGATGATGGATAGGATGGGGGGGGGGTGTGGGCAGGGGGAAAGACGAGAAGCTCGGTTTTGGAGAGGTTAATCTTGAGGAAATGTAGCGACATCCAGTCTGAGATGTCATTTAGGAGGTGAGTGATGCGGGCGGAGATAGTGGGGGTGAGGTGAGGGGTGGAGAGGTAGATTTGGGTGTCGTCAGCATAGAGGTGATAGTTGAAGCCGTGAGATTGTATGAGTTTGCCCAGGGAGGAGGTGTAGATGGAGAAGAGAAGGGGTCCAAGGATAGAGCCTTGGGGGACCCCAACAGAGAGGGGGAGGGAGGGGGAGGTGGCACCATTGTAGGTGACACTGAAGGAGCGTCGGGATAGGTAGGATGAGAACCAAGAGAGAGCAGCATCTCCGATGCCAAGGGAGAGTAGTTTATTAAGAAGGAGGGGGTGGTCAACTGTGTCGAAGGCCGCAGAGAGGTCCAGGAGAAGGAGGACAGAGTAGTCGCCCTTGGCTTTGGCGTTGAGTAGGTCGTTAGTGATTTTGAGGAGGGCGGTTTCAGTGGAGTGTAGGGGACGGAAGCCGGACTGTAGAGGGTCAAGGAGGTTATTGTCAGTAAGGTGGGAGCTTAGGCGATCGTAGACTAAGCGTTCAAGGAGCTTGGAGGTGAGTGGCAGCAGGGAGATGGGTCTGAGGTTGTTGGGGTCCGCGGGATCCAGGGAGGGCTTTTTGAGGATGGGGGTGATATGCGCGTGCTTTAGGGGGGAGGGGAATACGCCAGTAGAGAGGGAGAGATTGAAGATGTGGGTGAGGGAGCGGATGAGGGAAGAGGGGGGTGACCGGAGGAGTTGAGAGGGGATAGGGTCCAGGGGGCAGGTAGTGAGGCGGGCTTTTGAGAGGACTTTGGCGACTTCCTCAGTAGTGACAGGGCTGAGGGAGTGCAGTGCGGGGGGGGTTATGGTGGGCGGGGCATTGGGAGAGGAGGGGGGCAGTGCGGTTGTGAGGGCAGAGGAGGGGGGAGATGAAGGGGTGACGGGGGCGAGGAGGCTAGGTGGGGAGGTAGATTGCAAGTTGATGATGTCCTTACGGATAGCGTCAATCTTGTTGTGGAAATGGGTGGCAATTTCGTGGGCGGTGAGAGAGGTACTGAGTGGAGGAGGGGGGGGGGAGAGCAGGGAGTTGAAGGTGGAGAAGAGTCGGCGGGGGCAGGAGGAGAGGGTGTTTATTAGGTTAACAAAGTAGGCCTGCTTGGCGGCGTGGAGGGAGGAGGTGTAGATAAGAAATGCAGATTTGTAGAGGGAGAAAGTATGAGGGGACCTGGTTTTGCGCCACAGTCTCTCCAGTGCGCGACTGCGACGTTTGAGGCGTTTAGTGCTGTCGGTCTGTCGGTCACAACTATATTCATGGCCGGTCATGATGCCTTTCTTTTAAAATATTTTTTGTTTTTGGTCAATCCCTTTAGTATTGTCTCACATTATGGTGATGGCTAACTGTGGTATTTACCAATATGTCTAAACATGTGTAAAATTTGCAATAAAGTATAATTTTTTATACATTTTTGGGTTATCTCTTTCTGTCCATTATGTAACCGGTTTTTCTTGTGAATTTCTTTTCACCCCCCCCTTTTTTTGCTCTATATATATATATATATATATATATATATATATATATATATACCCTGGAACAGACAGGATGTAACAGATCTGTGGAGGAAGAAGTCACACATGACCTGACCCCTACAGCAGTCAGACAAATAATAATTAAAAAGGCACTACACCATAAATACAGTAACATGGCAAAATGCAATGTTATAAAAGCACACAAAAGAAATCTGCCTACAACTGGATGGACAGAAATACAAATCGTTTGGTAGATAAAACAGCTCCTTTATATTTTGTGGAGAAACCTTTTATGGTGCCACTCCAAGCTGGAAGTGAGAGATCTCCCAGCCGGCATTTGGAAAGGAGGGAGCAGCGTCCCAAAGCAGTTGCAGCAATTCTGGTACAGTGAAGGGACAGGCGCCGCTCAAAACCGACCCTGAGAGTCAGAGATGTAAGATGGTCTCAGCTGCCACTCCAACGCATTTCGCCCTGCCTCTGTGACCAAGCCCCCAAATGGGTGGGGCAAAATGTGTCAGAGGGCATGGCCGAAGCAGCGGCTGAGGCCATCTTACATCTCTGACTCTCAGGGTCATTTTTGAGCAGCATCTGTCCCTTCACTATACCGTAAGTGCTAGCCCCCATATATTTATTCCATCTGTATTTTTGGATGTCAATTTTGCTGTCCGGAAGGAGTCATTTCAGGCAAGAAGTGATACGAGACGGTTTAGCATTGGATCTTTTGAGTATAAATGGTTTTGCTTGTAATACAATAATAATAATAACCTTCCTTATAATGTAGAGCAAGATCTGAATTATCCAGGCACTTACGTTAATATGCGTAACCTGAAAATATACCTACAGATGGACAAACTGATAGCATTGGAATATAAACAAATATTCGGAATTAATTTAAACTCTTGCTGTGGCTGGACATCAAATGACTATTTATCGCATTGTTACCAGACAAGGTTGTTGAAGCAGGAGACTCTTCGGTAAACAAACAGACGACTATAATAATGGGAAATAGAGCACTAAACTAAATGAGGCTTGATGAGCCAAATGGACTTGCCACACTCCCCTAAAACTGTGTTATGATCATATTTCCTTATTTCTGCTGCGTAAATCAGGAGGCACAATGGCCCTAATAAGACTGAGCGCCGTGTATAATAGGCAGTGGCTACAGGAATTCATTGCACTGTTCAAGTCCGGCTAGAGCTTGCTCGAGTTCTCTAATAACTCAGGAAAAATTCAATTATCTCATGTTGTATTCAGCAGGTTTCCAGCAGCACTGTGACATGCCTGGATAAAAATATCTTCATGAACTAACATTTCCATGTACATAGATCTGATAAGTGGTTCTTGGCATTCATTTACACAACTCAACACATGGCAACGCAAAGCTCTATGTGTCGCGTGTTTCAATTCATTGTAAATGGCACCCTATCACACTGTATCGTAGTGGCCAACACACCATGCACCACGGAGCACCACAATGCTACCATGCACATTCATGTGCTGCGTTCTAATGAAAAGGGGCATGTTGTTTTGTTTTTTACGATGCATTGGCAGCTGGTTGCCCATAATGCATATGCAGCCTTAAAGTCTTATTAAACCCAGGGCCCTTCATTCACTCTATCTGGTCTCCCACAGAACATGGAAATGCAATTATTTTAGAAAATATAAACTGCTAAACACCTTTTCTCGTCAGCAGTATATAGGAGTCTTAAGACTTCTATCAGTGTCTAGCTGAGCACTGGTTAAAGCTTGTAGGAGGAGATTTCCTTCTGCTCTAACTGTCCTGGGAGCCTGCATGACCCCTGACCCTCTGTCTGGACAGTGTTGATTGGCCCTGTGCTGATCACATGCACTTTCCCAAGACAAAAAAAACCTCTCTAGCAGGGGCGGACTGACAACTCATGGGGCCCCCCAATAGGGGGCCCCTGTGTCATTGCCCAAACTCAAAAAAGCCTATGAAAAAGGTACCAGGGGCATCTCATGGGGCCCCCTATTGACCCCGGGCCCTTGGGCAGTGCCCGAGTTTCCAAATGGTCAGTCCGCCCCTGCTCTCTAGCAAACCACACTAAACTGAGCATATGTAGTGACTCCGAGAGCTCTGTACTATCAGCAGATGGATTGGGGAAGATCAGAGAATACAGGATCAAACATCCTTTTTACACAATGTGGAGGATTAACCTCTTTGGTTCCACAGTGAGTATAACAAGCATGCTTTACTGCATATACAGACTGATTTTACTGTTGGGGGTTTAGTAACACTTGAACACATTGCATATTGCCTTTAAGTATTTAAACAGCGCATAGCACTCTACATATTGTACATTCACATAAATCCCTGCCTTCAAGAGCTTACAATCTAATGTTCTTTTATCATATGCATTCATACACATACTACAATGAACCTACCAGAATGTCTTAAGAATTTGGGAATAAACCCACACAACACATGGAGGAGATCATGCAAACTCCATGCAGATAGTGTCCTAACTGGGATTTTATCCAAGGGCCCCAGTACTGCAGGGCAGAAGTGTTAACCACTAAGCCACTGTACTGCACATCAACATGTCATGTAACATGAACATGCGTTTAATTCAGCAAAATGCTTAGAGCTGAACTCCCATTTTGTAAAATGTCCTGTGATACAAGGAGATAGGTCCATTGAGGTGCATGAAACCCCTTTCATTTTCCATTTACATTTTTACTGAGCACTGGGAACATAATTATTGCTATACTCCCAGCACATTCCCAGCACTTTGACTCTAAATCTTCAGGTCTCAGTTCCTGCAGCTGCAGAGTCATGTGCAGCTGCTGTGTCCATCCCTCCTCTCCCTTTCTTCAATCACAGAGCACTCTGTATTATGTGAACACATTTGCAAAATACAAAATGTTCTGTGAATGGAAAACAGAAGGGAAAGGAGGGAAGAACAGCTGCTGTGTGGGAAAACAGCATTGCTCGTGTCAGAGAGCCAGAGTATAGTGATAGTTGTACACTCAGCACTCAGTAATGTAATTTCTAAATTAAAAAGGTAAGGCCATGAGGTAGCATGCGCCTTGTCAGGCTTAACCCATACTAATCCAGCACATTTTAGGAAGTGGCTGAGTTCCTGGGATTCAGCTTTAAGTGTGGTAATGTCAACTGATGACACATTCATTAGTTTTTTTCTGGTAGAGCACATTGAATTCTGATAATATTTTACTGCTGTTTTTATCATATATGATGCTTTTGATTTGTAGATACCAAAAGCAGCTGATGACACTTTAAAGTTCTTTTTAGGTACGCCGTCCTTAACCATAGATCACTAATTATCAAACTACTGTTTGTGTTATTAAAGTGAACATAAAGCCCAAAATATTTTTGGGATCAGTTAGAAAAGCCTTTCTCAACCTTTTTCCTCAGAGGAACCGGGGGTCAGCAACCTGTAGATTGTGATCTACCAGTAGATCGTGGCCAGGTATCTGGTAGATCACGGTCTGGACTTGCTAACCCACCATCCCAGAGCATCAAGCAGAGTGCAATGCGGAGGGACTACTTGTAAAACTGGAGCTGTAGTACGGAGAAAGAGCTACATAAACCAATGACTCCTCTGTAGTGCTGGCTCCTGTCCCATGGGGAATGATACCAACTGCACTCCACCTCTTCCTGGCTAGCGGTCTCCAGAGTGGTGCCAGCAACAGGAGTGAAGAGATCTTCAGGTCAGTGTGCAGTAATACACTGGGCATAATAGTATAGGGCTGCTTTCACACTGATGTGCTGCGGTTTACCCACACCACGGGTGCAGTGCAGTGTACAGGCAGCTTTCCTGCGGGTTTGCTGCACTTAGCCATAGACTTCTGTTATATTCTGCGCTCTTATCAAAAGTGATCCAAGTGTGTTTGGCAGGTGGTGAGGAGGCGATATGTTGCCTCCTCACCTCCTGAATTAAACCCACGATTGACGCGCAATGCACGCGATTGTGACACTGTGGTACAGCAATTACAGCAACTGTGGGTATTATAATTTGTAGGATTAGAACTTTTTTCAGCCAGACTAACTATGTAACTATGTAATTAGAGGTTTAAATCAGGTGTGAGAAGGCAACACTGGGCGACACTGTGCCCGGTGATTAGAGATGAGCGAATCGAAGTAGGCGAAGTGGAATTCGTTTCGAATATTAGGAAAATTTCGATTCGCGTCGAATCCGAAAATAAGCAGACTTCGGATGCGCGAATCGAAATTTTTCCTAAAATGGCGGCGACATGTGCGGCGACAGAGCGGGGATATCTGGGAAGGCGCGCAGACAAGGCACGCTGACCCATAATGCATTCATTCATGACATGTGATCGCATTAGCCAATCAGCAGCCAGCCAGCCAGCACAGTGTAATGGTCGAGCTATAAATGGCGGCCATTTTAGAATTCTCCATTTGCCTCCAGTCATTCAACAGAGGCAGACCTGGCTGTATTCAGGGAGAGAGTTAGGGACAGAGAAACGTTACTTAGGGCCACAGAATCGTTACATAGGGCCACAGAAACATTACTTAGGGCCACAGAATCGTTAGTTAGGGCCACAGAAACGTTACTTAGGGACACAGAATTGTTACTCAGGGACAGACAAAATTGTTACTGAGGGATACAGAATTGTTACTGAGGGCCACAGAATCGTTACTTAGGGCCACAGAAACGTTACTTAGGGCCACAGAATTGTTACTTAGGGACAGACACAGAATTGTTACTGAGGGACACAGATTTGTTACTGAGGGCCACAGAATCGTTACTTAGGGCCACAGAATTGTTACTTAGGGACAGACACAGAATTGTTACTGAGGGACACAGATTTGTTACTGAGGGCCACAGAATCGTTACTTAGGGCCACAGAAACGTTACTTAGGGCCACAGAATTGTTACTTAGGGACAGACACAGAATTGTTATTGAGGGACACAGAATTGTTACTGAGGACCACAGAACCGTTACTTAGGGCCACAGAAACGTTACTTAGGGCCACAGAATTGTTACTTAGGGACAGACACAGAATTGTTACTGAGGGACACAGATTTGTTACTGAGGGCCACAGAATCGTTACTTAGGGCCACAGAATTGTTACTTAGGGACAGACACAGAATTGTTACTGAGGGACACAGATTTGTTACTGAGGGCCACAGAATCGTTACTTAGGGCCACAGAAACGTTACTTAGGGCCATAGAAACGTTACATAGGGCCACAGAAACGTTACTTAGGGCCACAGAATCGTTAGTTAGGGCCACAGAAACGTTACTTAGGGACACAGAATTGTTACTCAGGGACAGACAGAATTGTTACTGAGGGATACAGAATTGTTACTGAGGGCCACAGAATCGTTACTTAGGGCCACAGAAACGTTACTTAGGGCCACAGAAATGTTACTTAGGGACAGACACAGAATTGTTACGGAGGGACACAGATTTGTTACTGAGGGCCACAGAATCGTTACTTAGGGCCACAGAATTGTTACTTAGGGACAGACACAGAATTGTTATTGAGGGACACAGAATTGTTACTGAGGGCCACAGAACCGTTACTTAGGGCCACAGAAACGTTACTTAGGGCCACAGAATTGTTACTTAGGGACAGACACAGAATTGTTACTGAGGGACACAGATTTGTTACTGAGGGCCACAGAATCGTTACTTAGGGCCACAGAATTGTTACTTAGGGACAGACACAGAATTGTTACTGAGGGACACAGATTTGTTACTGAGGGCCACAGAATCGTTACTTAGGGCCACAGAATTGTTACTTAGGGACAGACACAGAATTGTTACTGAGGGACACAGAATTGTTACTGAGGGCCACAGAACCGTTACTTAGGGCCACAGAAACGTTACTTAGGGCCACAGAATTGTTACTTAGGGACAGACACAGAATTGTTACTGAGGGACACAGATTTGTTACTGAGGGCCACAGAAATGTTACTTAGGGCCACAGAAACGTTACTTAGGGCCACAGAATCGTTACTTAGGGCCACAGAAACCTTACTTAGGGCCACAGAAACGTTACTTAGGGCCACAGAATTGTTACTTAGGGACAGACACAGAATTGTTACTGAGGGACACAGATTTGTTACTGAGGGCCACAGAAACGTTACTTAGGGCCACAGAAACGTTACTTAGGGCCACAGAATCGTTACTTAGGGCCACAGAAATGTTACTTAGGGCCACAGAAACGTTACTTAGGGCCACAGAATTGTTACTCAGGGACAGACACAGAATTGTTACTGAGGGATACAGAATTGTTACTGGGGGACACAGAACCGTTACTTAGGGCCACAGAAACGTTACTTAGGGCCACAGAATTGTTACTTAGGGACAGACACAGAATTGTTACTGAGGGACACAGATTTGTTACTGAGGGCCACAGAAACGTTACTTATGGCCACAGAAACGTTACTTAGGGCCACAGAATCGTTACTTAGGGCCACAGAAACGTTACTTAGGGCCACAGAAACTTTACTTAGGGCCACAGAATTGTTACTTAGGGACACAGAATTGTTACTCAGGGACAGACACAGAATTGTTACTGAGGGATACAGAATTGTTACTGAGGGACACAGAAACGTTACTTAGGGCCACAGAAACGTTACTTAGGGCCACCGAAACGTTACTTAGGGCCACAGAATTGTTACTTAGGGACAGACACAGAATTGTTACTGAGGGACACAGAATTGTTACTGAGGGCCACAGAACCGTTACTTAGGGCCACAGAAACGTTACTTAGGGACACAGAATTGTTACTCAGGGACAGACACAGAATTGTTACTGAGGGACACAGAATTGTTACTGTGGGCCACAGAACTGTTACTGAGGGCCACAGAACTGTTACTTAGGGCCACAGAAATGTTACTTAGGGCCACAGAAATGTTACTTAGGGCTACAGAAACGTTACTTAGGGCCACAGAATCGTTACTTAGGGCCACAGAATCGTTACTTAGGGCCACAGAAACATTACTTAGGGACACAGAAACGTTACTTAGGGACACAGAATTGTTACTCAGGGACAGACACAGAATTGTTACTGAGGGACACAGATTTGTTACTGAGGGCCACAGAACCGTTACTTAGGGCCACAGAAACGTTACTTAGGGACACAGAATTGTTACTCAGGGACAGACACAGAATTGTTACTCAGGGACACAGAATTGTTACTGAGGGACACAGAATTGTTACTCAGGGACACAGAATTGTTACTCAGGGACACAGAATTGTTACTGAGGGACACAGAATTGTTACTCAGGGACACAGAATTGTTACTCAGGGACAGACACAGAATTGTTACTCAGGGACAGACACAGAATTGATACTGAGGGACACAGAATTGTTACTGAGGGCCACAGAACTGTTACTTAGGGCCAGAGAAACGTTACTCAGGGACACAGAATTGTTACTCAGGGACAGACACAGAATTGTTACTCAGGGACAGACACAGAATTGTTACTGAGGGCCACAGAACTGTTACTTAGGGCCACAGAAACGTTACTCAGGGACACAGAATTGTTACTCAGGGACAGACACAGAATTGTTACTCAGGGACACAGAATCGTTTAATTAAAGAGTATGTCAGACAACATGCAGAGGAGTGGCAGAGGAGGCAATGTTTTAGGAGCGAGCAGACGTGGCAGCAGAGGAAGGGGTCGAGGCAGCACTATTCGCAGCCAGAGGCCAGTGCTCCCGGTGTCATCCAGCAGTCGTGTCTCACCGACAACCCTGCCGTCATCGATTGGTTGGCTCGGTCGTCTTCCTCTTCCCAGGTCACCTCTGACACCTACAGCCAACGGTCGGTGGGTACGTCAGACACAACCGTTAGTTGGCATGGCCCGGGAGCAAGCCCACTGAAATCACGTGTCCTCTACCTGCCCCTGTCCTTTGGTGTTCCCTCACCAAGCGAAGTATCGCATGCTGTGGGCTCAGCCCCACTGTACAGTGAGGAAGAGCTAACAGAGGGCGGTCAAGAACGGGGGGAGACATCCGCCTCTTCAGCAGCCAGGCGAAGAAGTAGTAGCGAGGAGAGTGGCTCGGTAGCCGGTCTAGAGACAGGTCTGTCTCCTGACCCACACGCAGCCGAGGGGGCTAGTAGTGAGGCGGAGACCCTAATTGATGATGATGAGGCTGATCGCACTTGGCAGCCTCGTCGTCATCAGGCTATTGCTTCCGCATCATCAGAAGAAGAGGGTGGCAGCTTGGCAGTGAGCAAAACAGTCGGTGGGTTGCCCAGGAGGCAGCAGGGTCGCAGCAGTGTCAGTGGAGGCAAACGGCCACGGAGTACAGCACCAGCTCCACTGCAGCCTACCACCACGGCCAGTAGTGGTGCCGGTGTGCACGGAGGAAGCAGCAGTCAGCCAGTGAGGAGTATCGGGGGCAAAGTTTCCTACTCGGCGGTGTGGCAATTTTTTGTCAAGCCGCCCGAGGAAGTAAACGTAGCCGTATGTCGACTATGTGGCCAGAAAGTCAAGCGTGGCCAGGGGGCCCATGTTGGGACTACAGCGTTGCGGCAGCATATGCAGCGTCGCCATTTGGTGGCCTGGGAAAACCGTGATAAAGATACGGCGGTTCTGCCCGCCCCAGCCCCCGCTCCATCACCCTCTCCGTTACTTGCTCCGTCACCCGACGTCAATCGCCCTCTATCAGCCCGTCAAGGCTCCAACACCTCTGCTGAGGGGAGTTGTCGCTCGTTGCCATCTTCCGCTCGTTCAGATGCTCCTTCTCCTGCTACTCCTCTTCACGGATTCCGTCAGCAGTCTTTCTTGGAATCCGTTTCCAAGAGACAACAGTTTGCGAGCACGTACCCGACGGTGCAAAAGCTGAACGTCCTCCTGTCCAAGTTGCTGGTGCTGCAGTCCCTCCCTTTCCAAGTGGTGGACTCAGCACCTTTCCGAGAAATGATGGCTTGTGCCGCGCCGCGGTGGAGAGTCATTTCTTCGCCAAAAAGGCAGTGCCAGCCCTGCATTCACATGTAGAAGAGATGGTGGGCCAGTCTTTGAGCATGTCGGTCTCTGCCAAAGTGCACGGCAGCGCCGACGTGTGGAGCTGTAACTACGGTCAGGGACAGTACATGTCATTTACGGCCCACTGGGTGAACGTGGTGCCGTCACAGCCGCACCAGCAACTTGGACAGGTCACGCCGCTTTTGCCTCCACGTTTGCACGTCCTTGGTCCACAAAAGATGTCCGCCTCTACCACCTCTTCTTCCTTCGTGTCCTCAGCCGCCACCCCCGTGCCAAGTCCCATTACCCAACCGGCATATCACATGTGCAGGGCGCAACGGTGTCACGCTGTGCTGCACCTGGTATGCCTTGGCGAACGTAGTCACACAGGGGAGGAACTTCTCAGTGTAATGAACAGAGAAATCGACAGATGGCTGTCTCCGCGCAAACTGAAAATCGGAACCATGTTGACCGACAACGGAAAGAGCATGGTGTCTGCTCTGCGTCAAGGAAGGTTGTGCCATGCGCCATGCATGGCTCACGTGTTCAATCTGGTTGTCAAGCGGTTCCTAAAATCCACCATCCCACTGCAAGACATCCTTAAAATGTAAATGTAAACTTTGCATGCATTTCAGCCATTCCTACACCGCAAAGCTCACCCTCCTTGAGCTGCAGCGGCAGAACGGAATTCCACAGCATCGCCTGATCTGCGACGTTGCAACAAGGTGGAATTCAACCCTACACATGTTAGACTGCCTTTACGAACAGCGAAAGGCCATCACCGATTTCCTGATGTTACAAGCGGATAAAGGTACTCCCCTGTGTAACTTCGATGTCAGCCATTGGCAGCTCATGCGTGACACCTGCCGCTTGCTCAGGCCCTTTGAGGAGGCCACGCTATTCGTGAGTCGGCAGGACTATGGGATGAACGACGTCATTCCTCTGTTGCACGTACTGGAACAAATGCTGTTAACAATGGCTGGTCAGGGTGCGGTAGACGTGGCGCACAGATCTCAACGCCACATGACCCCTGTGGGGGCAGGACAGGGGGAAGAGGAGGAGGTAGAGGAGGACATTTGTGCTCAGGAATTATTGAGTGAAATGGGTGGTTTTTCCACTCAGCGGACAGGAGTGGAGGAGCAGGAGCATCTGGTAGAGGAGGAAGAGGAGACAGAAGACCCAGATGCACCGTGGCAATATGCTGTGGAGATGGAGGCAGGGAGTCCCTCGCATTCCTTGGCACAAATGGCCCATAGCATGCTCGCTTGCTTGCGTACCGACAGCCGAATAATAACCATCAGACAGAGGGATGACTTTTGGCTGTCCACCTTGTTGGACCCTCGCTACCGTTCAAAAATGGTGGCCTTTTTCACACCTGCTGAGAGGGAGGCCAAAATAACGTACTATAAAAACCACCTATGTAGTCAGTTGGTCTCTGCCTTTGTGCGCCAACGTCCATCCTCAGACACTGTGGGCCCTGTGCGCTCGCGTTCCGCTGCCATGGCAGCAGGGGAGGGGTGGGGTGGTAGGAGCAGTGGCAGCTCCACCAGCAGCGGCTGCCTCAGTCTGCAGTCGATGATGAGTAGCTTTCTTCACCAGCGCAGTGAGGAAACTACTAACCAGCCGCAGCAGCAGCAGCATCAGGTGGACCTGGAGCAGGACCTCAAACAACAGGCTTGGGCCTACTTGGACAGCACCCTGCCAACCGAGGTAGACAATCCCCTTGACTACTGGGCAACGAAACTTGACCTTTGGCCCCAACTAGCTGAATTTGCCCTTGAAAGGCTGTCATGCCCGGCCAGTAGCGTGGCATCGGAGCGCGTGTTTAGTGCGGCAGGAGGTATTGTAACTCCGCGGAGGACACGACTGTCCACCCAAAGTGTGGAGAGACTCACGTTTGTGAAAATGAATCAGGCGTGGATTAGTCTGGATTTCAAACCACCAGTTCCTGACACAACTGACTAAATCCGCCATGAATCATGCCCCTGCCATGTGCCACTTTCAGGTCTCCTCACACACTGCTGGTGTGTTCAATTTTTTGACATAGGGTGCTGGCAGATTACGGGCCTCCCATAGCTGCTGCCAGGCCCCTAATCTGCCATGGGCCCCTATACCGCCTCCTCATGCTGCTGCCAGGTCCAGAGTCTCTCATGGGTCCCTGTACGGCCTCCCATTGCTGCTGTCTCCATCGCCACACTCTGCCATGTGCCACTTTCAGGTCTCCTCACACACTGCTGGTGTGTTCAATTTTTTGACATAGGGTGCTGGCAGATTACGGGCCTCCCATAGCTGCTGCCAGGCCCCTAATCTGCCATGGGCCCCTATACCACCTCCTCATGCTGCTGCCAGGTCCACAGTGTCTCATGCCATGTGCCACTTTCAGGTCTCCTCACACTGCTGGTGTGTTCAATTTTTTGACATAGGATGCTGGCAGATTACGGGCCTCCCATAGCTGCTGCCAGGCCCCTAATCTGCCATGGGCCCCTATACCGCCTCCTCATGCTGCTGCCAAGTCCAGAATCTCTCATGGGTCCCTGTACAGCCTCCCATTGCTGCTGTGTCCATCGCCACACTCTGCCATGTGCCACTTTCAGGTCTCCTCACACACTGCTGGTGTGTTCAATTTTTTGACATAGGGTGCTGGCAGATTATGGGCCTCCCATAGCTGCTGCCAGGCCCCTAATCTGCCATGGGCCCCTGTACCGCCTCCTCATGCTGCTGCCAGGTCCACAGTGTCTCATGCCATGTGCCACTTTCAGGTCTCCTCACACTGCTGGTGTGTTCAATTTTTTGACATAGGGTGCTGGCAGCTTACGGGCCTCCCATAGCTGCTGCCAGGCCCCTAATCTGCCATGGGCCCCTATACCGCCTCCTCATGCTGCTGCCAAGTCCAGAGTCTGTCATGGGTCCCTGTACGGCCTCCCATTGCTGCTGTCTCCATCGCCACACTCTGCCATGTGCCACTTTCAGGTCTCCTCACACACTGCTGGTGTGTTCAATTTTTTGACATAGGGTGCTGGCAGATTACGGGCCTCCCATAGCTGCTGCCAGGCCCCTAATCTGCCATGGGCCCCTGTACCGCCTCCTCATGCTGCTGCCAGGTCCACAGTGTCTCATGCCATGTGCCACTTTCAGGTCTCCTCACACACTGCTGGTGTGTTCAATTTTTTGACATAGGGTGCTGGCAGATTACGGGCCTCCTATAGCTGCTGCCAGGCCCCTAATCTGCCATGGGCCCCTATACCGCCTCCTCATGCTGCTGCCAAGTCCAGAGTCTCCCATGGGTCCCTGTACGGCCTCCCATTGCTGCTGTGTCCATCGCCACACTCTGCCATGTGCCACTTTCAGGTCTCCTCACACACTGCTGGTGTGTTCAATTTTTTGACATAGGGTGCTGGCAGATTACGGGCCTCCCATAGCTGCTGCCAGGCCCCTAATCTGCCATGGGCCCCTGTACCGCCTCCTCATGCTGCTGCCAGGTCCACAGTGTCTCATGCCATGTGCCACTTTCAGGTCTCCTCACACTGCTGGTGTGTTCAATTTTTTGACATAGGGTGCTGGCAGATTACGGGCCTCCCATAGCTGCTGCCAGGCCCCTAATCTGCCATGGGCCCCTATACCGCCTCCTCATGCTGCTGCCAAGTCCAGAGTCTGTCATGGGTCCCTGTACGGCCTCCCATTGCTGCTGTGTCCATCGCCACACTCTGCCATGTGCCACTTTCAGGTCTCCTCACACACTGCTGGTGTGTTCAATTTTTTGACATAGGGTGCTGGCAGATTACGGGCCTCCCATAGCTGCTGCCAGGCCCCTAATCTGCCATGGGCCCCTGTACCGCCTCCTCATGCTGCTGCCAGGTCCACAGTGTCTCATGCCATGTGCCACTTTCAGGTCTCCTCACACTGCTGGTGTGTTCAATTTTTTGACATAGGGTGCTGGCAGATTACGGGCCTCCCATTGCTGCTGCCAGGCCCGTAAGCTGCCATGGGCCCCAGTACCGACTCCTCATGCTGTGACGTTGCAACAAGGTGGAATTCAACCCTACATATGTTAGACCGCCTTTACGAACAGCAAAAGGCCATCACAGATTTCCTGATGTTAAAAGCGGATAAAGGTACTCCCTGTGTAACTTAGATGTCAGCCATTGGCAGCTCATGCGTGACACCTGTGCTTGCTCAGGCCCTTTGAGGAGGCCACGCTATTCGTGAGTCGGCAGGACTATGGGATGAACGACGTCATTCCTCTGTTGCACGTCCTGGAACAAATGCTGTTAACAATGGCTGGTCAGGGTGCGGTAGACGTGGCGCACAGATCTCAACGCCACATGACCCCTGTGGGGGCAGGACAGGAAGAAGAGGAGGAGGTAGAGGAGGACATTGGTGCTCAGGAATTATTGAGTGAAATGGGTGGTTTTTCCACTCAGCGGACAGGAGTGGAGGAGCAGGAGCATCTGGTAGAGGAGGAGGAAGAGGAGACAGAGGACCCAGACGCACCGTGGCAGTATGCTGTGGAGATGGAGGCAGGGAGTCCCTCGCATTCCTTGGCACAAATGGCCCATAGCATGCTCGCTTGCTTGCGTACCGACAGCCGAATAATAACCATCAGACAGAGGGATGACTTTTGGCTGTCCACCTTGTTGGACCCTCGCTACCGTTCAAAAATGGTGGCCTTTTTCACACCTGCTGAGAGGGAGGCCAAAATAACGTACTATAAAAACCACCTATGTAGTCAGCTGGTCTCTGCCTTTGTGCGCCAACGTCCATCCTCAGACACTGTGGGCCCTGTGCGCTCGCCTTCCGCTGCCATGGCAGCAGGGGAGGGGTGGGGTGGTAGGAGCAGTGGCAGCTCCACCAGCAGCAGCTGCCTCAGTCTGCAGTCGATGATGAGTAGCTTTCTTCACCAGC